>NC_090923.1:342577181-342880211 GCF_040938575.1 Ambystoma mexicanum | reverse complement strand
GCTCCGCTCGCCTCTCGCGGACGCTGCAGATAATTTACAGCAATGGGATCTCGTCCGTGCCCCACATCTCCTGCTGTAGGCACCTGACCAGGGAGGCTCCAACCACTGTGACCCTCTCACAGCCCGTTCGGGTCCCGGCGTCAGTCTTGCTGGCATCCTGTCATCCCGGCAGAAACCTCCTCGGCAGCCTTGTTCTTGATAGGATTTCTCTCCTTGCTGTCCTAAAATGCTCGGCCCGGAGTCTCTCCTGCTGGTCTCCCCCTACTGATTGTTGGCTCCACCGTTTATACACCTGTTCTCTGAACATGCCTGACCCTCACAACAGTTGTCAAGCCTCTTCCTTGTTTCATTACCAGAGTGGTGAAATGACATGTTAGTGTTTACCACTCTGACTCGCCTCTTCCTTGTCCCAGTACTGTAGTGGTATGAATGGGGGAAAATGAGGGGAGGTGGTTGACAACAGCCTATAAAGGCAGGGGGAGGGTAAGGTTGGTTATCCCATGGAAAAGGTGGATACCTTGTCTCACCTGTGTACATCCTCTCCCCAATCACCAAGGACCCTCCACCCACGTGATCCTCATTCGCATCTCCACCACCAGGGTCAGGATCCAAAAGTGACGGCCTTTCCCTGTCCACCTGAAAAGAGCATCCAAGGGGAGTAGGTGTTTTGGTTTTTTATTTTGTATTTTATTTGTATCAGGTTTATGTCAAACCTTTACTAAAACAATGTACTAGAAAAAAAGGAATCACAATTACAATTTCATACAATAGATTAAGAACAGTGTAACTACAAACATCTTGATTGCATATTAAATGGTAGTATATAAAAGAAGTATAAACAAACAAATCCATTCATCAATTTCTATTACAACCCATTGATTTGTGATTCAGTAAAGTTTAGAAAGTGATATAGAGATAAAATCAGGGCAGTGTTCTGACCCCCACATTAGTCTACACCAAAGAAGACCTTGCGCAAGTTTTAGATCAAAATATATTTCAGGATAAAAAAAATGTAAGCCAACTGGGACTAAAATACGAACAGTCGAGTATCCAATGTCGGAATGTCTCAAGACATTTTGTTTTTTGACAAATTGACAATCTGTAGAAATATGTAAATCCTTAAGAGGCCCAATTTTTGGTACATTCTCTAGTGGCAAATTGATTTGGTGAAACTGCATGTAAAGTGCTTTTTGCCTTATTACATGGAAAGCATATCAGGTAAGTATTAAGTTGATGCTTTGCCCCAGGGAACTTAGCATATTCTTTAAATTAGCTATATGTCCCTATGAGATCAATTGTACAACGCCAATCAGATGTAAACATTTTTCTTTTAACATTACAAGGATGATTGATGAGTTCGTCAGTAGAATTTATTTCATTAAGAAGAAAAAACATCTTCTGTCTGTATATATTTTCTGAAGTAGAGCAACCATCTACCATCATTGAATTTAAGTCAGCATATTGAGAATTACGAGGAGGGACGAAACATTTTGCAAAGTCAGAGAGTTGCCTCCAGCGATATCTATTATGTAAAGAGATAAGTCTCAATGCATGCCCTATAATAGCATTTCGCATAGATTTGGCGAGACAGAGAACCTCTTTCCAAACCCGTTCCTGTAGATAGTTGAGATAGTCACCCAATCAAGTAAGCATATATCTAAGCCATACAACAATATGGGCTCAATCTTCATCTAATAGTAGTTTAAGATTGGAAGTGACGTAAACGTACACAACCTAACATATAGACATTTCAGATGTGATGTTAGAGGTCAGAGCTTTTCTAGTAAAGAATTCTTCCACATACTAATAGACCAGCATCAGTAAGGTTGTAACCCAAAGATCTCAGTTGAACAGCTCAATCTACTCAGTCTTTTCCAATGGTCTGACATCGTTTCAAATTTTCGGGTTTTAGAAAATACAACTATTTTGGATTTGAGAGCATTAATTTGCAAATTATTAGCTAATGCATATTGAAGAAAAAGATTAAATTTGACTTGAGGACCAGAAGCCGTCCTGTCAAAGAAAATTAGGTCATCGGCAAAGGCAAGCCAATGCAACCTCAAGTTGCCAAGCCTCACTGATGTTATATTAGGAACATTTCATAATTCTTCAATGTCGCTAAGATAAAGATTGAACAACGTTGATGCCAGGATACAGCACTGTATAACACTGGTGAAAATTGGAATAGATCTTGGAAGTGCTCCCTCTTTAGAAATCCTGATTTTAAAAGTTGTGTTTTGATGTAAAAGAGCCATAAATTAGCTCTAAGGGGATCTTAAACCTCACTACTTTATTCCACAGGACATATCTGATGACAGAATCAAACGCTGATTACATTTCCAAGGATGCCATATTAATTGAACCAGATTTAATATGTTTCAATTTGTACAAGAGATGAGCCACTATGGTGGCGTTTAACAGTGTCCCCGTATTCTTTCTAAAGCCAACCTGAGACTGAAAGGAAGCGCCCCCAATTTCAGCACGATCCTCCCCGCAATGAGAGACAATAAGGGACTCTCCCGTAGTGGGAATAAGACCAAGACAGAGTGCGGGTGAGCGTAAGTAGGAGTTTATCCAAAGATTAGGGCATGCAAAGAACTCTGCAACCTCCGAGAGCGCTCTGTCTGACAATAGCAAAGACAGGCGTATTTCTAATACAAAAAACGTCATCAGAACCTACATACTATAGGGGGCACAAGTTAATTGGGATTGGGTGGCGTCGACTAACTATAGGTGTTGCTGCAGCGTGGTTGGTCTTGGCGTGAAGACGTCACTGGTCAGCCTCGTGGGTTGGGTTGGGCCTGGCAGGCCAGCTTGAGGTCATCCGAGCGGTGTTGGTATGCTGGGGCAGCCTGTGACAAAGATGAATACCTTTCCTGACTCGTTTGCCCTAGGCCATGCACACTGCAGTTATTCAAGAAACGACATCTAAGTTCATCAATAAATCGCTCAGCAGTTTGTCTTATAAAATAAACGCAACACATGAGGAATGCACCTCGAGAGAGGTCCGGTGGTTGTCGGTTGGGGTGAGATTTACCTGTGTCCTATTGACCGGTATTTTAGGTCGAGGGGCTGGGCTCTGGGGCCTGAGCCGAATGATACATGTCTGTCTGCCGCGTTAGAAGTTATTATATAAATGGGTCTCTGTGTCTTGTCCCAGTGATGGGGGTTGTCTTTGCACGGGGTCATGATTCTTGGGGTGGTCTAGGGGGAGGGTTGTGGAATTTACGAGAGGGTGCTGGTAGATCAGTGGATCCAAACGTGGGTTTATTACCGTGCTGTAAATAACACAGGTGGCGGGCTGTGGCCTTGGGTGCGGTACCGGGGCCTCTGACTCTCTGAAGCGGCTCCAGCTTGGTTGGGGGAGGTGAGGGAGCGCGGCACAGGCCTTAGCTTCCTTATCTGGCAGGCTTGGTAGGGTGGGAGGGAGAATGGCCTTGCATATATTCACAAAGGTTTTTTTCCTCCTGCGTTGCTAACTTTTGAATGCAGCACTTTTATAATGTTCCGCCTTATTTTGATGTTATTTAAACACACATATATATATATTTCAATTTCGTTACACATTTCTTTAATACAGTCGGTCCGAGTACCTCTTCGTTACCTAACATTATATTTACTACATGGTGTGATTATTTTATGCACATTAAACGTTACACGAGGTAGTTCTAGGTTATGGCCTACAGAAATTGATGCTCGCTGCTTTAGGTGATTAAGAAAACATATATGAGTTCAGGTTTCTACATAAAACTGTAAGAACACTTATACAGGTAAAGGCTATACATTTGGTCGACATCTTTCTCTGTGGTTATAGCAGCACTAGTCCAGACCTGGGGTGGTATCATGTAACGTTGCATCTTTATAGTTCATTCACAGTTTACAGGATCTGTTTAAACAGAGGTAGTTCATTAATACCAATACTTGAATTATTTTCTACTTTCTTCAGCTAACAATGCTTCAGCTTGTTTTTTCATCACCCTGGCCTCGCGGACCAGGTCGTGCGGGGTGCAATATTACATGGTGAACGATGAAATGTTACAGTGTTAACATCTCGGGTTAGCTCATACCCGGCTTTCTCATGGGAACGCGCTCGCAGCGGATCTACCAGGGCTACTGCGGCGGCGGAGATGCATGAAAGGCCCTCCAAAGGTGGGGGCCTCGTTACAGTGTCCTGAACTCACGCCATGTTTGCTAAACAAGATGGCTTCTAGGCCTAACTGAATTTTGGTATATGCAGGGAACGGATATGTGTGGGCAATGTCGTCGGCGGGTGACCCCTCCTCCACCTGGGCCCGGGTGGCATGAGGGGACAGCCACCGAGTCATGGTCCTCACCTGGGGAGAAGGCTGCAGGTGAGGAGGGCCTCGCGGCCAGTCCTCCCCTACATTTCCCCCCTTTCGTTACTAAAGTAACGAATTCTTTAGCTCTTCTAATCTTCTACATTCTTGCTCCTCTATCACTGCGTCATCCCATGCAGGTGTTCCTTTTCTAGGCATCCAAGCTCTGCATACCCCCCTCAAGCTCTCACCTCTTCTAGCATACTCATCTGGGGTACAGGTTAAATATATACAGTCACCAGTCCCTTCCAAGTCTACCCAGACCTCCTCATACCATTCCAGTTCCACATCTCGGGGCTCTTTGATAGTGGTGTGCCATAGTTTATCTACTATGTACTTATCACGGCACATAGGCACTAACTGGTATCTGGGAGTGTTATCTGTTCCTGTCTGTACATGTGCCTCTTGTGTCGCCTTAATTGTACCACCAGAGTTGCCCACTGTCACCATCATCATCGCACCGTTAGGGACTGCATTAGCACAACATCGGAGGCCCACCTGGCATAGGCAGAACACCACGAGGACGACCACCACAACTGGTATCAGGAACTTCATCGCCAGTCCAAGCCATGAGGGAACCCAGGAGAAGAGATTGTCGAACCATGAGCTATCTTTGGCCCCACCTTCCATCTTCATCTTCTCTCCCAGGTTATGTACCGCTTCAATGACGTGGGACAGGGACCCATTTTCTGCATCTTCAGAAGGTACAAACGTGCAGCACGCGCTTCCTATTTTTCGGCAAACACCTCCATCGATCGCTGTTAGCAGGTCCAGAACATACCTGTTCTGCATGGTCATTAGTCGCAGAGCTCGTAGTTCCACCTTTATTATGTTGAACCCCTCTTCAGTGTCATTGGCCAGCTGAATCAGTTCCCACCGTGTGATCTGGAGCCATTTTGCATTTGCTCTTGCTTGGACACTTGAAACTAGTGAGGCAAAGAATGTTTCCACGGAGCTAAACAGGCGATACCTGTCTGGGATCTGTGCCAATAAATCGGATGATGCTTGTGATATGTAGTTTGATGTTCGCTTGTTCCGTAATAGCTCCTTTTCTTTCCCTCCGGAGGACAGGACATAGAGGTGCGCTTCTGCAGTGGGAGATGTGGCATCCTTGTTCACGTTTCCTTGCGTCCGCTTATTTTCGTCGACGTGACTTTCTGGAATCACCATTAAGGCCGAATGCAAAGTGGCCATTGAGCAGCTGCCACTCCATGCCTGGGGAAGGTGCAAGTAAGCCTGATTCCCGCATACCCAGTATGTGTCCATTAGTGCTGCTGTTCCTTTTTTCATGTCTGGGATGGTGAGAGTTTTGTTACAGTTTTTGTTCGCTCCCATTGCCACTTTTCCTTCTCCCTTGAAACATAGTTCGTTTTGTATTTCACTTTGTAGCTTGAAGGGTTTCTCCATCGCTGTTACCCATGTTAGTTTAGAGATGTGTTCTTTCCATATTGGTAAGCACGTTTTTTCCATCCACCGCAGTTTGTCTGGTTGGACACCTCTCAGTGCTTCTGCTTTGCACAGTACTTCTTCATCTTTCCATTTGTTTTCGAAAAACAGCGTCCCTTGTATTGCAAAGAAAGGTTCTTTAAGACAGACCACTCCAGACGCTTTTGAATAGCACGTTTTGCTGTCCTGTATCATTTTGAAAGAGACATCGTGTGCTTGAAAGGTGTTCTTTATTCTACACAGTGTGAGATGAAGGAGACATTGGGCATCCACAATGGGCAATTCTCTTGGCAACAACACTTTGGGCGTACCTGATGCATGGGGGATAAGCGAACAGACATAGCAGCTTTCATTGGTTGTCTGTTTAGCTGTTGTACTCATATCTGCATACCATTTATTTGCTTGGTGGGGGTGTCGTGGGTCTTCCATCTTATCTAATCCTAACCCATAATACTCATCATACCCCTTCCTGCTTGTCTCTCTTCTTCGCCTACTTCTCTCCCCTCTCCTATACCTTTTAGTTTCGATAGGTGAAAGAATAGGCCCCCCTTTCTCATTCCCTCCCCCCTTTTCCAATTCCTCATATATGACTTTGTGTTCTGTCATCGTAATTACTTTTCCATTTTCCTCAATAAACAACAAGTCGCTGTTCTGTATCGGGGCGGGAAGGGTAGTGGGGCTGTTATATATTTCAGGTAGGACCATTGTGTCATTTTTCATATCTTTATCTCTTGATTGTAACGGGGCAGCAGTGGATGGTGTAGTGTAGTAACCCCAAACAAGACGTGATCCATCCCAGACCAAAAAATCACCTTCTTTGATATTCATACTTGTAATTGAATTCGTGCCAGGGGCAAGGGTGGTGTTGCTCCCCCCTCCCCCCTCGTTCATCTCGGTAGAGATGAACGCTATGACCCAATATGTTACTAGGCAAAACATTGAGATGAAGAACACAATAACACACATTGATAAACCACATTCGTATGAATATGTCAATCTATCCACTAACATTTCTCTAAACCTAACAAATCTATTAGTTGCAGGCTGCCCATTCGATGCCATAGTAAATCCTGTTTGAAACATAAAAGTGCATTAAGTACAAGCATGTAAACATTTATAACGTTGTGACATTTTTTTTTTTTTTTTTTGTCCGACAAAGTATGGGAGTGGGTAAGGGAGGGGGTGTGTCCACAGACAAGGTAGCTTTGCAATCATTATTATCCGTACATTATTTCTCATATGAAGAGGAAAGTTGAGAAAAAAAAACTTTTCTAAAACAAAAAACCCTACAAAACCCTTTAAAAAGTTGTAAAAAATTACATATATATATATATACACATATTCATTTCAGTACACTTGTCGTGCGCCAGTCGCGGCCAATGTTCATCACTTAATGCACACAAAATTTCCATCATTCATTCTGCACCACTTCATTGTCCGCAGTTGCCTGTGCCTCGTCCTGTACCTCACCTTCCACGGCGCTATAGGCTCTGCGTACGTCTGTCAAATGTACCCAATATCGTAGGCCCTTCACCTTTACTGCTGTGGGTGTACAAAACACTACTTCGTAAGGGCCATGGAAACGTGGCGCATTCCACCTTCGCACAAAACTTCTGACATATATGTGGTCACCAGGCATTAGTTGTAATGGGTTTTCAGGCAGTCTCTCTGTTTCTGTTGTGTTCCCCTCCTCTCTTGTAGAGGGGGGGGCTAGTTGCTTTGCAATTACGCGCGCTGCCCGTGTCAGTTTTTTCAAATACTCTGTGAACTCCTCCCCCAGTAACGCTGCACTTCTGTGTGCATCAGAACGTTCACGGAGAGGCGAATGCGCTGTGTGCATTCTCCTTCCCGTGACGATCTCATGCGGGGACAAATGGTGGTCTTTGCTGGGCTGGTTTTGTAACTCGAACAGGGCCAAGGGCAGGCAGTACATCCAGGTCTTTTTAAGGGAAAAACACAGTTTTGACAATCTGCTTTTTAACAGACCGTTCATCTTTTCCACTACGCCATTACTTTGAGGATGATAAATCGAACATAATTTGTGCTTTATTCCCAATAGCGTAGTCACTTCCTTGAATAGTTCATTAACAAAATGTGTGCCGTTGTCTGAGCGAATAACGTCGCAAATCCCCCAGCGCGGGAACACTTCCCGCACTAGGAACTTCGCGGCGCCCTTCGCGTCTGGGCGCGCACAGGGGCCTGCCTCCACCCACCTCGAAAATGGACATACAACCACAATCATGTAGCGAGCCCCGTTACATCTTTCTCCCATGTCTACATAATCAATGTGGAGCTCCCTGAATGGACCATTTGGTTTTGGTATCGTTCCTCTCAGTGTGCGCAATGTCATACCTGAGTTGTAAATTTGACATGTCGTGCATTCTAAAGCCAGCCTGGTGATGTGTTCATGGAGGCAAGGTGCAAACCAATCTTCTTGTATGTCTGCCATTATGTGTTGCTTTGCATTATGTGCAGGAAAGTGTAGTTGTTGAAATGCTATTTCTAACAGTTTAACTGGCATTACCGCTTTTCCTGAGCTTTTTTGTCGCCACAATAAATCAGTCGGCGATTTGCTGCATCCCCTCTTAGTCCACAGCAATTTTTCTTCTGCACTAGCTCCCTCTTGCAGCTCTATTATTTCCTGCGTGGGCATCATGTTGTATCCTGTGGGGACCTCTTGGCTTGCTGTGTGGTGCAACATGTACTCTCCTACTGCACCTTTCTGTAAATACGAAGCTTCTTTGGCAGCGGCGTCTGCTGCCGCGTTCCCCAAAGATATAAAATCTGTATTTGTGGTGTGGGCTTGGCATTTTACGATGGCCACTGCCGTGGGCTCTTGCAGGGCCTCAATCAGTTCTTTTAATAATTCTGCATGTTGAACTGGTGTTCCATCTGCTCGTCGAAACCCTCTCCGCCCCCACCGTGCCAACCCGCCGTGTACTGTTGTTGTCATGTATGCTGAGTCGGTATATATTGTCACTGCGCACCCCTTGGCGGCATGCAAGGCTTCTATTAGCGCTATTAGTTCTGCTGCTTGGGCTCAATAGTGTGATGGGAGGCGGTGTTGCACTAGTGTCTCGTATTCATCTTCTTCTAATCGTACAACTGCCATACCCACATGTTTCTCTCCTGTCTCCATGTCTATTGATGCTGACCCGTCCACGAAATACACCTCTCCCTCGTTCAGGGCATTCTCAGAAATTACTTGATCCTGACCTTCGTCACCTGTGTATGTAGCGCAATTGTGGTTCTGCATGTCCTCTACGGTGCACGCCTCTGTGATGAATGTGGCCGGGTTCACTGTTTTACATCTTACTATATGGATGTTTGCGCTGGACAGTATTATTTCATATGCTGTGGCTCGTTGTGTCGTCAATGTGCTCTTTGATCGCTCTAATATTGCAAATAGTGAGTGTTCCACAAACAGTGTCACAGGACAGCCCATCACTATTGTGGCACTTTTCTCAATTGCGAACGCGGCTGCAGCTAGGGATTGCTCGCACGCGAAATGACCTTGCATAACTGCGTCTAGGGTGCCACTATAGTAAGCCAGTGGTTTGTGCCCTAACGATGTCTTTTGTGTCAGTACTGCTGTCATCAGTGTTCCTTTGCAGTGTGAAAATAGGAAGAATTCGTGCCCATAATCTGGGTTTGCCAGTACTGGAGCACTTGATATCAGTTCCTTTAGTGAGTTAAATGCTGTGTTCATCTCTCCTGTCCATTCTATGTGTTTGTTGTCCTGCTGTGCCTCTTTTAGAGCCTGTAACAAGGGCCTTGTGTATGCTGCGTAATCCAATATCCATGCTCGGCAATAGTTGCACATACCCAGAAATTTCTGCATCTCTTTTACTGTTTTGGGTACCCCCACTGCTCTAATCGCCTGTGCCCGGTCTGGTATGATCCGCTTTCCATCCTTTGATATCAACTGTCCCAAGTATAGAACCTCTGTTAGACAGTATTGTAACTTCCCCTTGTCCACCTTGTACCCTTTATTGGCCAATAATGTCAGGAGTGTTATTGAGTCCTTTCTGCACTCTTCCTCAGTTTGTGCACAAATCAATAAATCATCAACATATTTAATCACTGTGCTTTCTACAGACAAATTCCCCAGATCTTCGTGTAGTACCCTGTTGAATATGCTTGGGCTCTCGCAATATCCTTGTGGTAGTCTGCAGTGTTCGAACCTCCTCCCCCCTAGTGTAAACGCTGTTAAGTACCTGCTCTCCTCTGCTAAGGGAATCGAGAAGAATGCATTTTTTAAGTCAATTACTGTGAAGTGAGATGCCGTTTTCGGAATGTTGCACAGTATTGTTGCCGGGTTCGGGACTAAAGGGAACTCCTTCTGAATCACATCATTGAGTGGGCGCAAATCTTGTATCATCCTCCATGAACCTCCCTTCGCCTTTTTAATCGGGTAAATGCATGTGTTGCATGGGGAGTTTGAGGGCACTATTATTCCTTGTGCTATCAGTGCATCTAGTGTCTCTCTGATCCCTTCTTCTGCTTCGCGTGACAATGGATATTGTTTTACCCGGGGTAGAATTGCTCCCGGCTTCAGTTTTATTACCACAGGCTGAACCTCATGTAATAACCCCACATCATGGGGGCCATTTGTCCATATGTTAGTGGGTACTAACCTCATGTCGTCATCAAAAAAGGCATGTGGTGCTTCTACTACTGCCATCAATTCAACTTTAGTTTTTCTGGCTGTAACTACAATGTCACACGGCATTGCCAGTTCCATCACTATTTCGCCATCTGTCTCAGTGTCAGAGAATAGCTCCTCGTCCGAGAGCTCCCTCAGTGGGATATTTGCATTTATACACAGTACTGTCCGCCACTCACATCCTTCCATGTCAACGCCAATCACACATATCCTGTTTGCTGACACGTGTACTGCGTGTAAATCCAACGATAACACTGACCCGGGAGCAGTGTCGGGGCTTGCTATGGGGCGGAAGAGGAACTCGGCTGGAATCCTCCAATCCATCCTTTTTAGTTCTGGTACTATGAGAGCCAATGTTCTCATGCCCTCAACAAACATCTCCTCGTTTCTTGGTAACCCTCTGATCTCTTGCATGATTGTGTGGCCGTGTATTACTGCTAATATGCGGAGGGGGCATATTCCTGGCGTCGAACATACGATACCGCTCCCTGTGAATGATATTGTCATATTTAGTTTGCTTAAGAGATCTCTCCCCAGCAAATTAATGGGAGAGTGTTCATAGTACAGTAAGGGTGCTTTCACTGTTTTGCCCCCCACTGTCACATCCAATGCCTCTGTGTAAGGAACTTCAATTACAGCCCCAGAGAACCCCTGCGTCTCTAACGTTCTATTAGATAACGGGAACCGGCCCTCTCTAATGCATGATTTCTCCGCTCCCGAATCCACCATGAATATGAACTGCTTGTCTCCTATCTGCGCCCCTATCAATGGTTCCTCTGATGCATTGTGGGTCGTAGATAGTACTGGACACGCAAGTGCTCTCTGTGGGCTGTCCTATGCGGGGTGTCTCATTGCTCCCCCTTGATCAAAAATGTTCCCCGAAACTACTGACACCCCGCTGTAAGGTGCGGGAGCAGGAGCTCCGTTCGCTACTGTGGCGAAAGTGTTACCTGGCGTGTATTGCACATTGTCATTGTTCTGTGGATGATTTTGTGTTCTGTACTGATGTCCGTGTAGTTGTGTGTTTCTTTGTCCTACATTTTCCGGTTGTTGGTATTGTCCCATGGGGAGGCCATAGGGGCTTCCTGGGTGGGGGTGACCGTACTGTTCTATCTCCTGGAACCCGTTGTTTTGTCTGCTCCTGCACTCTCTTGAGTAGTGCCCCCATCTCCCACAATTCCAGCAGCTCCCCTGTGGACCTCTGGGACCCTGCCACCCATTTCCTCCCATTCCTCCATACCCTTGTCCTCCTCTTCGGCCCCTGTACCCACCTCTTCCCCCTCTTGGGGCCCACTCTTGCCACGTTGGACCTCCGTTCTGCTCCTGCTCAGCCCACTGTCGTTGTCCTTGTCCTGCCCAATTTGCTGCTATTCTTCCTTGTATTGCTATTTGCCCCTCCTCTCCTTCTTCTCCCTCCCTCATGAGTGGGAGCCCTGCTACCGCTGCTGCAACCTTCACCAGTTTTGATTGTACCAACTTTGCCTCGTCTGCCAACCTTCTCTGTGCTACTTCCTTCTCTCTCTCTTTGATCCTTTTGCAATGGTGCACTATTATACTTTGGATCTCTGGCCACCCCTTTGCCTCAACGCCCGCTATTTTATCGAGTGCCTTCTGCACCTCTTTTGGGAGCCCTCTCTTAATGATGAAATAGAATAGAGATGTGGATTGGTGCCAGGGCGTGCCCGTTTCCGCTCTCCACATCTCCTGCACCCGGAGAATGTAATCCATAGCATCTTCCCCGTCATTCATTGTACATTGCATCACTGACTGTAAGTCAGGGGTATCTGGGAATGTCTCCCTCAGTGCGTCCCACACCCTTGCTCGCACTGTATTAAAGGAAGCCCCATCATGGCGATCACAGTCCAACGTCACTGCCGGGAAACCAGCCTTAGCCCATACTCTGTCCGCTTGATCTCCTACTGCTGTTACTAGTAGGCTTTTCACATCGCCTACTGCCAACGGTATGCCGGCGGTATGTTTCTCAAATGCATATATCCACTTGCTCGCCCCTCCTGACAGCTGGGGCAATAATTTCATTAAATTAGCCTTATCCATCTGAGCCCATGGTATATAGTTTGGTCTTCCCCCCCCCCTGTGTATCAATGGAAGTTGTAGCTTCCCTTTTGAGGTTGCACCCTCCCTTTCCTTAGTCGCTGCGGACTCTAACGACGCCATCTTCCCCACCCTATTTCTTAGTCGTCCCATCCATTCGTCGTCTATAGTCCCTAGCGAACATGCACCGTCCACCTCCTCGCTTTCCCCCCCTACTGCCATACTCAACCTATCACTCTCATCCAATCCTCCTCTGACATCACATAACAAGTCCTCTCTGATCCCTCTCTCTCGTGATACATCACCAATGCTCCCTTCTACTGCTCCTATCTCTATTATTCGCGTCGGCTCTTCCTCAATTCTGAACAGTATTTCTCCCTTTTTCCATCCTTCCTCGATGTGCCTACTTTCACTCGACGCTCTAGACGTGCGTCCCGATTGTATAGGGGTGCACGCCGTGCGCTCACATATGTCTTTTATTCTTGAGAGTTCATCCCTTGCCACAGTAAGCCTTGACTCTAAGTCACTTGTTAGCTTCTCTATATCCACTCTCTGTGTACTTCCCTGGGCGCGCTCTCTGGTGTTTTCGTATGGTGGGGGGGCTGTTGGTCTTTGTAGTGTACCAGTTGTGGGGGGAGGCACATAAGTAGGGTCGCTATATCCTGCTGCGGGGGCTGGTTTAGGTAATATCGGGTACAAACTAATCACCTCTGTAGGTTGTTCCGTACTTAGCTGTTCCTTTTCCTCTCTTGGAATCATCAGTGGATTATCTGTGGTGGGAGGGAGATCACTATTTGGTGCCGGAGCTTTGGGTGGTGGTACTTCCTCAAACAATCTCCAGAGGTCTAATATCTCCTTCCTATTTTGCCACTGCTTCCCCTTATACTTGAGGCTGATGCATGCTCGTACCATATCAAGAACGCTTTTGTCAAAAGACCCTCCCTCGGGCCAAATCTGGGGCAGACCCTCCCCTTTCAATTCTGTCACCCATTGATCGTGATATTTATTTATTCGTTCAGCGTATCCCGGTAAGCTTTTACAAATATGTGACAGGGGAGTTTCGGCCCCCATATTCTAAATCTCTAACACAGTCGTGTCCGCCTTTTTTACTTTTAGTTAGGTGTAGATATGTATATGTATACCTGTATGGCACAGACAAGGGCGGACCTCTCAAAAATTATCACCCAGTTTTATTCACTGCGCAAGTCCTTTCTCACTTACCATAGCTCATCTCCTTCTCATTCCCATACACTCTCATGTGATTTCACTCGCAACTGATCAAATACCAGTTTTGGTCAACACTCTCTGGCGCCACCTCGCGGTCAACCGTTCGTCTCCAACACTCACACGGTGCGCGCACCCTTCACAATGCTTTTCCGCTCACACCTCGTCTCCTTTTTTTTTTTTTTTTTTTTTTTTTTCTCTTCCTCCCTTTCCTCCCTGGCCAGCTGTCCCTGTTTTTCTGCTAAGGTTGCTATGTTCACGTCTGTACGTGCCACTACTTAATCCCCACTCCTACAAATGTGCTCCCTATTTTATAGTTCTTCTACAAGTATATTCACCTTATACCCTTTTCGCTTTCTCCCCCTGCCCCGAGGAATGGAAAAAAGAAATAGAGAGAGTAGCAATCACTAAAAAATATTCCCGGTGTCTCCCTTTGCCAGACACCAATAACTTATTTCTTACTTCTTCATATATTCCCAGTACTAGTTTAGATAGCACTATGCGGCGCCGCCTTCCACCCCCTTTCGGAGCTAGGTTTCCGTCACTTCTACCACTTCACTTATTTCTTACTCCTAATGGCCATATGCAAAGAAAAGATAAAGAAAGTTTCAAGACCTGTCTTTAGTAGACCCCCGTTATTCTTCTCCTCTACCTGTCCCCGTTCCTCTGTTCACAATTTCCCCTCCCTTCCCCTTTACGATCGCTCGCACTCAGTACTCACGTGCCCGTCTTGAACCGATAGTCTCCGAAACTGGGTCCGTCCAGGCGGTGTCACCGGTAACTCAACGGTCAGCCCCTGGCTCCGGCGAGCGGCACTCAAAGGGGATTTTTTTCCAATCGGGATCCCGTACCCTTTCTCATTGAGTGCGCACTTCTTATTGTGCCAGTCGCCGTTGGCGGGCAGCCTCCCGGAGCCGGCTCACCGTGCGTATCCCTTCTCGACCGGAGATTCTCGTGCTACAAGGGGGTCGTTAAAAGGGAGTTAGGAAAAATAATTTGGAGATATCACGCTATCGGGGTCACCACTGAAAGGAAGCGCCCCCAATTTCAGCACGATCCTCCCCGCAATGAGAGACAATAAGGGACTCTCCCGTAGTGGGAATAAGACCAAGACAGAGTGCGGGTGAGCGTAAGTAGGAGTTTATCCAAAGATTAGGGCATGCAAAGAACTCTGCAACCTCCGAGAGCGCTCTGTCTGACAATAGCAAAGACAGGCGTATTTCTAATACAAAAAACGTCATCAGAACCTACATACTATAGGGGGCACAAGTTAATTGGGATTGGGTGGCGTCGACTAACTATAGGTGTTGCTGCAGCGTGGTTGGTCTTGGCGTGAAGACGTCACTGGTCAGCCTCGTGGGTTGGGTTGGGCCTGGCAGGCCAGCTTGAGGTCATCCGAGCGGTGTTGGTATGCTGGGGCAGCCTGTGACAAAGATGAATACCTTTCCTGACTCGTTTGCCCTAGGCCATGCACACTGCAGTTATTCAAGAAACGACATCTAAGTTCATCAATAAATCGCTCAGCAGTTTGTCTTATAAAATAAACGCAACACATGAGGAATGCACCTCGAGAGAGGTCCGGTGGTTGTCGGTTGGGGTGAGATTTACCTGTGTCCTATTGACCGGTATTTTAGGTCGAGGGGCTGGGCTCTGGGGCCTGAGCCGAATGATACATGTCTGTCTGCCGCGTTAGAAGTTATTATATAAATGGGTCTCTGTGTCTTGTCCCAGTGATGGGGGTTGTCTTTGCACGGGGTCATGATTCTTGGGGTGGTCTAGGGGGAGGGTTGTGGAATTTACGAGAGGGTGCTGGTAGATCAGTGGATCCAAACGTGGGTTTATTACCGTGCTGTAAATAACACAGGTGGCGGGCTGTGGCCTTGGGTGCGGTACCGGGGCCTCTGACTCTCTGAAGCGGCTCCAGCTTGGTTGGGGGAGGTGAGGGAGCGCGGCACAGGCCTTAGCTTCCTTATCTGGCAGGCTTGGTAGGGTGGGAGGGAGAATGGCCTTGCATATATTCACAAAGGTTTTTTTCCTCGTGCGTTGCTAACTTTTGAATGCAGCACTTTTATAATGTTCCGCCTTATTTTGATGTTATTTAAACACACATATATATATATTTCAATTTCGTTACACATTTCTTTAATACAGTCGGTCCGAGTACCTCTTTGTTACCTAACATTATATTTACTACATGGTGTGATTATTTTATGTACATTAAACGTTACACGAGGTAGTTCTAGGTTATGGCCTACAGAAATTGATGCTCGCTGCTTTAGGTGATTAAGAAAACATATATGAGTTCAGGTTTCTACATAAAACTGTAAGAACACTTATACAGGTAAAGGCTATACATTTGGTCGACATCTTTCTCTGTGGTTATAGCAGCACTAGTCCAGACCTGGGGTGGTATCATGTAACGTTGCATCTTTATAGTTCATTCACAGTTTACAGGATCTGTTTAAACAGAGGTAGTTCATTAATACCAATACTTGAATTATTTTCTACTTTCTTCAGCTAACAATGCTTCAGCTTGTTTTTTCATCACCCTGGCCTCGCGGACCAGGTCGTGCGGGGTGCAATATTACATGGTGAACGATGAAATGTTACAGTGTTAACATCTCGGGTTAGCTCATACCCGGCTTTCTCATGGGAACGCGCTCGCAGCGGATCTACCAGGGCTACTGCGGCGGCGGAGATGCATGAAAGGCCCTCCAAAGGTGGGGGCCTCGTTACAGTGTGCTGAACTCACGCCATGTTTGCTAAACAAGATGGCTTCTAGGCCTAACTGAATTTTGGTATATGCAGGGAACGGATATGTGTGGGCAATGTCGTCGGCGGGTGACCCCTCCTCCACCTGGGCCCGGGTGGCATGAGGGGACAGCCACCGAGTCATGGTCCTCACCTGGGGAGAAGGCTGCAGGTGAGGAGGGCCTCGCGGCCAGTCCTCCCCTACAAGACCTTGAAAGAATGGCTGACTGTTGAATAACAATCTCAAGTTCCCTAAGAACCAACAGGGCAAATACCTTCGAGGATGCATCAGTGACAGCTATGGGCCAGTAGTGCACAGCATCTATGGGGTCCCCTTTTTTAAAGATGGGAATTATGTGTGATTGTGCCCAAGATGCTGGAAAAGAATCGCACCTAAATATATGATCAAATTTGATCTTCAAGATTGAGGCCCACAATACGGGGTCATTCTTCAAAATCAAAGAAGGAATACCATCAGGGCTAGAAGCTCTCGATGGATTCAGTTTAGATATAACCCATCTGATGTCCTCCTCATTCCACATGAAAATACCTCGTATACAGGTGCCCACACATGGGTCTGTCACATCTAAGAACATTTTCGACAGTTTGTATTTAGCAGTGTAGAACATGAGACATGAATCCTCAGGTACTACAGATTCAATAGCACCTTGCAAATTACCTATAGTTTTATTGATAGTAGACCAGAAGGATACCATCTTATTGCCACAGAGATGTTTTAAAACTACACGATTTTGTCTATTATGCATGTCAATCCTTAGAGATTTTATATAATTCTTGTGCATCTGGCAGAAGGAGGCTTTACTTTTAGCATATTGTAATTTAGTAAGATCTTGTCTCTTTAAATCTCTAATATTCCTATTCTTCAATTTATTAGAGGCACCAACTCTGGCATCAAATTTATGTTTATAGAAACTTTCCAGAGCAGCCATGGTGTATCCGGCAGTCCTCTTCAAACAGAGCATAACCAACTCAGTCAAAGATGCCTCCCTCTCATAAGAATTCAAATGTGCGTTATGCAGAACACCTGAATGCTCAACCTCCTTCTTTAATGACCAAGTGAATCAATTAGTTAATTTTTGATTCCATTTCAACTATAACCCTGGTCGATCAAACATTAAAAGGGCAAGTGAAGGAATAATTTCATAGACTGATATCCCTATATCAACTTTGAAGTCCAAAATCAGATGATCACCAAAGCCTGGATCCCATAAATTGACCACTTCACAAACCCCTTTGAGTTTAGAAGAAATGTAAAAGTAATCAATTCTTGAGGAAAAGGTGCCTCTGTGCCATATATATTTGAGTTTAACAGAGCTTGATGCTACCTCCATCTGTTGAAGATCCCAATCAGAGAGGAACCGATCCCAAATGTGGCTCTTTTTTCACTGAGGGAAGTTGAGGAAAAAGACATGCTACTAGAGATATGCTTGGATCCCTTAAAACAATCACAATTAAAGTCACCCCCTAGAATAACAAAGTATCCAGGACATGCCGTCATTCATATTTCCAGTAGATCAGATAGATTTTGATGAAATTGTTCTAATACATGTTTGGCTGGATTCCAATAGAAATTTACAAGCAACAATGCCAATTTTTCCTCTAAGGATTTAGCAGAAACCGCCAAAAGACCATCAGATGAATGTACCAATTCAGTAGCTACCTGTAGGTTTATGTCAACTGCAATTGCCAGCCTACCACTAGGCCGTCGTAGATTAGTTCGTATTGCAGGTGTACTCTGGAGAACCCCGGCCGGCCCATAGAGCCGAGGTTTGCTCCAAAGTATTTTAAGACGAGATAGCTACACCCTTGAGATGGATGGGGGTGCAGATTTATTACTCCAACACCAATAGATAAGGACAACTCAATGGTTTGGCAAAGGGAGTCCGTTTAATGACAAGTACAAAAAACGAGGAGTCATAGAAATCAGCAGTGATGCGATAGTCCGTCTCGCTTCAACTCCAACAAACTTCATAAAAATCATAGTATTTATACTGAAAACTCATCACAATTGACGTATAACACTCAAAAGTTAATATGCAATTCTATTGGTTAGGAAAAGGTAACTTTAATATAGGTACTACATCTGTATATGGTAACCGAGGGAGGGGATTGGGTAAACACTGTCAGGACGTCTAAGCCCTTCCTTCAAAATGACTACTGTAGACGTCACTAAAAGTACAACGTCCCATTGGTTCTACTAACTATAGGACCCTAGATTATTTGGTCAATTGTGATTGGGTTGGCACCAACCCCAAGCATAAATTTC
This sequence comes from Ambystoma mexicanum, assembly GCF_040938575.1. Classification (NCBI taxonomy): domain Eukaryota; kingdom Metazoa; phylum Chordata; class Amphibia; order Caudata; family Ambystomatidae; genus Ambystoma; species Ambystoma mexicanum. Next base: position 342,861,448 of record NC_090923.1, on the reverse strand, counting down.
CACTTTGCTTAGCAGCACGCAGAATGGTCAGCCAGGTGCAGGGTGCCCCCTAGTTACCCGGCCTTCCTCCAATTAAGGTTACAATCAATCATCACTTCAGCAACTACGTGTCAATTATTTTACTGTGGTTGGCCTCGAAACTTCATCTTCTGTCTGGAAAAGTCCTGATATCTCTTCCTGGGCGGATGCCAAGCAGGGGTGTGAACCCATGCTTCTTCTCGCTCGGCTGGTCACTTGATTCCCACACCGTGAATTTGTCTTGTTTCTCTCAATTTGTGTATTTGATTCTTATTTAGCTCAGCCACCTGCCTACGCTTCCTTATCTCGACCTTTCAGAGACAGGATATTCTGTTCTTAAGCTTCAATTAGATGTAGCTACTGTTCGTTCCTTCTAGTGGTATGACCTTGGCCTTGGCTCTCTTGGCATGAGTTGCATCTGCTGAGTTTCGATTCAGCCGTCTCTTCTCGTTTTGCTAGAATATGAATCTCTGCTCATGCTGCCTTTAGTAACCTGGGTTGATTGTGCTTTTAGTGCAAAGTGGAATCGCACTTATAATACTGTGCTTCGTTTTGAGGTAGATTATTCTTCTACTTAGCATAGCAAGCCGTACTGTTTTCTTAGCCTTCTTGCGGTTCCAATCATATGTACAGGTGTTAGCTGGTTGAATATTTTAATCCTGTTTACAGCTTAAGCTTCTTGGTATTTCAACACTGTTCTCCCTTTTAGGTTCACGATATCCTTATTCATGGAGTTTCGTCTCTTTGTGTCATTCTCGGGTCGTTATTTCTTCTATATGTACGCCTGTCTGGGTCCCAGTGACATCACCATTCTTCTTCCATTAAGACCTTTTTGGTTTCTTCCGGGACTGTACTTAGGCGATCTTCATTTCGTCTCATTTGCTGGTAGGGTTTTCTTAATGGATACCTTACTGTCCATGGTTGTCTGGGTATCGGTACTTCAATAGGTGTTGCTTTTCTGATAGGTACTGGGCAGAGCCCTACTGTGGCTCTCTGCTGATTTATTTGCTCATCATACGTCACATATCTTGGTGTGAACGTTCCTAGTACTTCAAAATGGGCGACTGGAGTGCAGGTCTTATACGGGACCTCCTCTACACAGGACTGGTAAACGTCAAATAGCCTTTAAGATTAAAGGAAGAGCAGGTAATTGTCACTTGAAACAAAATTAACTGACATTTGGTTAAAGATTCAGGATTATAGAACCATCTATGGAGATTGCTCAACCCACATGCATTACATGAAAGAATACTATTGGGACGAAGGCTAGGGATGCAACACGCCCTGCTTAGTAGCGGAATAGGTTTTTAAAGCAGCCTCAATCCAAGACCAGTCCTGAGCTTCCTTTGCCAAACCTGACTGCTGAGCCATCATTGAGTTGACCAATAGAGAGGCAGAGTTACCTGCCTGCATATTCTTCTGTGCTACCGTAGGAGGTGGTGTACAGTTTGGTTAAAAAATCGTCCCATCTTCAATTGAATCAGTAGCATGCAGTTCATAACCCAAGGACTGTAAGTCACAGCGCTGCTCAAAGATAAGATTTGCAATTATCTCTGATTGGACGCAGCATAAGATGTTATTATTGTTGATTACAGTTAGGGTGATCCACTCAATATCATCTGAGTGGAGAGATCTTAATGCCAGAATTGATTTAAATAAGTCCAGCAGCTTTGTTCTATTTAGTCTGAATGAAACATTCCTTTTTAGATCAGTTCCCATCCCAGATATTTAGAACAATAACGCCCCTTATATGTCAATATCTGATATTTTGTTAGGGGGATTAGTTCAATTGTTACCGAAACTGCTGCATCCATCAAAGGGAGAGTAGTACTCGGCCCCACGCCTCCCAAGTCTGACCCAGTTAATGGAGGAGCTGGAGTGGAACAAACAGCTGCTTCAGTTGACATCGGTTTAGAGACCAAACCTTAAAGATTTTTTCAGTAATTGGAAAGAAGGCTTTCAGTTTAGTTTGAAGTGACCCAACTGATACTGTTTCTGGTAATGAAGATAAAAGCTCGGACTTAGCAAAACAATTGATGCATATTTGTGTAACTAGGGAATTGGTCTGGACGGCAGTCTTCAACATTGAAATCTTGTCTTCTATGGGAGGTTGCAAATATCTAGTTGGGAGTATTTAGCGGATGCCACCCCCTTGATCTTACCATCTTTCGTTAGCTCAATATTCATAGTATAACTAGGGGAGTTCAGATCTATGATAGCATCCTCCATAGACAGATTTCGTAAAGATTTAAGTGGGGAATTATGCCCATGTAATTTTGTTGACTGTATATTTTTCGTTTTTTTTAACCATTGTTTTTCTTAGAATTCCTATTTTCTTTTCTCCCAGCTGTATTCTCCTTATGCTGAATACTTTTGGAAAACAATACCACAGATGTAGATGGTTGGGATAACTCTGCTTGAGCCTTGTTTGAGGGTGCTAAAGCATCCATCTAAAAAATATCATTATCCTTCACCACACAGTCTACAAGAGGTGTCAGAGATTGCAAAATCAGAATGATTAACAATAAAATTCCCCTTAATTAATTGAGCAGAGATACCTCAATCTGTTCTAATCAGGAGACTATGCACATTCTTCTCCAGTAAAGATATTGGAGACTGCAATGTCACAGATTTCCTGATAGTGTGTGCAAGGGGGGTCTATGCCAAATTGAATTCTGATTTAATTGATCGAATGCCTGAATCCAACTCCTCATTGGACCCCTTTAATAAGTCAACATGATCATATTGATCACCCAAAACCTGCTACACAATAGGAGGTAAGTGTGATGATGGATGGCTCCTAACACTCTCAGATTCAGTGTGACAGTACACTGATTTACTATGCACGTTGTTGGGTGCACATTTCTCCTGGCTTTTGACCATATTATAGCCACAAGCCAAAATGAAACCCTCCAACAAGTGAATCTTTGCCTGTAGCTCCTTCAATGATACATTCAATTCACAACCCATTTACACAATTCATTTCCATGACTTTAGTAATTGAGGTGTGTCCTGATCTAAATCCAGTTTAACACTATGTTTGTTTCAATTTGTCAAATATATTGCATACTTAAATTTCTGCCAGCAGCAGAGTAGTGGGAAAATAAGTCACATAGGTTGTCTGGTGTGGGCTTTTTAAAGAAAGTCTGATGTTTGACTAATGTTTCCCCGACACAGTAGACTTTCAGAGATAATCTTAGCATACAACCATCAGTGCTCTAGCCATACTGATTTCTTGGTAATCACTGGCCTAGAATGGAGTCTAACTTTGCCCCAGCCGCATGGACCTTTCAAAGAATCAGGTGACACCTAGGACATCTGACAGGTGACATTGGCTTTCCAGGGCAGTGTTGCTGTTCACTGATTGCCCTAAATCTATGCTTCTTTGCATAAAAAAAACACCCTCAGGTGGTAGAATTCAACACTATGACAGTTGAGTTTAAAGGGGCATCTGCAGGCGGCTGATCTATTACTCATTGACCTTGAACAAGTGAAGAGGTAATTCCCTTGACCCAGTGAGTTGTAACTCGGCCATGCCAAATTGTTGAGTAAAACATGTAAGCACTGGAACATTAGGAAAACATTTTGGGAAACTTGAGCAGTCGAGCAATTTTTTTTGTTTTGTTTAGTAGTATTATTTTTTTTAAATCAGTGGACCATTAACACACTATTTACTTGCATTGTTCATCCATGTATATTGTCTATGAATGGATTTTTTTTATGATTGCATGTTTCAGCAACAATTACTTCGTAGTAACAGCCAACTTGATGGCATAGACTACTATATGAATGTAATAAATACATTTTTTTTTTCTTTTTTCAGATTTTGGATTATTGGGGTCCAAGCAAGAAACTACTGGGTGACATGAACTTTTTAAGAGATCTTCGCATATATGACAAGGATAATATTCCAGTACGTTTTTGTTCTCCCTCATACAAACAGAAAACATGTTGTTGAAAAGTCATGTGACAAATACACACATTCAAGTGTTATTTACTGCAACACCAATAAATCAGCTTATCATTTAATAATTTTAATAATTCTGCATGAGAGAAAGTTAATGAATCTCAGCTTAATGAATATAATATAATGTAAAGTGGTCTTGTATGTTGAACTCTCTAAAATAATGTATGCAGTACAGTTCTGCAAAAATGGCATGCTTTGTCTCTGCCTATTTCTCGAAATTAGGCAAAAAATCAGGAAATGGGGGAGGTTGTAGACTTTTATAATGCACACATTTGCAAGAACAGTTACATGAACACAATGCCTGCAGTCTTTTTTCCCCGCATAACCTTTACTTTCAGGGAAAGGTCACACTTTTCTTTCTTCATAATTTTATACATTTTAATAAAGAGTCCACTTATATCATTTTAAATAACTATTTTTAAAGAGAAATGCCAGCATTTTTAAACTATCAGATAGATTTCATGTGTTGTCTCTAGCATTGGCAACTTCTTAAAGAACAGATTAAACTCTTAAGAAAATGTGGCTGTATTTATTAAAAACTTGTGCATAACTTTGGTTCCATGTCAAGAATTCTGAGCCTAGAATGAGAAGGTCCAAAGTGAGAATCCCCGAGATAGTTTGCCCAAATGTCAGTTTTCCATTACAAACCTTGAATTGCCCTTAATGTTGTCTCCTGAAATTCAGTTTGTATCATGTTGAAATGTGGAAATGTGTGCTCCTGCCACCATTTAATCTCCCCTCATTTAACTGTTCATTGTATACCTTTATGTGGGATTTCCATCTGTACTCCTTTTACTACCCACCCATGCCCTCATCCACTTCAATGTGTCAGGTTTGCTCATGTGAGTAGCTCCTAATTTCAAAATTAGACTTACTTTGATTATTATAAAACAATTGTTTCCTCTTTCACCCATATAGCTCTCCCTCGTGTCCAACTTGTTGAGAAGAGTGCTCCTGCTGCAGCCCTTAAAACTGATCCAAAGATGCCACACAATGTTGCCACCACTAATACTTCGGTGCTAGACCGCCTTTTCCTCCATGACAAGGTCCCTACACCACTGATGAGGTGTCTTAAGACCATGGCTCAATTCTGTACAGATCTCCTCTACCTCATGGTTGATCAGAACCTGGGTGAATCCCCGGAACAGGTAGTGGTTGTTCAGCATGTTCATCCTTTGGTTGTAGGCACAGAAAATTTCAAGCTGTACACTTTCTCTTGGACTAACTTAATATATATCATATTGGAATGGAAAAAGCTCCAGCTTTCAAACGCCCCAAAGACTTTTTCCATCAGATGTTAACAGGCAGAAGTGAGAGGGGAAGATGCATCCTGAGATTTTGTCCAAGACTGGCATGCATGGAATGTAGTGCTATGATGCTCTTGCCTAAGAGTTGTAAATCCACAACACTGATTCTTTAGCTTGCAGACCATACAGTTAGAAATAAGGTGTCGTTTAAAGAGAAGCCTGCCTTCACATTACGGAAGTAGTCCAGTCATTTTTCCAACAGTCATTTTTCCAATTTATCCACGCAGCGCGCCATTTCTCCCTGTGACATTTTGCTTATCTTGCTATTTGACGTGGCTTTTTTACATACTGCGCACACAGCTAAATTGCTCTCCCTCTGTATTCAGTGTACGTGCATTGTATTGAAGGATTTATAAACTCCAATGCACCATAATACTTGAAGTATCAGGGCTGTGTGATTGAACTTTGTATTGCTTGGCATTTGACTGCTATACTGTAATATGAAATCTAAAGTCAACTTGTGAACCTTGCTTTGCTTTCTTGCCACTCACACCTAATTAACTATGGCAACTTGCATCTTGCTTCCTGCATCCTCTGATGTGATGCATACGGGCGCATCGTCTCCAGGACGCATAGGCATCCGGACTGCTGAGAACTACATCTCCCAGCAGCCCGGAAACCACATTTAGGGAAACCCCAGGCGTTTCAGCACCGGCGCTTCTGCGGCAAGCCGGTCTTCGCCGGTCCTTTCCGACTCTCGGTGCTCCGGCCTGGTCTCTTTCTCTGCACTCACGGAGGGACCCCCTACATCAAGTAAGTCATGGGCTACCCCGATACAACAGCATTCTTGCCACAGGCAAAACGATCACATCAACTGAACTTAGTACGACAGTATGTGGACAAAAGGCTAATTGAAATTAAGCAGAATGCTATGATACCTGCTCACCTACCGATGACTCCACAGGTTGAAGTACCAAAAACCTAATCCCTAAAACATGTTTGCCATCAGCTCCTACGATGGATGCAACTACCAACAACAACGTACTGACAGTTCCCCCAATCATGCCACTCATCGAGTTAAAGGCTGGAAACTGTACCGACATCAAAATAATCCTACTCAACACTAAATCAATGAATAATCATGCCCAAAATATCCATGATTATATTACTCATGAAAACGTAGATATTCTATACCTTACTGAATCCTGGCTTCAAGAACCAGTCGGTCCCACAATAGTCATAGCTGTTCCCTCAGGTTACAATGTTTTTTTAAGAAAAACAGAGACCTAGGAAAGGGAGGAGGAGTGACTATAATAGCTAGAGAAGAACTACATTTATTTCTTTCACCCATCCACTGCCCAGGTTGCGAAGCGCTCCTACTAAAGATGACACTCTCCAAAAACAATTGCATCAACATCTTAATAATCCACTGCCCCCCCCTCACTGACTCTGACTTTAATGATGATCTAATGCAGATACTTAACACACTAAGGGCCATACACAGGGATAGTGGTCCTAGGAGACCTCAACAGATGGAGAGGCAATAGCAAGGACAAAGAAGCCACGGCGCTAGAAAAAGAACTCAACTCCATCAATTACAGGGTAGTAAACAACAAGCCCACCACTGATAAAGGAAACCAACTGGACTGGGTTTTCTCCAGCAATATTGATGTTACCACACAAAAAACAGTTCCCTGCATCTGGTCAGACCACTACAAAATTGAATTAAAACTGACACCTAAATCTAAACTCGAAAAACCCAATAATACACCCATAAAAGTCTCAAATAGAAACTACAAAAATCTCATGCCTGACATTCTGGGACCTACTTTTGCCAGCATCATGGCACTTACCTCAGACATGGACTCCTGCAACGATATTGTTGCTATTTACAACAAGCACTTCCAAGAACCCATAGAACTACACGCCCCAATGAGACAAAAACAGGTTAGACCAAACACAAATCACCAAAAATGATTCAACGAAGAAACCAATAGTTCGAAAAAATAGAAAAGGAAACTAGAAAGACAATCGCAAAAAAAACAATCGGAAGAAAACAAAAAAAATGGAAGGATATGGACACCCAGTATGAAAACAAACTTATAGAGACCAAAAAAGATTTCGAGGGGATTGGGTCCTCCGACGTATTCCATATCTATGACATGTAATCACCACAGCTGTGCTGCTTCGGAAACTTTTTTCGGCGTCTGCGTCCTGCGTCGATGACGTCGATGCGCCGTTGTCAAGGGCCTCCTCCGACGTCCGACGTCATCCGATGTGATGAGTAGGACGCACGACGCCCGTAGCCTCAGTTCTGTTTTTTCCGCGAACGTGTTGCTTCGTGATTCTCGGTTCACGCCTCGACTCTTTGGAGTTCTGTTCTTCTCGGTTCTTCGAACCTGTTCGTTTTGTGCAAATCCTTCGTGTGAAGATGTCTTCTACTTCGTCTTCGACCCCTCGTCCGGGTTTCAAGAAGTGCGGGAGTGTGGGTCCAAGATGTCAGTGACGGACTCGCACGACGCCTGCCTCTGGTGCCTCGGGGAGGCCCACGACACGGATGACTGTATCGACTGCCAGTCGCTCACGTCCAAAGCCTTACGCGAACGTAAGAAGAAGTTGTCGGTAGGTCGGGTGTCCAAGCCCAGGAAGTCGAAGTCTGCGGGGCTTTCGACGGATGATTCGAGGGGTGACTCTCCACGTCATCGTCGGAAGTCTCGTGGGTCTCCTTCTAGGAGTCGGTCTCGCCACTCCTCAGCCTCTTCGAGGCGTTCTCGGAAGCGCCGACAACGGTCGTTTTCCAGGTCCTCCTCCTCGGACTCTGCCCGGCACGTTGCTTACCCCACCAGCCGTGCGACGCCGGAGGAATGGGCTTCCTTCGGGAAGAAAATGCTGGCGATTCTTGAGTCGCAGGGTACTAAGCCGTCCGCGCCCCCGAGTGGGGTCGGTCGTGAGAGGTCGAGAGACACCGCTCGCATGAGTGGTCGGCACGAGTCACGGGAGAGGTCCCGTTCGGACAAGGAGACTCGTTCTCGCCGTACCCGTTCCAGGTCCCGGTCCTCGACGTGTTCGAGACCGTGTGCACCTGTGAGGTCTTCGAGGAAGACATCGACGTCTGAGGCGTCGAGGGCGTCGACAGGCTTTCTCGAGGCTCCGGCTTCGAGGAAGTCGTCGAAGCCGTCGACGCTCGAGTCGTCGAGGGACACGCTCGGGGCTCCGGCCTCGAGGGCTGTGTCGATGCCGCCGATGCTGGAGGCGCTGCGTCTGACGTCGACGCCGATTTCCTCGGCGCCGATCCTCTCGGCGCCGATTCGCTCGACGCCATCGACGCCTTTCGTGTCGGAAGTACCCCGTGGCACGGGAGAACCCCCTAGGAAGGCTCTGGTTAAGAGCAAGCACTCTCGGGTGCCTTCTTTTCGCCACCTGGACTATATTTCAGAGGCGGATGAGGATTCTGATGGCCTGGTTCCTAGTCAGGTTCCAGATGAAATTGTCTCGGGCCATAGTCAGTTTGACGATTTGAGACAGTCACTGCATGATGCCAGTGGACTGGACACCTCTCCGGAGGTGGAGTTTTGTAGGCCTGAGCCTGGCTCTCATGCCGATTCCTCGTACCGGCGCCTTATGGCTAGGGTTTCTGAGTACTTGGGATGGTCTGCTCCCCCAGGGGAGTTTGTGCAGGATGATCTGATGGACATCCTTGATGTTGGTTCCCCAACTGACCCGGTACTGCCGTTCCATATGGCTTTACAGAGAAGGGTGGCGGTGGCTTGGACTGCTCCGGAGAGTCTCCCGGCGGTGGGCAGATCCTTGTCGCGAAAATACCGTCCAGCCAGTAGCGACCCCTGCTACTTGACCAGGCACCCCACTCCGGAGAGTTTGGTGGTGCAGGCGGCCACGGCCCCGGCAAAGCAGGCGTCGTACCCTACCATCCCTCCTGATAGGGACGACAAACGTTTTGATGGCTGGGCGAAGAAAGTGTTTTCTTCTGGTGGTATGGCGCTTCAGGCGGCCAACTCCATTTGTGCCTTGTCTCGTTTCACACACACTCTGTGGAACTGTGTTGCGTTGGCGGCTGAACATATTCCCGAAGGGGACGAACGGGATGGTTTCCTTGCTATGGTCCAGGATGGTAAGGATGCCATGTGTGAGTCCGTTTAGTCGGGTTTGGATTTAGCTGAATGCGTCAGTAGGTCCATGGCGGCGAGCACCGTGATACGCAGGTTTGCGTGGTTGCGGAAGTCGGGGTTTGCTCCTGATGTGCAGTCCCGGCTCCTCAACATGCCCTTTGACGGTGAACACCTTTTTGGCAGCAAGGCTGACGAGAGCCTTGAGAGGTTGCAGACCTCAAAAGCTGCAGCGAAGTCGTTGGGCGCTGCAGTTCGCCAACCTCCGCCTTTTCGTCCTAGGGGACAGCAGTGGAGGGGTGGTTCCTTTCGCTATTACTCATCCTTCACTAAAGCTAGAGGAGCTGGCAGTCGAAGAGGCCAACGCAGGGGTACCAGAGCTGGACGACAGGGTACCCGTGGTGCCAAGGCCGCTCGGGCAGTTGCCTCTTTGCCCTCAGGTAAAGCCGCAGCCGCTCCCACTCAGTCGTGAGGCCATGTCCCATGGTTCGCCGGTTGGGGGAAGGCTGGCGCAGCATCTTGTAGAGTGGCAAGCCATTACTTCAGATGTGTGGGTTCTGGAGATCATAACCCACGGCTACTGTCTTCCCTTTCGGCACAGGCCTCGCGACAATCCACCGGGGAACCTCTCTTTGCAGAGTCCGGATCGGCTCCTTGCGCAGGAAATTAAAGCCCTGCTGGAGAAAGGCGCAATAGAACTGGTGCCTGTAGCGGAGAGGAACAAGGGATGGTATTCCCCTTATTTTTTGATTTCGAAGAAAGACGGGGGATTGAGACCCATCATGGACTTGCGCGGTTTGAACAAACTCCTCAGGAAGGACAAGTTCAAGATGGTTACTCTCTCTCAAGTCCTCCAGGCCCTTCAGCTTCAGGACTGGTTGGTGTCACTCGACCTCAAGGATGCTTACTTCCATGTGCCGATCCATCCCAAGCACAAGAAGTACCTGAGGTTCGCGGTTGGCGACTCGCACTTTCAGTTTCGGGTCCTGCCGTTCGGATTGACCTCCGCCCCGAGGGTTTTCACCAAGCTCATGGTGGTGGTGGCAGCGCATCTCAGGCAAGGGGGGATTCACGTCTACCCCTACCTGGACGATTGGTTGATCAGGGGGAGCTCTCCCGAGCAAGTCCTGGATCATCTGTCCGTCACCTGCCGCTCCCTTCACAGGCTGGGCTTCTCCCTCAATTTAAAGAAGTCCCATTTGATGCCAACACAGCGGCTCCAGTACATCGGAGCAGTGCTCGACACTTCCCTGGGGCAGTGTTTTCCTCCCCAGGTGAGGGCTCTTCACATTCAGCAGATGGTGCACAAGTTTCAGCATGCCCAGACGCTCCCTGCGTTCGAGTTCTTGAGGTTGCTCGGCCTCATGGCATCCTGCATTCTTCTGGTGCCAGAGGCTCGCCTGCGGATGGGATCTTTGCAGTGGGCACTCAAGACGCAATGGTCGCAGTCCTCCGGCAGGATGTCGGACCCGGATCAGGTGCCGCCCTCGGTCGCCCGGGATCTTCTGTGGTGGGCCGTCGAAGGCAACTTGATGAAGGGGGCTCCATTTTGGCTTCCCTGGCCGGAGGTGACGATCGTGACGGATGCATCCCTCACGGGATGGGGAGCTCATGCCAACGGGCTGACAGTCAGCGGTCGTTGGTCTCCGTCGGAGTCCAGACTCCATATCAATCTTTTGGAGCTGAGGGCCATCAGGCTAGCCCTGAAGGCTTTTCTGCCGACTGTGCGAGGAAAGAGTGTCCTGATCCTGACGGACAATACAGTGGCCATGCACTACCTCAACAAAAAGGGGGGGGCAGGGTCACTTCCTCTGTGCAGGGAGGCGATGCAGCTCGAGTTCTAGGCCATCCAGCAGGAAGTTTCGATCTCAGCAGTTCATCTGGCCGGAGACGAAAACGTGACGGCGGACGCTCTGAGCAGGCAGAGCGCAATCTCTCACGAGTGGGAGGTGGCTCAGGAGATTCTCCTGGAGATCTTCGCCCTTTGGGGGACCCCTCAAGTGGATCTCTTCGCCTCCAGTGTCAACCGGAAGTGCGAAAGGTTTTGCTCGCGGGAATTTCCTCCAAAAGGAGCCTTAGGAGACGCGTTCGTGGTGGAGTGGTCATTCCCACTGCTGTACGCGTTTCCTCCAGTCCCCGTCATCCCGCAAGTGCTGCGGAGGTTACGGAAGTTCGGTTCCCGGATGATCCTCATTGCCCCGGCGTGGGCTCGGAGGACGTGGTACCCGGACCTTCTCGACTTATCCATCTGCCCTCCACGTCGTCTTCCCTACCGAGACGATCTGCTCTCACGGGAGGGGGGGTCAGGTTCTCCATCCAGAGGTCAGATCCCTCAACCTTCACGCTTGGCTTCTGAAAGGTTGAGGTATAAGGATTGGGACCTCTCTGAGGACGTGATGGAGGTGTTGCTTTCGGCCCGAAGGCCAGCAACAAAGTCTCTGTACCGTTGCCGTTGACGTAAGTTCTGCGACTGGTGCAGAGTTCAGAATGTGGATCCTTTTGCATGTGACATCCCCATGGTTCTGTCCTTTTTTACTTTCTTTGGCCCACAGGGGCTTGCAAGTGGGTACCGTTAAAGGTTACCTGGCGGCGCTGTCCATCTTTAAGCGCTCGTCTGAAGAGTGTTCTTACTTTAAAATCCCTTTGATTTCACAGTTTCTGAAAGGGCTCACTAATGTGTTCCCTCCGTCCCCTTTCCTGGTGCCCGGTTGGGATTTAAACCTTGTTCTTAAGTTTCTTATGGGTGCTCCGTTTGAGCCTTTACATTCTTGCCCTTTGAGGCTGTTAACTCTGAAAACTGTGTTTTTAGTTGCGGTTACTTCCGCTCGCAGAGTGAGTGAGTTACAGGCACTTTCAGTTAAGCCTCCCTTCACTGTATTTCACAAGGATAGGGTTGTCCTTAGAGTTCGTCCTTCTTTTCTTCCGAAGGTAGTGACGGAATTTCATTTGGCCCAGAAGGTTGTTCTTCCGACATTCTATCCTCCGCATCCTGGTAAGGAAGAGGAGAGGCTCCATAGGCTTGATCCTAGGAGAGCTTTAAGCTTTTATGTTTCACGCATGTCCCGGGTCAGAGTGGACGATCAACTCTTTATTGGTTACGCTGGAAAGCGTTTGGGGCAAGCTGTGACGAAATAGACTTTGTCTCGCTGGATTATTTTGGCCATCTCGGAGTGCTACCGCTTGGCGGGTAAGGACCCACCGGCTGGCTTGCGGGCCCATTCTACCAGGGGTATGGCTGCGTCTACTGCCCTGCGGAGGGGTGTTCCTATTCGCAACATCTGTGATGCAGCCACCTGGGCTTCAGTACATACATTTGTACGTCACTATTCCCTCGATTACATCCGAGCACAGGATCTGGCCTTTGGCAAGGCGGTCCTTTGCTCTGCTATTTGATTGGCTGTTCTAAATTTTGATTCTAAATTCTTTCCCTCCTCCTTGCTCTGGTACTGCTTTGGGAGTCTGTCATAGATATGGAATACGTCGGAGGACCCAATCCCCTCGAAGAACAAGTTACTTTCTTACCTGGTAACGTTCTTTCGATGGGATGGTCCGACGACGTATTCTATATCGCTCCCGCCCTGCCTTCCCCGCTGCAGAATTTCTTTTGCGATTGCAGCTTACGTTCCGCAAGGCTTTGTGTCTGACTGGCAGTTGACTAGTGTCACACGTTCTGGGGGAAAAAACTACAACTGAGGCTACGGGCGTCGTGCGTCCTACTTATCACATCGGATGACGTCGGACGTCGGAGGAGGCCCTCGACGACGGCGCATCGACGTCATCGACGCAGGACGCAGACGCCGAAAAAAGTTTCCGAAGCAGCACAGCTGTGGTGATTACATGTCATAGATATGGAATACGTCGTCGGACCATCCCATCGAAAGAACGTTACCAGGTAAGAAAGTAACTTGTTCTTCTATAACAAACACATCTCTGGACCTGCTAATTCCACAGGAAAACTTTTTCAAATTCTTAAGTCAGTGGAAAAACCTCCATCCCTTTCCCCTCCCTTTCAACCCATTCAAGATGACTATTTACCAACTTCACAGACGACACCCAATTAATAGTAGAATTGAGTGGGTGTCACAATAAAGACAGCTCTGTCATCACAAATATTTACAATGTAATCGAAGCCTGGATGAAAACAAACTGGCTCTGTTTAAACAGCAGTAAAACTGAGCTCATGATTTTTGGATCCACCCATGCCAGGGCCAAGCTCAGCCCGGATTATGCTGAATTCAACATAAAAAACTCAAGTATCGCAGTTTCCGATCAAGTAAAAACTCTAGGAGTGTACTTGGAGCCTGCGCTAGGAGCAAATGCTCACGTAGCCTATTTAAAGAAAAATTGCAGACACTATCAAAGGCTACTATAGCCAGAGCCGCCATCCTTTCAAGGCTCGACTATGGTAATGCCTTACTAATGGGAGCTAATAAATGCTGCATTTCCCTATGTCAAGTCATCCAAAATGATTCAGTGAGGATTATCAAAAATAAAACCAGAAGTGACCATGTCACAGAGGACTGAAAATCCATAACCTGGCTGGCTATAGAAGATCACATCACTTTTAAGTCAGTTTCAATAGTCCATCACTGCATCTATGGCACTGCTCCAACATACTTAAAAGAATAAATATCACTGTATCTACCTGGACAATCCCTAAGATCAATGAACCAAAGCCTAGTGAAAACCCCTCGCATCAAAAAAGCAAACAGACTAGGAAGATCCTTTCCAATTAGAGCTTCTTCTAAATGGAATAACCTTCCAGTCATGCTCAGACCTGAACCAAATTTCTCGGTATTTAAAAGAAACTCAAAATGCTACTTTTCAAGTAGCTAACCTAGAAACATAATCTAGAAGCCTGCTCTCCACTTTGTCTTGTCTGTACTCTCTGTTCTATGTTCGTTCCCTGATGCCTGCAGGTTGCGGCACGCTAGGACGTTTTACAAATGGTGGCCAAGTGAGTTTGAAAAAAGGTATATTTCTGATTGTCGTAAATATGGATTGAAATGCATGCTTTAAAAGGCAGAGGAAATGGGGTGTGGCCTAGAGCGCCAGCGCCAGCGATGTGGCAGCTCCTCTGATGGCCTCCGTGTGAAGCCCGTAGTTCATATTAATAACTAGATGTTCCCGCCGTTGCTCTGAAGAACAAAAGCTAGCCGCAGCAAGCTAAACTCCAGGCCCGTGTTGGGTGGCAATATGGACCTCAAACGCGCTTCGGATCCCTGAAACAGAGCCCCTGAACCTTACTGCCGTGTCGTTCCAAGATGGCGGTCAAGCCAATGCTCCTCGTTGCAACGCTGCATCCGGAGCTTGCAGCCGTTTTCAGCTATGGGATCTCACTAAAGCGAGGGCGCTCACTCTCTGATGCTCTTGAGCCCCTCCAGCATCCTGCTTGGGTCGGCACACTGTGACCGCACACCGCCCACGACCGATACGAGAGGACAACTCGCTGCACCGACAAGCGAGAGCACTGCTCTGCCTTGACGGTGGCCCCTGGATGAAGCAGGTGATGCATTCAACTCCTAAGTGCTGCTGTGGAGTGTGGTGGGGGTGGCCGACCTTTTTTGATTATGGGCAATAGCTACTTCCAGCCCTAGCCCGCCCGCCCAGCACGTGCCGCGCTTCCCCAGCCCAGCTGACTGAGTTCCCAAGCATCACAGGACACTGCAAGACCCGGAGGCCTGGCGGCCACAGCCTACACCACAGAGCAAATTCGTACCCCGTCCTGCCACTGGGGCCCGACCTCGGCCCGACCCGCCACCTGGGGCGGCTGCCTTGCTCGCTTGCTGTGTGCCGCGGTGGGGGGTGTACCTTCTCCTGGGGGGACTAGCACAGCAGGCTTCCCTCCTCTGTGGTGGTGTGGAACGACAGGGGCCTCTCTCTTAGTGCGGCCGCGCCGGCAGGGCTCTCTCCTCTGCACCGCCATCTCTGGCTTCACTGGCTTCACCCCTTCCAGTCCTGCATCCTCCTTCTGAGGGACTCCGGCCCACACCACCACTCCTCCCTGGAGCCTCAAAACCCCACTGCAGCAGTTGGAGGTAATACGAACCCCCCCAAACTGGAGGGGCGCCTAGCAGGTTTTCCCTTGGGAACTAACTACCCGGCAGGTACTTTCACCTTGAGTTTGCCGTCGGGAGCCTGTCACCACAGAGCACGCATGTGACTGAAGAACCTGTTCCTCACTTCAACCTCATTATCGCTCAGGCTTTCGGCACCGCAGCGTGAACTGGAGGACCCCGATCCACATTACTGAATACAACCCTCCATTTACCGGGAGTCGGGCTCATTGGCCGTTTTACCAAGTGGCCCTGCCACCAGCCCAAGCCCCGACCTAATCTACGCTCTCTCTGCGTAGATTGCGGCCGCGCTTGAAGGGCCCTCATTTCTGCTCCACTTGCCCTGACTTCACCTACTTCCAGAGGTAGTGTCTCCACCTGGGACGCCCCAGCCCACAATTCTACATCTCCCCCCGGAGCTACAGGACCCTACTGCACCCATCTGGGGTAATCACGGCCCCTCGCTCTGGGGGGGCGGCGGGATGGCTTTCTTGGAAGGAAATTGCCCTGCAGGCTCCACCACCTCAAGCTCGCTGCTGGCTGCCTGAAGCCACAGACCCGCCAGGTGGGTGAGGAGCCCGTGCCACTCACAGCTCTTGCTGTCACCTAGGCCCCCGCCACCATATTGTGGCCCTGGGGACCCCAACCTGTATCATCGAAAACAATCCTCTAACCACTGGGAGCCCAGCCCAACGGCAATTTCACGAAACAGCCTGGCCCCCCCATCCGGGACCTGGATTAATTCACATTCTCCCCACCCCACTCTCAAATCCACATTCCAGGCAGTTCTACTTTACTCTCAGTGCTGCGAGGGACCTGGCGGCCCTCTTTCCACCCTCTGGAGTGGCAGGCATCCCGGGACCCTTCTTCCCTGGTCTCTTGTCCCCGAAATTACCCAGGAACCCCTCACTGAAGCTCTGAAACAATGGCCAAACACTTCAAACCTCCTAAGAACCCCGACATTACCACCATGCTACTTTCAGCGGACAAAGGGAAAAAATCAGAGCCACCAAAACTCACACCTCAGAAACCCTCGGAGGACAGAGGAGTCCCGGTGACCAAGGACGACATCCAGTCCTTTATGTTGGACATCAAGGCGGAGTTTAGATCATGCATGTCGGCGCTCACTACTAAGCTGGAGCGGACAGACCAGAGGGTTACAGACGTGGAACAGAGGCTAGGAGAGGTGGAGGACTTGAGTCGGGAACACACTGCAACTCTGGCGGAAGTCCAAAGCTCGATCCAAGCTCTTTGTGATAGAAGTGAAATCCTCGAATTCAAACAGGAGGATCTCGAAAACAGGGCCCGGCGCAATAATCTGCAGATACGAGGGGTTCCCTCCTCGGTGCTGGATAAAGATGTAGATGAATACGTGGGTGACTTTGTTCAATTGTTATTAGCACATATGGACAAGTCGCTGCTTATGCTAGACCGCACCCACAGACTACGCCCTCGACGGGGCATAGAATCAGACCACCCACCCCCAGTTGTGATAACAAGGGTACACTTTTACACTACCAAAGAAGCTATATCGGCAAGAGACGAGCCGACATTCCAAGGCTTCACGCTCGAGATCTACCAGGATCTCTCCCTTCTGATGCTACAGAAGAGGAGGGCTCATCGGCCCCTCACGCTCTTTCTCCGCGATTGCCAGATCCGATACCGATGGCTATTTCCAACAGCCCTCGAATTCTTGTACTATGGAACCCTCCGTAAAATCTACAACCTTAAAGATGCTGCAACAATCCTCCACCCGGACTCCCCTGGTGTGGCTGGTGACCCCCCAGCGGATCACACTGATGATGAAGCGGGCTCCTCCCTTCCTAAACAGAGGCGCTCGTCCTGGACGAGGGTCCAGAGGAACCGGATTGTGAGATGACCATCTGCGGCCCTACTAAAGACCAGACGGCTGGAAACAACGAACCGCAATGCCACTGCTGCAGTCTTCACACGGCCCATGCCCAACTCCAAGGTGTATGTCACCAAAATTCCCTTGGAGCGGAATTCAGACTCTGTTACCTGCCATGGCCATGTTGGCTGTACGGAAAGGTATTGGCCCCTTTGGCAATGGGATATGCCGGATTAAAAAAATCTGCTTCCCAATCTCCTACAAATTTGGCCCCTCAACCTCCAGATGGAGGTTAATGCTAGAAGTTCTACCCTCCCGTTGGAGGTGGGTGTTAAAACCCCAGCCACACGATGACTACATCCTTATCAAACCCCCAGATGATGACTGAGCACCACTCTGCCCGGTACCCACTCCAGGGAGCCACTGAAGCCCAGGACACACTCCCTCCGCACCAGAAACTGAAATTTGTTATGCTAAATGTAAGGGCGTTGAACTCCACCCTCACCCCCAAAAAGGAAATCTATCCTACACCACTTACAGGATGGGGAATCCTGTGGTTTTCCTGTACGAGACTCCCTTAATCCCAGCGGACTTCACCCACCTCAGCAGCAGATTTTTCCCAATACAATCCCTGGCCTCCAATGGCACCAAGAAAGGCAGCACTGCCATTCCTTTAGCAGGAAGCCTCAAACCACAAATTCTGGAGACCCTGACGCAGCTTTATGGTGGTCAAATGCCTGATTTATGCACAGCTCCACTCCCTCATCTCAGTTTATGCTCCAAATGACAAACAAGAAGGGTTCTACAATGACTTGGAAGGATCTCTCCTCCCGTTCATCGAGGATCTGACTATCATCAGAGGAGACTTCAATGGGGTCCCTGACACACTTAAGGACAAATCGCATCCCCCGGCCCACAGACACTCTAGGCTGGCGACAGGCCTTCTCCACCTGTTCAGGGTTTTGGATGTGGTCGACACATGGAGAGTGCTCTATCCCAACGAAAGAGATTTCTCTTTCTGCTCATATGTCCACAGAACCTATTCCCGGATCCACCTCCTGCTGGCCTCCCCCCCAGAATTTGGCCTTCACTGACGACGTCATCATTGGCCACAGGGTGCTTTCCAACCACGCACCTGTCGCCCTGATGCTCCGGGTCCACAACCTTGACCCTCCTCCTCATCGCCGAAGAACCTAAAAGACCCTGTCCTCAACGATATCTCAATAAGGGACTCCATAGCTAAGACTATCAAGAATTTCTTCAGGGAAAACCGCGACGAGTACACTTCCCCAGCTAACACCTGGGATGCTATGAAAGCAGTGCTGCGAGGAGAATTGATCGCCCAGGGAGAAGCCTTTCATAAACGCAGGCGACAAACCTGCATAACCCTGGAGAAAAAGGTCCACGAAGCAAAGGCCGCCTGCAAACGCAAAAACTGGACCCCGAAATCCCACCAGGCCCTGCAGGCTTCGCGAAAGAGGTTGGAGGCACACTATGCTGAGGACACTGGCCAAATCCAAACAAGGCTACTATGCCAAAAGCAATAAAGCGAACAAACTATTAGTTGACAAACTCACCAAGGCAAAGAAGCGCAATACTATCCGGGGCTTACACCACCCTCAAGGCAGAGTCCAATTTGCAGAACAGGAAAGCTACAACTTGCGTTCGCCCACCTCTCAGGCATAATGTCAGCATCCCCGAGGGATCACGAAGAACAACAGAACTACTTGCAGGGTGCTGCCCTCCCTTGCCTTATGGACGCGGCGAGAGAGAGCCTTGAGGCCCCTATCACAGGTGAGGAGTTTGACGCGGCTATTAAGAGCCTCAAATCCAGAGCCCCGGGCCCAGACGGATAAATGTGGTTTTACAAAATTTTCCACCCCCAATTCATAGGGCCTGAAACAACCTTATTCAACTCCTTTGCCACCTCGGGATCTATCACCCCATCCATGCAGGAATCAATCACAGTCCTCATCCTTAAGCCAGGGAAAGACCCCAGGGATAATAATTCATCCAGGCCCATCTCACTATTAAACCTCAATGCCAACATATATTCCAAAATTCTGGCAAATAATCGCTTGGCGAGCGTCCTTCCCGATATTATAGACCCGGATCAGACCGGATACATAATGCACAGGTCAACTGAGGACAATATTCGCAGAGTCCTGAACCTAATAGACGTCGCAAACCAGGACTCACGGAAAGCTTGCTTTGCTAGCCCTAGACGCAATCAAAGCATTCAACAAAGTGGACTGTGCATTCCTGCGACTCTCACTCGAATCCTTGAACTTTGGGCCCACCTTCCAAAAGCTGGTATTAGCTAACTACCAATCCCAGAAGACCCTCTTTAGAGTCAATGGCCTCCTGTCTGATCCGATTCCTTTGACCTGTGGAACCAGACAGGGATGCCCTCACTCTCCTTTGCTCTTTGCCCTTTGCCCTGGCCATGGAACCTTTCGCCCAATGAATCCGTCTAAACTCTCAGATCAAAGGCCTCCAAGTGGGCCCCTCCCAACACAAGATCGCACTTTACGCTGATGATGTCCTACTATCTATAACAGCTATCTTCACTTCATTGAAGCCAGCACTTGCTGAGATTCATAAGTTTGGGCAGGTAGTAGGCTTTACTATTAACTACAGGAAATCTGTGGTTCTGAAAATTGGATTTGGGCCGGGGGAGCGGGAATCCTTTGAATCCCTATGCCTGATCCGATGGATTGAAAAGGCCATTCCTTATTTAGGGGTCCAGATTCCAGCCCACCCGCGAGACGTCTATCAGGCAAACTTTCCTTCACTCTTCAAAGACCTGGAGAGAGACCTTGACTGATGGCTCCCGCAGGAGATCTCGCTGCTTGGCCGTATCACTGCCTGCAAAATTCCACGGCTCCCTACTGCAATCCCTCTGCCCCCGATTCGGCATCTACAGAGGAACATTTTCCGATTCATTTGGAGGGGTAGGAAATCACAAATTCCCCAAAAGACCATCATGAGCAGCTCTAGACTCGGTGGCTTGGGGGTCCCCGACCTTTGGAAGTATCAGGTTGCTGCGCAATTAGCCCACATTCAGGATTGGGTCTTCGCCCATGGGCGCCCAAATTGGGTGGAGATACAACAATCTCGCCTGCCCCTTCCCCTGCGCTTCCTTCCACACACCCTCTACCCCCCTGCGCTGGTCCTGGCCGGGAACTTTATCTTCTACTAAGCATACCCTGGAAGTGTGGGACTGGGCTCTGAAACATAAAGGCATCCCGAGGGATTTGGGCCCCTCCTATCTAGTTTTTCACAACCCGTCCTTCTCACCGGGATCCTGCCCTTTGAACTTTAAGAACTGGGTTGCGGTTGGTCTCGAATCCCTGGGTCAACTCTTGGAGGAGAGCCAGCCATGCACCTTTGAGCAATGCAAAGCTGCCTTCCAACTGGCAGAAACGGATAGGTTCACCTATTAGCAGCTTCGACATTGGTGCTCCCATCCGCTGACTCGTTCAGCGGCATTATGCACCCCAAGCCCCCTTGAACTCACCATCAAAGACCTACCATCTCGAGGGAAAACTTCAAACCTTCACAAGTTATTGCAAGTGGATCCCCCACCCCCGTGGCTAGGGCCTCTTATATGTCACAATGGGAGGCAGACCTGGGACACCCTATAGAGGACCAGACCTGGGTTGACATCTGGTCAAGGACGCACTCTTCCTCCTCCTGTATCACTAACCGGGAGTGCGCTCACAAGTTACTTCTACGGTGGTATTATCCCCCGCTCCGCTTGCATCATTTCCACCAGGCCTTGGACCTCCAATGCTGGCGCCATTGTGGAATCCCGGGATACTACCTCCATATGTGGTGGAGATGCCCAATGGTAAAGGAGTTTTGGTCCCAATGTATTGCTACATGTAAAGACATCACTCAGGCGGTGATCCCATTGGAGCTTGAACCTGTCCTAGGAGTCCCAATCCTGGGCACCTACCCGAGATCCGGCAGGAGAGCTGCCCTCATAACGCAACTTTTGCTAGCTGCAAAAATGACGGTGCTGCGCACTTGGAAGTCCGCCGGGGGCCCCATGATGATACTGTGGTGGCTAAAGCTCTGGGACATTCTGATAACAGAAACAATCACTGCAACCAACGCTGGCCTCCTTCACCGCTTCTCGAACACTTGGCCGCCTTTTCTAGACTATGACCAGAACTTCCCGGTGCTAATTTATGAACTGCGGCTGATCGCAAGGGCCCTCCAGCCGGATTGCGAACGGCTGGCGCCGACCCACGCTCAGTCGGATCCCGACGACAGCTGAGGGGGAGAAGAGGGAGGAGCAATGGTCATGCTCGTATGCTGATCTTGGAGCAATATGTTATCTGGTAATTTAATTGTCATCTGTTTACTGGTTTAAAATAAACATGTTAAAGAAAAGGCAGAGGAAATAATTTGTATTGTGTATTCGGTTTACACGTACAGTTGCATTGCTGACAAACTGTACCACAAATGACATGCACAAATCCTGATTGGTTGTTATGAAGGTGCCATGTCCCAAGGCTCTGTATTCGGTGCAAGGGCTTTGTCTGCTGTCCATGCTTTCTCTGACATTGTCAACCAAGAAGATGACTCGCCTCCACTCCAGGTGAATGGGACTCCTTGTGGCATACACAGAACATCGCCCCAGGCAAGAGATGCAAGTTAAGAGAGTCTTCCGAGGAAAAGGCCAATGTGCCCATCGTTGCTTCCTTCATCACCGTCACCTGAATGGGACATTAACAACCACAGTGTCTAACTACTAGATTATACTGAAGGTGAGGATTTAAAACCCGAAGGAAAGCTTGAAAGTTAAAGTGACAGGACTGACCTACGCAGCACCACGCAGCCATGACCTTCCAGTTAATCAGCAGCAGAGGGGAATGTTGCAGCCACTGTTTTTGAAATCTTTTTTATAAACATATCGGAATTACAAACCTGTGCATGCCCACACCCTGAATGCTGCTCCAAAGCAAGTATGCCTGTCCACATAAAGTCTGCAGTGTGGGACTACTTTACTGTGCACTAAGCAAAAAGCAACTTTGCAGTTTTTGCCATTTGCAAAAAGGAAGTTAGCAAGGTCGGTAGGCATCTGTGCACATCTGGTCAGATAGGCCCTATAAAAAACCACCTCCCTTCATGATGGTGCAAAGCTAGCATCAAGACTAATGCCACAGCCGAGCAGGCAACCCATGTTTCCCCATCATCTGTGAAACAAATACCACAAACCATCAGGAACATGAACCATCCCACCCTTTTTGAGGCCTTGCAGAAACAAAGTGTTTACGACCACAAAAGCCCCTTTGCTAGCTTCCTTGAAGAGATCACTGCAAAGATGCTCACTATTGATCTGCTGTTCTCATTTGTAGAACATATGGGTTCCTGGAACTGATGGCATATTGACATGTTATTTCCGTGTCTGTCCATGCTTGATGCAACATTTCTGAGCCATGTGCCTAAGCCATGATTCAAATGTCATGTCTTATTGGGTAAATGCGAGTGCTGCTGCAGAAGAGTTTACTTACATCGCGATAGTGTGATTGTGCAAGAGTCTGGGAAGACAGCCAAATAAGCTTGAACTGGAATATGGCAGTTCTTCTGTATAACCAAAGCATGATGGCCAAGGTAGGGCACTATAATATAAGGACTGCTGTGCTGATCAATAAACGATTATAAGTAGACCCTGCTACGTGTGAGAGGGTTCAAGAGAGAAAAAGCTCTTCTGTCCCAAGTTTGTTTAAACAAAGAAAGGGGAGATCTCTTATCATAATGGCGCTGGGTAAAATGGTTAGAATACTGCATGCCAAAAGGCTTCCTTTGTTAGGGAGAATTCTCTGTTAAGGCTAATTTCCGAAACCTAGTGAGTCCCCCAGCAGCTTTGCTGGATTTTTGGGGTTTATTTTTTTCTCCTGCTAAGAGTGAGACTCTTTTCCTCCCACTCTTAGACATGATTTGAGATACACTTTGTGTTTTATGGGCAATGGGGTCTTTTACTCCATAGGGTTTCATGTGGTTTTTGGTAAGTGTGTTACACAGCACCCTCAGTGCAGTAACACAGGGGTGTCATAGTGACCCCCAAACATAGACTCCATACCCTGGGACTGACTACTGTCTCCCAGGGCATATTGGGAACAGAACCAGTACAAACCATCATATTGTGGAAGTACTGGTAGGGGTAATTCGATTGACCCTGGGTCTGTTTTTCGAGGGGGCACTGTGCAGTCCCCCCTTGTCGAGTTTCTAGCTGGTGGCATTGGTTACCACGCGAAATATTCCCTCGGAATATTTCCTATGGGATTTTCCCATTCATTTTAAACGCACCACTTTTTGGTGCAATGTTAAAGATACCGCTGGGTTATTTATTTAATATTTATTCCCCGGTTGGGTCTTTTTGCCAGGACTCGGTTTTAAAATGGCGTTTGTGTTCACCTCTGTAACTCCAACCAAAGTCGAGCCCTTTGTTCCACTTTTTGGCAGGCTTCTCCACAGAAGCCTCCAAAAGTGGTGCCACTCTGTCTGGGTCTACAGGATGTGTGGGAGGGGGGTTTAGGCACCCTGAACTGAGTTGCCTCGGCAACTCAAGTCGCACTCTTGTGTGATTGGCCCAGTGGTGAGCCACCCGGCTCACCACTTGGCATGTTTGAGTGACAGCTAGGACTGATGAATGGGGGTTTTCTGCATAAAAGCAGGGCTTTGGGGACTGGAACTTCAGAAGTCGCCACATGACCAAAGAATCCGAAGAGGGAGAAGCTGAGCTGACCTGCAACGACAACACCACCGGTGGAGCCCTGCTGAACCGTCTTACCACTTCCCAACGACAGAGAAGATCTTCATCCCGGAGAGTCTTCTTCATCTGAACTGGTGGGGATAACCAGTTTGCCCTCTTTTTCGTCTTCCTGGATCGCCTCGTGGTTGAATCGCCCGTGCCAAGCACCCCGGCGGCCGGATAGCCACGCTTCACCACTACCGCGAATAAAAGGGTAGTATCTTTTAACCGGGAAACTCTGCAGGTGGTTTCTTCTCTGGCAGCGCAACGACCTCCAGCTTTCCTCCACATTGAGATCTTCTCTTCCCCTGGACGAAGCACCGACTTGCACCGGCTGCCAGGAACAACTGCCCCCGCTGGAGCTTTCTCACCATTTTAGGTACTGAGTCCCGCCTGGTTTCCCTTGCAACAGACTGTTCAAGGTGTCCCGTAAATCCTTGACTTTCTATCCTGGGGTGACTTGGGACATACTAACTAACTTTTCCTGACCTGATCCAACCCTTTTTGAACTCTTTGCAAAGACTCTTTAAAAAGTACTATTCAACTGTGTGATCTTGGACACATTCCGCTTTGCTCTCACCATGAGTGGGCCTGGCCTATGACTTTCTTGCACCTCAGTAGACTCTGCCTTTTCTGACTTGCTCTGGTTCTCCTAAAGTGTTGGTATTGTGTATGTTCCTAATTCTGCCTTTTTCCCTCCCTTTTTAATTAACTTATTGGAGTGCCATCTTAGGTTAAGCGCTCACCTCTGTCTTAAAATAAGTGGTGTTTTAACTAAGACTTGTTCAATAAGTGATCAGGGATGTATATATATATTAATAGTGACTGTGTTTGAACTTGCTTGCCATATTAGTGTTAGTGTATTTTACAAAGTGTGTTTTTAAATAAATAATTATATACTTTTATACCCAAGCTCTGGTCAGTTTTTGCTTGTGCTACTGTATTTTGGTACCTATCTTGTTTACTCTATATACTGTCTAACTCTTCTTGAGATAAGTCTGGCTCCTCAGCCACAGCTACCAGGTAAATCTGGGTGGTACAGACTGCCACCAATTGGGTTTACTGCCAACACATGTAGTCCTAAGCCTTTTGCAGTGGTCCCTAAGGGAACTGCACAGGTTTCTGCCTAACACTGGTGTACACCGGTGGGATTTGTATTGAGTATACATTTTAGTGTGCTTATAGATACCTTAGTGCAACTAACCACAAAGCTTAGCACTAAAAAGTTTATTTTCTAACCTGTCAACTATGGAAAGTTATAGTCAAGAGTCCCTTGCTACAAAAACTGCTGATTGTTTAAGAGTTCTCTGTAAGCATAAGAATCTCCTGACTAATGGCAAGAAAATGGAGCTAATAGAAAGGTTGTTAGCAAACTAAAGTCTGGATGGTGGTTCAGAGGAACCTACCACTCCAGCAAATGTAGATAACAGTAATGATATTGATCCTAGTATTGGTAATCTTGAGTCAGAACCAGAAGAGGAGGGTGAGGATGATGTAGTTGTCCCCCCTAGGCCTCTACCTGCTCTGCCAGCTGTACCTACTGGACCTTTGCCAGGTCCCACAATTAGTCCTCAATGTCTTGAACTAGAGAAAATGAAACTTGAATTGGAGTTTATGTGACTTAATGCTCAAACAGAACAAAGGCACCAAGAACTAAGGCTCAGAGAAATGGAGCTCAAGCATGAGCTAGAGATGAAGAAATTGTCTGTTGAAAATGCTTCTCTCTCCGGATCCTCTAGGAGTTCCAGTCCCAAAAGACCCCGGATGCCTAAAGAGCTTGTGGGTATGTATGAGCCTAAGTTGGATGTGTTGGATTGGTTGAGTTTGTTTGAGTATAATCATGGGCTCCAGAACATTACAGGAAATGAGTTACTTTACTGGTTGGCTCTAGGCTCCCCCCTGTTGCAACTGATGTGGTAATGGAGTTGGGGGAGGAGGATAAGAAGGATTACGAATGTGTGAAGCTAGCTTTGATAGCTAGATTTGGGAAGACCCCTTTACCAGTACCTTAAGAGGTTTAGGACCCTCAAAAAGCATGATGGTACCCCTTGGGCTACCTGGGTGAGTGAAAGTTTGAAGAACTTAGAGGGATGGATTAAGGGTTACAAGTTGAACACTTATGAGGGAATGAAGAATCTTGTGATGTTGGAGTCAATTTATGATGCCTGCTCTCCTGAGCTCAGACAGCACTTGGCTGATTCAAAGGAATCAGATTCCAGGAAACTAGCTAAGTCTGCTGACTTGTGGGTTGCCAACAGGGCTACTCACAAGGACTCTGGGGTAACTCAGAAAAAGGATGAGGGGAAACAGCCAAAAAAGAACTCCAAAGAGAATTCTAATAATTCCAATCCCAAAGAGGGCCCCAAACAAAACAATAAGGGTAAGCCACAAGGGAAACCGAATCAGGCTAGTGTACCTTCTGGTGCCAAACCAGAAGGAGGTCAGAGCAAGCCACCATTCCAGAAAGCATTTGGAAAATGCTATGTTTGTAGCTCGCCTGACCATGTGAAAGGGGATCCCAGATGCAAGGGTAAACCTTCAGGGGTCCACACTGTCTCCTTAGCCTTCGCTCCAGAGGAGGAATTACAGATGCCCAGTGGAAACTTTCTGTTACTAGCTGATGAACCCATTGGAGTCTCAGCTAGTGTTTCTTTAGTGTCTCTGGGGTTGTGGGAACAACAGAATTTAGATGTATATAATTCTATCCCAGATAATACCAAAGAGTATTATAAGGACAGTGTCCAGGTTGAATGGTCAGGAGTCTCCTGCCATTAGGGACACTGGGGCCAGCATAACTGTGGTGGATACATCATTTTTTCAGGCAGAGGATGTTGCTAAGGCACCCAAACGCCTCACCAAGTTAGCTGGAGGGCCTGTGCAGATGCTTCCCCAGTTACCAGTTCTCATCCAGTGTAATGACATGACTGTGAAGATACCTGTCAGCATACAAAGTGAGGTACCAGGAAGGGTTCTGTTGGGTAATGACCTGAAGACTCTTGGAGTAGTGTCACATACCCCCAGACCTCCTAGTAAAAGGTTACAGGAGCTCACCAGACCTGCAAGGGAGAGGACCATGAGAGGTACTCCCAAGGAGATGATGAAGAAGGATATCGCTCCTACTCCACTGGAGTTACAACTTGCTATCTCTGAACAACAAGAAGCAAAGGGGAAACACAAGACTTCTAGGAAACAGCCAGCTGCAAGCACTCCAGTGCTTCCAACAAGGACTTCCTCTAGGTTGTCCAAGGTTACACCTATAACTCCACCTCCAGCTGAGGCTGAGAGGGAGGTACAGCCCTGTGTGGTTGAGCTAGACTCTGAAGAGGAGCTAGTGGAAGGCCAAGAACTCATTGGAGATCTGGATCCTGTTGACCATCCTGAGCTGCTGTCTTTACTGGCAGAAGGTGGACCCAACAGGGCAGACTTCAATAAGGGACAGAGAGAATGTCCAACTCTGGAAGGTCTTCACCAACAGGCAGCTTCTCAGGCTGATGGGCAAGAGTCTGGGAAGTATAGGTTGCACTGGGAAGATGGCCTCTTCTACATGAACCAACTGAGTCTGCACCTGGAGACTACAAGCGGCTTGTAGTACCTCACGAAAACAGACAACAGTTCTTGCAACTGGCCCATGAGATTCCTTTGGCTGGTCACTTGAGTTTCAAGAGGACCAAGGAAAGGCTCTCACTCTACTTTTGTTGGCCAAAGATGGGGGCTGAGGTAGATAAGTTTTGCAAGAGCTGCCACACCTGCCAAACTTCTGGTAAGGTTGGTTCCAAGAATGTGGCACCTTTAGTGCCCCTCCCAGTTGTGGGAGTCCCATTTGAGAGGGTAGGGATGACATTGTTGGTCCCCTTGATCCTCCAACCTCCTCAGGCAACAGGTTTATCCGTGTTGTAGTAGACCATGCTACTAGATACCCTGAGGCAATTCCTATGAGGACTGTTACTCTATATACTGTCTAACTCTTCTTGAGAGAGGTCTGGCTGCTCAGCCACAGCTACCAGGTAAATCTGGGTGGTACAGACTGCTACCAAGTGGGTTTACTGCCAACACCTGTAGTCCTAAACCTTTTGCAGTGGTCCCTAAGGGAACTGCACAGGTTTCTGCCTAACATCCTTACAGAGGCCCTACGCCGTCACTTAGACGAAGAGTCCATATTTCCATGAATTAAAGTTTCTCCCACACTGAAAATCTTCCACGATACAATCATCCATTGCCCATACATGGCTGCACACCAAATATTCCAACCTAACCAGGAGATTCACTACTCTTGATAACACTTACTATGCCCTGCATCAGGATTATATAAAGCCTTGGTTTCTCTACTAGCAATCTCATTGGTCATTTTGACACGGAATTAATTGCCTTGATAAAGACCCAGAAGGGTTGAAACATGTGTCAGCTGGAAATAGAATGAAATAAACACTTGGCCTAACTAGTAATGTATGACTTCTTTGACATGATAATCAACCTATCATGCAGTAACCATTTTACCCAGCACCATTGTGATATGGGTTCTCCCCTCTTTTTGTATAAACAAAGCAGTTTGCTTCTAGTAAACAGAAAACACGCAGATAATGGCTGCCCAGGAAAACTACAAATCCCTGTCCGAATTGTAGTTTTTGTTCGCTTATACTTTTATTGGAAACATGCTTAGTGCTGAATGATGAAACCGTCCTTGGCTAATATTTACACAAGAAAAGGTGCTGTTGACTGAACACCTTTGTTGGAATAATTCCTAGTGGCGAGTGATGCTTGTGTCCTTGATATTCTGTGCAGAAAAACTTTCAGTCCGGGCCGCATTTTGGTGATTGTAGGCGTGGAGGAGGGACGGTTCGAAAAAGTATACATACTCAGCGCAGGCCCTGCATACAGCTGTTCGGGGCGGCAGTGCTGGAAGGAAGACGGCAACAGAGACACACGGCTGGCTGGCGAGGGAGCATGGAGGTTTACAGTTGGGAGGGGCCAACTCGCTCTTTTTTCCTTTTACTGGATCTTAATGCCTTCCAGCTGGCTTCTGGCTATTTTGACGCATTTTGATTACCTAAAGGACTCTGCCTATTGAATTTTGAGCAAAACTTGGATTCTGTTTGGGCTGCTTGGGGAACAATTCAATTTTTACCCCCAAGGCAAATCAGCTCACCACCTAAAGAGAGGACACTACATTCTGGATTGGCTATATTCTGGCACCATTGATCCCAATGGACATTTAATCTTTTTTAAGCAATGTATCCTATTTTTGATACTTTTTGATGCAACGATCACGGTGGATTTTTAATATTTTTCAATGTGTCCATTTTTCCTTGAATTGTGGATAATCCCATGCATCCTATATTCTACAGTTAGTAAATGTGAAGATGCCTTTTACCCTTCATTTTATATCTCATTGAAAAAGGTGTTGAGGTATTAATTGAGGCAGATGCCTTTATGATATTGCCTATCATGACCTGGCAAGGCAGATAGTTGGTTTTCAAGGTGACTATGATTTCTTGGAGGAGGTTGATCAGACTTGGCCTTGATTTGAGGGAGACGCGATGACAATTGTGTTTAGCTTTTTCATTCATGACTTTTTGCATCTTAAGTGTGTTGTGTATAGTGATGATAATAATGGCAATGTTTCTTTATTACAATTTTCTCATAATGAAAAGATCTATTTTTGACATGAGTGTAAGAAGCATTCATTGAGTGTTCATTACTGATATGATATGGCATTTATATAATATTTATATTTATATAATAAGTATTTGAACATGAACTTCAAGAGTGGGGAATCTATCTAAATGCATTGTGTATTGAAGTGTTATAAATGGTACATGTCTTTCAATACACATATGAAGGGTTGCTGGATGGTGTGAGCAGTGGACCATCAATAAAAATATCTGTGACATTGTTAAATCCCTCCTCTGCTGATGAATGAGTAGCAGCCACACACTGCAGGGGGTTGATCGCCTGCTCTCATTACAGATGCGCCATGACAGGTATATGTTTTTCCCTACCCCTTCCACAGCCCCTGCTGGGGGGTCTTGGACACTCCTGGTGTTGGTGGAAAGGCACTGGAGTAAGGGGGATAGAAATCATGTCAATATGTGTTACACAAGTGGAAACTCCGCCAATTTTTGTTCAGGCATGTTGTTCTCATGCTGTTTTCCCAGGTTGTGGCACAGCTCCAAAATGTGTAATCCAACTCTGAAAAAGTGCATTTAACCATAGACATGTGGCAAATACAGAGTACCAACAATATGACAGTAAACACTATGAACACCTATCAACCATTGTGACAAGCAATACTTGGCTTGCATAGCTTTGACCAGATGACACACAAGGTATCAGATACATGCACCAAAGATGAAACTCTGATTAGTGAGTGGCTTTTTTCTCAGTCTCTCAAAGTAGGGTCGTGGCAGGCCTTTACTAACCTGGTTTTGACATGATTCTTGAAAGGCTCCTGACTTAATGGCACGTTGCAGTGCTGTTCTGTAGTGAGCTAGGGAGATATAACTCTCCTAAACAGCTTGCAATGCGTTGCCCCACCTTCAAGACGCACATACTGGTTTCCTCAGTACCAGATGGGATGCCATCTTGTAAATGATAGACTGCCTCCTGTGAAGGCATCATGAAGAAGGACACAGATACCAGATTAAGAATTCAAAACGAATAATTTTATTAACGTAAATGTCAGGATGGAAATCGGGCTAACTTGCCCTATGCTAAGGTTGGATTTCCCTACCTCAATAAAACTATTTAAAGTCTGAGTTAAAGAGTTCAACTGAAGCTTTCTGTGTCCAAAACTTATACATGCCCTCACAACTAATCTGTAAAATGTGTAGGGATGTCAGCAACCAAAAGAAACAGCGTACATCACAAAGTTTCGAGCCTCTTTCAGCTCACAGCTTCCTATCGGCTCCCTTCCCCAAGCATGAAACAGTTTTAGCAAAAAGTCTCAAAGTGTCCTCTCTTGACCTTAGAATAATGTTGTTTTCACCAGTGCTTGGGGTTCCGTTCCCCAAGTTCCAAGCAACACAAATCCAAGTAGCATGGAATCTCGTGAAGTAACACAAAGCCAAGTCAAATAAAGTATTCAAGTCTTAGGGCTCCCTTCCCCAAGACTTAAGTTCAGAAACACCACAATTGTATTTTGTCTCTGTGAAGGTCTTTGCCTCTCGTGAGCCTTCTCTTTATGGTTGATGAATCTGATATAAATTGTGATGTACTCAAAAGCAACTTCCAAGTCTTAATTAGTTTTGCTTCAAAGGTAGTTGTTCTCTGTAATATGCATTTTTGGCTTCCTTTGGAATTTTACATTCAATGTAGAGTTCAACACTTAATAGTATTATTTATTTTTAATGGTTTGTTTTATTTCTGGGTTTAATATGTAACAGACCTTGCACTTTGGTGAAGATTTCACTCAGTTCGGTATTCAAAATTGTACTTTTTAAGGTTTTGTTCAGTTTAGGATTCACTGGGCACGGGTTGCATTTACAACACCCCTTTCCTTTGACCCGTGATTTAAGTTTGGTTTTCAATAGGTGTGGGTTGCACACTTTAGCTATTCAGCCTGCTCTGTAATACTCTTTTATTCACTTCAAAATGGAATAGCTAATGCTCGGAGACCTTCGAGAACATGTTTTCTCTCACGTGACCACTATGATACAATATTTATCTCTCTCAAAGTTCAAACACTTAAATACCAGGTTGCTTCTTTGTTAGAAACTCACCAGTTGTGTTTAAGAGCCTCCAGCAGCACGGATCGCTCAGCCCTTGTCTTTCCACATCAGGGTCCCAATTCCTGCCCTTCACGCACTCCTGTGTCACCCTCTGAACACAGGGGAAAAAGCACTTCAAATTCCATGGAAAGGGAAAGCCTCTCCGCACAACTCCCTTCCCAGCACTCAATCTGTTCCACAGGGCTTCAGCTCTCACGCCGTGCTTCCATAGGTCGTCCCCCTCGGCAGACCTCAGCGTCTCAGCGTGTCTCCTTGCCACAGTGCACTGCTGCTTCTCTTGGCCTCTATGCTGCTGTTGCTTCGACTTTGCCTCTGCTTTCTTCTTCTTCTTCACACCTTGAAATGGGCTGCTTTTAGACACCTCCAGCCCTTTGACAGGCTGCAGGTGAAAATGTTCGATTAGCCCTGCCTGGCCATAATTAAAGTGAAATGCCTGACCCTTACAACTCTCAGCAGGCATCTTCCTCGTCCCACTACCAGAGTGGTAAAAGAGCATAGTCGTCATTGCTTTTAGTTGCTTCTTCTTCGTCCCAGTACTGTCAATTGTCATGGGTGAAGGAACAAGGGGAACTGACTCACAATAACCCACAAAGGTTTGGGACGGTTGTCACTGGAGAACGGGGGATACCATGTCTCGCCCAAGGGCACTCCACTCCCAGTTCCAAAGGATCCTCCACCCAGGTGATCCTCCCTCACTTCTCCACCCCCAGGGTCGGGATCCAATAGCGATGGCCTTTCCCTGGCCACCTGCGCAGAAGATACAAGGGGTTTAGGAGTGAGAATACCATCAGGTTTCTCACACTCTTTGAATAAAAGCCTAGCAACAATAGAGTACGCATTAGCACCTCATTATGTTAATGCATTAGATGGTACTGCCTTGTCAGCAAGCCAGCAACTAGTGCTTTGCCTTGTTTGCAAGGTGCTAAGGCTGTTTTCTGAGGCAACTTTCAGGGTGATGCTTGAAGAAGTGGGGTTGAGGGAAATAATGCCACTCGCTAGCCTCTTTAGAGGAGCCTGGAAAACATACAGAATGGGAGCCTGTGCAGGACGATGCAGCAGAGGAACTTGAGCGCTCCTGTTCCAAAATGGTTGTCTGCTTGAGGACCAATTCATGTATATGTGCGATTAGGCACAGTGACAGCTACCTTGTGGTGATATTTATGAACACCCGCTCTTTGGACTGCTTGTCTTTCCTTTCTCCTAAGAGCAGGCTATAGAAGTAGGCTTGTGACAACTCATTGACCAGATCTAAATACAGGAAGTGTTACTGTTAGAATGGATTTCTAAACTCTGCTATGGTGAACCGATGTTTAAGAGGCCACCCTTGTTAGTGAAAAAGGGAACACTTCTGCAAAGTTAGCCAAGACAATTCAAGGTAGCTTGAAGTCTAAGGCTAAGTCCCAGGAGTAGTGGGGGTGATCTGGGGTCTTGGATGAGTACACACACAGTAGGATGACAAGAATTACCCTAAAACAGTAGTATATACAAATTATACAATTTATTAGGCCCAGAGCAAACACAAGTGAATAATGGAAAATATATGTACAATCACTTTTTGGTCCCTCTGGCATATCATGCATTCAAAAGTCTTTCCTTCTTATGTTTTGATTTGTTGCATTCACGAGTCAGTGGGTGTTGGCTTGGGCTCAGATCTGGCTTGACAGTTCGCCTCCCTCAATCAAGTTCACTATGGCTTTCAATGAAACTTATTTGGTGACTTTAGCAAATCGTAATGTCTTTTTACACACTTCACTGTGGACATCCCTTGGCCAGGTTCACTCTTGTCACTGTTCATAATGTTTTTATTTAAAAAGATGTCACATATCAATTTCAAATAATAAACACAAGATAACAGCTGAACATACAGATTTGGTAACTAAATATGAACTTGCAAAAAATATACACTACAATGAAGCAGAAGAGGAAGAAGAAATAAGAAAAAGAGGTGAAGAAGAAAGAGTGTACAAGACCAAAAAATGATCTTATATGACAACAGCAAGTCATAGTAAATGCATAACTCATGAATGATCACAAAACAACTACAATTTCTTTAGCCAGGATGACAATGGCCTATACAGAAATTGAGAACTTAACAGTGTACTTTGCAAACAACACTGAATTCTGACAAAACATTACAGTGCAGTACATGTTCCCTATTTGGACACATTATCCATAGACGTCGAGGAAACTTCCCCATATGTCCAAAAACGTGTCAATAGGCCTCATTACGAGTCCAGTGGTAACCGTGCCGGAAAGACCGGCAGGCTTCCGCTGGAGCCGAAATACCATTCCGCCTCCGTGATTGCCGGAATCACCTGGGCATTACAACCCCGTGACCCGGTAATTCCGGAGGCGGAATTCCGTAAATCCCCATCCCATGGAGTCACATAGGACTCCATGGGGATGGGGACAATGGAAACACCAATTCCGTCTATGACAGAGCCGGTGTTTCCATTTCCGCCTGCAGGCGGGTGGCATTACTCCCGCCAGGTCACCCCTGGCAGGAGTGACACCTCCCAACTGCAGTACTCGGAATCAGCCGGTCCTTAAACAACGGTGGTGGCGGATTTACCGCCACTGTTGTTTCCGTACCGGCTGACTCATAATGAGGCCCAGTATCTCCACGTTGTTTGTAGATTGCCCGTTCGTAGGTAGAAACGGTAAGCAACTCCTCCACCCAATCGTCGATGCAAAAAGAGGCAAACGATTTCCAGGACCTTAAAATCATCTTTTTCGATATCACACTTGTCGACACACTGTATTTCGGTACATAGACTTCGCCCCTTTTTATCGGCATCCCTCGTTCAGGTTCACTCTTGCCAATCTTGTCAATCATGCCTTTTACATTCGACTCTTACGATGCGGGATTCACTTCACTTCACATCGGTCAAAGACTTTCGACTGTACAGAGGATTTTTACAAGACCCCTGTATGAGTACTTTGAATTTCTCGCCTTTCCCAAGGCCTTCTGATTATGATAGTTTCAATAATTGGGTAATCGGCCAGAGTTTCCTAAGTGAGCACCCTCGTGGTACCGGACACCTCTGTTGCTGGTTTTCCTCTTTTCAAATCTATAATACTTTTAACCTTTCACAGTTCAATTAGCCGTTTTCTACTTTTTGTTAAACACAGTTCTCCCCTCGACTCACTGGCTGTGATGAACCACTTGGATTTCTTTCTCTATGGAGTCAAGTTAGGTACTTCGGAGACAATCGTCTCTCCCCGGCTTGGTTATCAGTGGAAGAGGGTCTTGTGTACAGTTGCCATCTGCTGCAACACACGCTGGCTATTGTTTGCAGTCTTACAATTCCTTCTACAGAGGTTTCATGGGCCTTGATCGGAAAGGGCTTGGCCGCTTCTCTCCTTGTCACCCTCTCGTTACGCACTGTCTTTCTCCTCCTCTTGAACTGCCGTGCTGAGTTAGCTCTCACATTGTGCGGTCTGCCCTACCCGTATTGCGCTCTTTTGCCACCTTTTATCCCAGTGGAGAAGGGAAAGGGACGTCAGGTCTGTGCGGTTCTGGTCATTTGCCTGACTTTGCCTGGGACATGTCAGGTAAATGGCTTGAGTGTTAGTCCATCCACGCACCTGTCGCCCTGATGCTCCGGGTCCACAACCTTGACCCTCCTCCTCATCGCCGAAGAACCTAAAAGACCCTGTCCTCAACGATATCTCAATAAGGGACTCCATAGCTAAGACTATCAAGAATTTCTTCAGGGAAAACCGCGACGAGTACACTTCCCCAGCTAACACCTGGGATGCTATGAAAGCAGTGCTGCGAGGAGAATTGATCGCCCAGGGAGAAGCCTTTCATAAACGCAGGCGACAAACCTGCATAACCCTGGAGAAAAAGGTCCACGAAGCAAAGGCCGCCTGCAAACGCAAAAACTGGACCCCGAAATCCCACCAGGCCCTGCAGGCTTCGCGAAAGAGGTTGGAGGCACACTATGCTGAGGACACTGGCCAAATCCAAACAAGGCTACTATGCCAAAAGCAATAAAGCGAACAAACTATTAGTTGACAAACTCACCAAGGCAAAGAAGCGCAATACTATCCGGGGCTTACACCACCCTCAAGGCAGAGTCCAATTTGCAGAACAGGAAAGCTACAACTTGCGTTCGCCCACCTCTCAGGCATAATGTCAGCATCCCCGAGGGATCACGAAGAACAACAGAACTACTTGCAGGGTGCTGCCCTCCCTTGCCTTATGGACGCGGCGAGAGAGAGCCTTGAGGCCCCTATCACAGGTGAGGAGTTTGACGCGGCTATTAAGAGCCTCAAATCCAGAGCCCCGGGCCCAGACGGATAAATGTGGTTTTACAAAATTTTCCACCCCCAATTCATAGGGCCTGAAACAACCTTATTCAACTCCTTTGCCACCTCGGGATCTATCACCCCATCCATGCAGGAATCAATCACAGTCCTCATCCTTAAGCCAGGGAAAGACCCCAGGGATAATAATTCATCCAGGCCCATCTCACTATTAAACCTCAATGCCAACATATATTCCAAAATTCTGGCAAATAATCGCTTGGCGAGCGTCCTTCCCGATATTATAGACCCGGATCAGACCGGATACATAATGCACAGGTCAACTGAGGACAATATTCGCAGAGTCCTGAACCTAATAGACGTCGCAAACCAGGACTCACGGAAAGCTTGCTTTGCTAGCCCTAGACGCAATCAAAGCATTCAACAAAGTGGACTGTGCATTCCTGCGACTCTCACTCGAATCCTTGAACTTTGGGCCCACCTTCCAAAAGCTGGTATTAGCTAACTACCAATCCCAGAAGACCCTCTTTAGAGTCAATGGCCTCCTGTCTGATCCGATTCCTTTGACCTGTGGAACCAGACAGGGATGCCCTCACTCTCCTTTGCTCTTTGCCCTTTGCCCTGGCCATGGAACCTTTCGCCCAATGAATCCGTCTAAACTCTCAGATCAAAGGCCTCCAAGTGGGCCCCTCCCAACACAAGATCGCACTTTACGCTGATGATGTCCTACTATCTATAACAGCTATCTTCACTTCATTGAAGCCAGCACTTGCTGAGATTCATAAGTTTGGGCAGGTAGTAGGCTTTACTATTAACTACAGGAAATCTGTGGTTCTGAAAATTGGATTTGGGCCGGGGGAGCGGGAATCCTTTGAATCCCTATGCCTGATCCGATGGATTGAAAAGGCCATTCCTTATTTAGGGGTCCAGATTCCAGCCCACCCGCGAGACGTCTATCAGGCAAACTTTCCTTCACTCTTCAAAGACCTGGAGAGAGACCTTGACTGATGGCTCCCGCAGGAGATCTCGCTGCTTGGCCGTATCACTGCCTGCAAAATTCCACGGCTCCCTACTGCAATCCCTCTGCCCCCGATTCGGCATCTACAGAGGAACATTTTCCGATTCATTTGGAGGGGTAGGAAATCACAAATTCCCCAAAAGACCATCATGAGCAGCTCTAGACTCGGTGGCTTGGGGGTCCCCGACCTTTGGAAGTATCAGGTTGCTGCGCAATTAGCCCACATTCAGGATTGGGTCTTCGCCCATGGGCGCCCAAATTGGGTGGAGATACAACAATCTCGCCTGCCCCTTCCCCTGCGCTTCCTTCCACACACCCTCTACCCCCCTGCACTGGTCCTGGCCGGGAACTTTATCTTCTACTAAGCATACCCTGGAAGTGTGGGACTGGGCTCTGAAACATAAAGGCATCCCGAGGGATTTGGGCCCCTCCTATCTAGTTTTTCACAACCCGTCCTTCTCACCGGGATCCTGCCCTTTGAACTTTAAGAACTGGGTTGCGGTTGGTCTCGAATCCCTGGGTCAACTCTTGGAGGAGAGCCAGCCATGCACCTTTGAGCAATGCAAAGCTGCCTTCCAACTGGCAGAAACGGATAGGTTCACCTATTAGCAGCTTCGACATTGGTGCTCCCATCCGCTGACTCGTTCAGCGGCATTATGCACCCCAAGCCCCCTTGAACTCACCATCAAAGACCTACCATCTCGAGGGAAAACTTCAAACCTTCACAAGTTATTGCAAGTGGATCCCCCACCCCCGTGGCTAGGGCCTCTTATATGTCACAATGGGAGGCAGACCTGGGACACCCTATAGAGGACCAGACCTGGGTTGACATCTGGTCAAGGACGCACTCTTCCTCTTCCTGTATCACTAACCGGGAGTGCGCTCACAAGTTACTTCTACGGTGGTATTATCCCCCGCTCCGCTTGCATCATTTCCACCAGGCCTTGGACCTCCAATGCTGGCGCCATTGTGGAATCCCGGGATACTACCTCCATATGTGGTGGAGATGCCCAATGGTAAAGGAGTTTTGGTCCCAATGTATTGCTACATGTAAAGACATCACTCAGGCGGTGATCCCATTGGAGCTTGAACCTGTCCTAGGAGTCCCAATCCTGGGCACCTACCCGAGATCCGGCAGGAGAGCTGCCCTCATAACGCAACTTTTGCTAGCTGCAAAAATGACGGTGCTGCGCACTTGGAAGTCCGCCGGGGGCCCCATGATGATACTGTGGTGGCTAAAGCTCTGGGACATTCTGATAACAGAAACAATCACTGCAACCAACGCTGGCCTCCTTCACCGCTTCTCGAACACTTGGCCGCCTTTTCTAGACTATGACCAGAACTTCCCGGTGCTAACTTATGAACTGCGGCTGATCGCAAGGGCCCTCCAGCCGGATTGCGAACGGCTGGCGCCGACCCACGCTCAGTCGGATCCCGACGACAGCTGAGGGGGAGAAGAGGGAGGAGCAATGGTCATGCTCGTATGCTGATCTTGGAGCAATATGTTATCTGGTAATTTAATTGTCATCTGTTTACTGGTTTAAAATAAACATGTTAAAGAAAAGGCAGAGGAAATAATTTGTATTGTGTATTCGGTTTACACGTACAGTTGCATTGCTGACAAACTGTACCACAAATGACATGCACAAATCCTGATTGGTTGTTATGAAGGTGCCATGTCCCAAGGCTCTGTATTCGGTGCAAGGGCTTTGTCTGCTGTCCATGCTTTCTCTGACATTGTCAACCAAGAAGATGACTCGCCTCCACTCCAGGTGAATGGGACTCCTTGTGGCATACACAGAACATCGCCCCAGGCAAGAGATGCAAGTTAAGAGAGTCTTCCGAGGAAAAGGCCAATGTGCCCATCGTTGCTTCCTTCATCACCGTCACCTGAATGGGACATTAACAACCACAGTGTCTAACTACTAGATTATACTGAAGGTGAGGATTTAAAACCCGAAGGAAAGCTTGAAAGTTAAAGTGACAGGACTGACCTACGCAGCACCACGCAGCCATGACCTTCCAGTTAATCAGCAGCAGAGGGGAATGTTGCAGCCACTGTTTTTGAAATCTTTTTTATAAACATATCGGAATTACAAACCTGTGCATGCCCACACCCTGAATGCTGCTCCAAAGCAAGTATGCCTGTCCACATAAAGTCTGCAGTGTGGGACTACTTTACTGTGCACTAAGCAAAAAGCAACTTTGCAGTTTTTGCCATTTGCAAAAAGGAAGTTAGCAAGGTCGGTAGGCATCTGTGCACATCTGGTCAGATAGGCCCTATAAAAAACCACCTCCCTTCATGATGGTGCAAAGCTAGCATCAAGACTAATGCCACAGCCGAGCAGGCAACCCATGTTTCCCCATCATCTGTGAAACAAATACCACAAACCATCAGGAACATGAACCATCCCACCCTTTTTGAGGCCTTGCAGAAACAAAGTGTTTACGACCACAAAAGCCCCTTTGCTAGCTTCCTTGAAGAGATCACTGCAAAGATGCTCACTATTGATCTGCTGTTCTCATTTGTAGAACATATGGGTTCCTGGAACTGATGGCATATTGACATGTTATTTCCGTGTCTGTCCATGCTTGATGCAACATTTCTGAGCCATGTGCCTAAGCCATGATTCAAATGTCATGTCTTATTGGGTAAATGCGAGTGCTGCTGCAGAAGAGTTTACTTACATCGCGATAGTGTGATTGTGCAAGAGTCTGGGAAGACAGCCAAATAAGCTTGAACTGGAATATGGCAGTTCTTCTGTATAACCAAAGCATGATGGCCAAGGTAGGGCACTATAATATAAGGACTGCTGTGCTGATCAATAAACGATTATAAGTAGACCCTGCTACGTGTGAGAGGGTTCAAGAGAGAAAAAGCTCTTCTGTCCCAAGTTTGTTTAAACAAAGAAAGGGGAGATCTCTTATCATAATGGCGCTGGGTAAAATGGTTAGAATACTGCATGCCAAAAGGCTTCCTTTGTTAGGGAGAATTCTCTGTTAAGGCTAATTTCCGAAACCTAGTGAGTCCCCCAGCAGCTTTGCTGGATTTTTGGGGTTTATTTTTTTCTCCTGCTAAGAGTGAGACTCTTTTCCTCCCACTCTTAGACATGATTTGAGATACACTTTGTGTTTTATGGGCAATGGGGTCTTTTACTCCATAGGGTTTCATGTGGTTTTTGGTAAGTGTGTTACACAGCACCCTCAGTGCAGTAACACAGGGGTGTCATAGTGACCCCCAAACATAGACTCCATACCCTGGGACTGACTACTGTCTCCCAGGGCATATTGGGAACAGAACCAGTACAAACCATCATATTGTGGAAGTACTGGTAGGGGTAATTCGATTGACCCTGGGTCTGTTTTTCGAGGGGGCACTGTGCAGTCCCCCCTTGTCGAGTTTCTAGCTGGTGGCATTGGTTACCACGCGAAATATTCCCTCGGAATATTTCCTATGGGATTTTCCCATTCATTTTAAACGCACCACTTTTTGGTGCAATGTTAAAGATACCGCTGGGTTATTTATTTAATATTTATTCCCCGGTTGGGTCTTTTTGCCAGGACTCGGTTTTAAAATGGCGTTTGTGTTCACCTCTGTAACTCCAACCAAAGTCGAGCCCTTTGTTCCACTTTTTGGCAGGCTTCTCCACAGAAGCCTCCAAAAGTGGTGCCACTCTGTCTGGGTCTACAGGATGTGTGGGAGGGGGGTTTAGGCACCCTGAACTGAGTTGCCTCGGCAACTCAAGTCGCACTCTTGTGTGATTGGCCCAGTGGTGAGCCACCCGGCTCACCACTTGGCATGTTTGAGTGACAGCTAGGACTGATGAATGGGGGTTTTCTGCATAAAAGCAGGGCTTTGGGGACTGGAACTTCAGAAGTCGCCACATGACCAAAGAATCCGAAGAGGGAGAAGCTGAGCTGACCTGCAACGACAACACCACCGGTGGAGCCCTGCTGAACCGTCTTACCACTTCCCAACGACAGAGAAGATCTTCATCCCGGAGAGTCTTCTTCATCTGAACTGGTGGGGATAACCAGTTTGCCCTCTTTTTCGTCTTCCTGGATCGCCTCGTGGTTGAATCGCCCGTGCCAAGCACCCCGGCGGCCGGATAGCCACGCTTCACCACTACCGCGAATAAAAGGGTAGTATCTTTTAACCGGGAAACTCTGCAGGTGGTTTCTTCTCTGGCAGCGCAACGACCTCCAGCTTTCCTCCACATTGAGATCTTCTCTTCCCCTGGACGAAGCACCGACTTGCACCCGCTGCCAGGAACAACTGCCCCCGCTGGAGCTTTCTCACCATTTTAGGTACTGAGTCCCGCCTGGTTTCCCTTGCAACAGACTGTTCAAGGTGTCCCGTAAATCCTTGACTTTCTATCCTGGGGTGACTTGGGACATACTAACTAACTTTTCCTGACCTGATCCAACCCTTTTTGAACTCTTTGCAAAGACTCTTTAAAAAGTACTATTCAACTGTGTGATCTTGGACACATTCCGCTTTGCTCTCACCATGAGTGGGCCTGGCCTATGACTTTCTTGCACCTCAGTAGACTCTGCCTTTTCTGACTTGCTCTGGTTCTCCTAAAGTGTTGGTATTGTGTATGTTCCTAATTCTGCCTTTTTCCCTCCCTTTTTAATTAACTTATTGGAGTGCCATCTTAGGTTAAGCGCTCACCTCTGTCTTAAAATAAGTGGTGTTTTAACTAAGACTTGTTCAATAAGTGATCAGGGATGTATATATATATTAATAGTGACTGTGTTTGAACTTGCTTGCCATATTAGTGTTAGTGTATTTTACAAAGTGTGTTTTTAAATAAATAATTATATACTTTTATACCCAAGCTCTGGTCAGTTTTTGCTTGTGCTACTGTATTTTGGTACCTATCTTGTTTACTCTATATACTGTCTAACTCTTCTTGAGATAAGTCTGGCTCCTCAGCCACAGCTACCAGGTAAATCTGGGTGGTACAGACTGCCACCAATTGGGTTTACTGCCAACACATGTAGTCCTAAGCCTTTTGCAGTGGTCCCTAAGGGAACTGCACAGGTTTCTGCCTAACACTGGTGTACACCGGTGGGATTTGTATTGAGTATACATTTTAGTGTGCTTATAGATACCTTAGTGCAACTAACCACAAAGCTTAGCACTAAAAAGTTTATTTTCTAACCTGTCAACTATGGAAAGTTATAGTCAAGAGTCCCTTGCTACAAAAACTGCTGATTGTTTAAGAGTTCTCTGTAAGCATAAGAATCTCCTGACTAATGGCAAGAAAATGGAGCTAATAGAAAGGTTGTTAGCAAACTAAAGTCTGGATGGTGGTTCAGAGGAACCTACCACTCCAGCAAATGTAGATAACAGTAATGATATTGATCCTAGTATTGGTAATCTTGAGTCAGAAC
Source organism: Ambystoma mexicanum (assembly GCF_040938575.1). NCBI lineage: Eukaryota > Metazoa > Chordata > Amphibia > Caudata > Ambystomatidae > Ambystoma > Ambystoma mexicanum. The sequence goes on along the minus strand of NC_090923.1, from coordinate 342,819,007 downwards.
CAGAAGAGGAGGGTGAGGATGATGTAGTTGTCCCCCCTAGGCCTCTACCTGCTCTGCCAGCTGTACCTACTGGACCTTTGCCAGGTCCCACAATTAGTCCTCAATGTCTTGAACTAGAGAAAATGAAACTTGAATTGGAGTTTATGTGACTTAATGCTCAAACAGAACAAAGGCACCAAGAACTAAGGCTCAGAGAAATGGAGCTCAAGCATGAGCTAGAGATGAAGAAATTGTCTGTTGAAAATGCTTCTCTCTCCGGATCCTCTAGGAGTTCCAGTCCCAAAAGACCCCGGATGCCTAAAGAGCTTGTGGGTATGTATGAGCCTAAGTTGGATGTGTTGGATTGGTTGAGTTTGTTTGAGTATAATCATGGGCTCCAGAACATTACAGGAAATGAGTTACTTTACTGGTTGGCTCTAGGCTCCCCCCTGTTGCAACTGATGTGGTAATGGAGTTGGGGGAGGAGGATAAGAAGGATTACGAATGTGTGAAGCTAGCTTTGATAGCTAGATTTGGGAAGACCCCTTTACCAGTACCTTAAGAGGTTTAGGACCCTCAAAAAGCATGATGGTACCCCTTGGGCTACCTGGGTGAGTGAAAGTTTGAAGAACTTAGAGGGATGGATTAAGGGTTACAAGTTGAACACTTATGAGGGAATGAAGAATCTTGTGATGTTGGAGTCAATTTATGATGCCTGCTCTCCTGAGCTCAGACAGCACTTGGCTGATTCAAAGGAATCAGATTCCAGGAAACTAGCTAAGTCTGCTGACTTGTGGGTTGCCAACAGGGCTACTCACAAGGACTCTGGGGTAACTCAGAAAAAGGATGAGGGGAAACAGCCAAAAAAGAACTCCAAAGAGAATTCTAATAATTCCAATCCCAAAGAGGGCCCCAAACAAAACAATAAGGGTAAGCCACAAGGGAAACCGAATCAGGCTAGTGTACCTTCTGGTGCCAAACCAGAAGGAGGTCAGAGCAAGCCACCATTCCAGAAAGCATTTGGAAAATGCTATGTTTGTAGCTCGCCTGACCATGTGAAAGGGGATCCCAGATGCAAGGGTAAACCTTCAGGGGTCCACACTGTCTCCTTAGCCTTCGCTCCAGAGGAGGAATTACAGATGCCCAGTGGAAACTTTCTGTTACTAGCTGATGAACCCATTGGAGTCTCAGCTAGTGTTTCTTTAGTGTCTCTGGGGTTGTGGGAACAACAGAATTTAGATGTATATAATTCTATCCCAGATAATACCAAAGAGTATTATAAGGACAGTGTCCAGGTTGAATGGTCAGGAGTCTCCTGCCATTAGGGACACTGGGGCCAGCATAACTGTGGTGGATACATCATTTTTTCAGGCAGAGGATGTTGCTAAGGCACCCAAACGCCTCACCAAGTTAGCTGGAGGGCCTGTGCAGATGCTTCCCCAGTTACCAGTTCTCATCCAGTGTAATGACATGACTGTGAAGATACCTGTCAGCATACAAAGTGAGGTACCAGGAAGGGTTCTGTTGGGTAATGACCTGAAGACTCTTGGAGTAGTGTCACATACCCCCAGACCTCCTAGTAAAAGGTTACAGGAGCTCACCAGACCTGCAAGGGAGAGGACCATGAGAGGTACTCCCAAGGAGATGATGAAGAAGGATATCGCTCCTACTCCACTGGAGTTACAACTTGCTATCTCTGAACAACAAGAAGCAAAGGGGAAACACAAGACTTCTAGGAAACAGCCAGCTGCAAGCACTCCAGTGCTTCCAACAAGGACTTCCTCTAGGTTGTCCAAGGTTACACCTATAACTCCACCTCCAGCTGAGGCTGAGAGGGAGGTACAGCCCTGTGTGGTTGAGCTAGACTCTGAAGAGGAGCTAGTGGAAGGCCAAGAACTCATTGGAGATCTGGATCCTGTTGACCATCCTGAGCTGCTGTCTTTACTGGCAGAAGGTGGACCCAACAGGGCAGACTTCAATAAGGGACAGAGAGAATGTCCAACTCTGGAAGGTCTTCACCAACAGGCAGCTTCTCAGGCTGATGGGCAAGAGTCTGGGAAGTATAGGTTGCACTGGGAAGATGGCCTCTTCTACATGAACCAACTGAGTCTGCACCTGGAGACTACAAGCGGCTTGTAGTACCTCACGAAAACAGACAACAGTTCTTGCAACTGGCCCATGAGATTCCTTTGGCTGGTCACTTGAGTTTCAAGAGGACCAAGGAAAGGCTCTCACTCTACTTTTGTTGGCCAAAGATGGGGGCTGAGGTAGATAAGTTTTGCAAGAGCTGCCACACCTGCCAAACTTCTGGTAAGGTTGGTTCCAAGAATGTGGCACCTTTAGTGCCCCTCCCAGTTGTGGGAGTCCCATTTGAGAGGGTAGGGATGACATTGTTGGTCCCCTTGATCCTCCAACCTCCTCAGGCAACAGGTTTATCCGTGTTGTAGTAGACCATGCTACTAGATACCCTGAGGCAATTCCTATGAGGACTGTTACTCTATATACTGTCTAACTCTTCTTGAGAGAGGTCTGGCTGCTCAGCCACAGCTACCAGGTAAATCTGGGTGGTACAGACTGCTACCAAGTGGGTTTACTGCCAACACCTGTAGTCCTAAACCTTTTGCAGTGGTCCCTAAGGGAACTGCACAGGTTTCTGCCTAACATCCTTACAGAGGCCCTACGCCGTCACTTAGACGAAGAGTCCATATTTCCATGAATTAAAGTTTCTCCCACACTGAAAATCTTCCACGATACAATCATCCATTGCCCATACATGGCTGCACACCAAATATTCCAACCTAACCAGGAGATTCACTACTCTTGATAACTCTTACTATGCCCTGCATCAGGATTATATAAAGCCTTGGTTTCTCTACTAGCAATCTCATTGGTCATTTTGACACGGAATTAATTGCCTTGATAAAGACCCAGAAGGGTTGAAACATGTGTCAGCTGGAAATAGAATGAAATAAACACTTGGCCTAACTAGTAATGTATGACTTCTTTGACATGATAATCAACCTATCATGCAGTAACCATTTTACCCAGCACCATTGTGATATGGGTTCTCCCCTCTTTTTGTATAAACAAAGCAGTTTGCTTCTAGTAAACAGAAAACACGCAGATAATGGCTGCCCAGGAAAACTACAAATCCCTGTCCGAATTGTAGTTTTTGTTCGCTTATACTTTTATTGGAAACATGCTTAGTGCTGAATGATGAAACCGTCCTTGGCTAATATTTACACAAGAAAAGGTGCTGTTGACTGAACACCTTTGTTGGAATAATTCCTAGTGGCGAGTGATGCTTGTGTCCTTGATATTCTGTGCAGAAAAACTTTCAGTCCGGGCCGCATTTTGGTGATTGTAGGCGTGGAGGAGGGACGGTTCGAAAAAGTATACATACTCAGCGCAGGCCCTGCATACAGCTGTTCGGGGCGGCAGTGCTGGAAGGAAGACGGCAACAGAGACACACGGCTGGCTGGCGAGGGAGCATGGAGGTTTACAGTTGGGAGGGGCCAACTCGCTCTTTTTTCCTTTTACTGGATCTTAATGCCTTCCAGCTGGCTTCTGGCTATTTTGACGCATTTTGATTACCTAAAGGACTCTGCCTATTGAATTTTGAGCAAAACTTGGATTCTGTTTGGGCTGCTTGGGGAACAATTCAATTTTTACCCCCAAGGCAAATCAGCTCACCACCTAAAGAGAGGACACTACATTCTGGATTGGCTATATTCTGGCACCATTGATCCCAATGGACATTTAATCTTTTTTAAGCAATGTATCCTATTTTTGATACTTTTTGATGCAACGATCACGGTGGATTTTTAATATTTTTCAATGTGTCCATTTTTCCTTGAATTGTGGATAATCCCATGCATCCTATATTCTACAGTTAGTAAATGTGAAGATGCCTTTTACCCTTCATTTTATATCTCATTGAAAAAGGTGTTGAGGTATTAATTGAGGCAGATGCCTTTATGATATTGCCTATCATGACCTGGCAAGGCAGATAGTTGGTTTTCAAGGTGACTATGATTTCTTGGAGGAGGTTGATCAGACTTGGCCTTGATTTGAGGGAGACGCGATGACAATTGTGTTTAGCTTTTTCATTCATGACTTTTTGCATCTTAAGTGTGTTGTGTATAGTGATGATAATAATGGCAATGTTTCTTTATTACAATTTTCTCATAATGAAAAGATCTATTTTTGACATGAGTGTAAGAAGCATTCATTGAGTGTTCATTACTGATATGATATGGCATTTATAACATGCCTATACACAAGTGTTTCACAATACTGAGTAATAAGTATTTGAACATGAACTTCAAGAGTGGGGAATCTATCTAAATGCATTGTGTATTGAAGTGTTATAAATGGTACATGTCTTTCAATACACATATGAAGGGTTGCTGGATGGTGTGAGCAGTGGACCATCAATAAAAATATCTGTGACATTGTTAAATCCCTCCTCTGCTGATGAATGAGTAGCAGCCACACACTGCAGGGGGTTGATCGCCTGCTCTCATTACAGATGCGCCATGACAGGTATATGTTTTTCCCTACCCCTTCCACAGCCCCTGCTGGGGGGTCTTGGACACTCCTGGTGTTGGTGGAAAGGCACTGGAGTAAGGGGGATAGAAATCATGTCAATATGTGTTACACAAGTGGAAACTCCGCCAATTTTTGTTCAGGCATGTTGTTCTCATGCTGTTTTCCCAGGTTGTGGCACAGCTCCAAAATGTGTAATCCAACTCTGAAAAAGTGCATTTAACCATAGACATGTGGCAAATACAGAGTACCAACAATATGACAGTAAACACTATGAACACCTATCAACCATTGTGACAAGCAATACTTGGCTTGCATAGCTTTGACCAGATGACACACAAGGTATCAGATACATGCACCAAAGATGAAACTCTGATTAGTGAGTGGCTTTTTTCTCAGTCTCTCAAAGTAGGGTCGTGGCAGGCCTTTACTAACCTGGTTTTGACATGATTCTTGAAAGGCTCCTGACTTAATGGCACGTTGCAGTGCTGTTCTGTAGTGAGCTAGGGAGATATAACTCTCCTAAACAGCTTGCAATGCGTTGCCCCACCTTCAAGACGCACATACTGGTTTCCTCAGTACCAGATGGGATGCCATCTTGTAAATGATAGACTGCCTCCTGTGAAGGCATCATGAAGAAGGACACAGATACCAGATTAAGAATTCAAAACGAATAATTTTATTAACGTAAATGTCAGGATGGAAATCGGGCTAACTTGCCCTATGCTAAGGTTGGATTTCCCTACCTCAATAAAACTATGGAAAGTCTGAGTTAAAGAGTTCAACTGAAGCTTTCTGTGTCCAAAACTTATACATGCCCTCACAACTAATCTGTACAATGTGTAGGGATGTCAGCAACCAAAAGAAACAGCGTACATCACAAAGTTTCGAGCCTCTTTCAGCTCGCAGCTTCCTATCGGCTCCCTTCCCCAAGCATGAAACAGTTTTAGCAAAAAGTCTCAAAGTGTCCTCTCTTGACCTTAGAATAATGTTGTTTTCACCAGTGCTTGGGGTTCCGTTCCCCAAGTTCCAAGCAACACAAATCCAAGTAGCATGGAATCTCGTGAAGTAACACAAAGCCAAGTCAAATAAAGTATTCAAGTCTTAGGGCTCCCTTCCCCAAGACTTAAGTTCAGAAACACCACAATTGTATTTTGTCTCTGTGAAGGTCTTTGCCTCTCGTGAGCCTTCTCTTTATGGTTGATGAATCTGATATAAATTGTGATGTACTCAAAAGCAACTTCCAAGTCTTAATTAGTTTTGCTTCAAAGGTAGTTGTTCTCTGTAATATGCATTTTTGGCTTCCTTTGGAATTTTACATTCAATGTAGAGTTCAACACTTAATAGTATTATTTATTTTTAATGGTTTGTTTTATTTCTGGGTTTAATATGTAACAGACCTTGCACTTTGGTGAAGATTTCACTCAGTTCGGTATTCAAAATTGTACTTTTTAAGGTTTTGTTCAGTTTAGGATTCACTGGGCACGGTTTGCATTTACAACACCCCTTTCCTTTGACCCGTGATTTAAGTTTGGTTTTCAATAGGTGTGGGTTGCACACTTTAGCTATTCAGCCTGCTCTGTAATACTCTTTTATTCACTTCAAAATGGAATAGCTAATGCTCGGAGACCTTCGAGAACATGTTTTCTCTCACGTGACCACTATGATACAATATTTATCTCTCTCAAAGTTCAAACACTTAAATACCAGGTTGCTTCTTTGTTAGAAACTCACCAGTTGTGTTTAAGAGCCTCCAGCAGCACGGATCGCTCAGCCCTTGTCTTTCCACATCAGGGTCCCAATTCCTGCCCTTCACGCACTCCTGTGTCACCCTCTGAACACAGGGGAAAAAGCACTTCAAATTCCATGGAAAGGGAAAGCCTCTCCGCACAACTCCCTTCCCAGCACTCAATCTGTTCCACAGGGCTTCAGCTCTCACGCCGTGCTTCCATAGGTCGTCCCCCTCGGCAGACCTCAGCGTCTCAGCGTGCCTCCTTGCCACAGTGCACTGCTGCTTCTCTTGGCCTCTATGCTGCTGTTGCTTCGACTTTGCCTCTGCTTTCTTCTTCTTCTTCACACCTTGAAATGGGCTGCTTTTAGACACCTCCAGCCCTTTGACAGGCTGCAGGTGAAAATGTTCGATTAGCCCTGCCTGGCCATAATTAAAGTGAAATGCCTGACCCTTACAACTCTCAGCAGGCATCTTCCTCGTCCCACTACCAGAGTGGTAAAAGAGCATAGTCGTCATTGCTTTTAGTTGCTTCTTCTTCGTCCCAGTACTGTCAATTGTCATGGGTGAAGGAACAAGGGGAACTGACTCACAATAACCCACAAAGGTTTGGGACGGTTGTCACTGGAGAACGGGGGATACCATGTCTCGCCCAAGGGCACTCCACTCCCAGTTCCAAAGGATCCTCCACCCAGGTGATCCTCCCTCACTTCTCCACCCCCAGGGTCGGGATCCAATAGCGATGGCCTTTCCCTGGCCACCTGCGCAGAAGATACAAGGGGTTTAGGAGTGAGAATACCATCAGGTTTCTCACACTCTTTGAATAAAAGCCTAGCAACAATAGAGTACGCATTAGCACCTCATTATGTTAATGCATTAGATGGTACTGCCTTGTCAGCAAGCCAGCAACTAGTGCTTTGCCTTGTTTGCAAGGTGCTAAGGCTGTTTTCTGAGGCAACTTTCAGGGTGATGCTTGAAGAAGTGGGGTTGAGGGAAATAATGCCACTCGCTAGCCTCTTTAGAGGAGCCTGGAAAACATACAGAATGGGAGCCTGTGCAGGACGATGCAGCAGAGGAACTTGAGCGCTCCTGTTCCAAAATGGTTGTCTGCTTGAGGACCAATTCATGTATATGTGCGATTAGGCACAGTGACAGCTACCTTGTGGTGATATTTATGAACACCCGCTCTTTGGACTGCTTGTCTTTCCTTTCTCCTAAGAGCAGGCTATAGAAGTAGGCTTGTGACAACTCATTGACCAGATCTAAATACAGGAAGTGTTACTGTTAGAATGGATTTCTAAACTCTGCTATGGTGAACCGATGTTTAAGAGGCCACCCTTGTTAGTGAAAAAGGGAACACTTCTGCAAAGTTAGCCAAGACAATTCAAGGTAGCTTGAAGTCTAAGGCTAAGTCCCAGGAGTAGTGGGGGTGATCTGGGGTCTTGGATGAGTACACACACAGTAGGATGACAAGAATTACCCTAAAACAGTAGTATATACAAATTATACAATTTATTAGGCCCAGAGCAAACACAAGTGAATAATGGAAAATATATGTACAATCACTTTTTGGTCCCTCTGGCATATCATGCATTCAAAAGTCTTTCCTTCTTATGTTTTGATTTGTTGCATTCACGAGTCAGTGGGTGTTGGCTTGGGCTCAGATCTGGCTTGACAGTTCGCCTCCCTCAATCAAGTTCACTATGGCTTTCAATGAAACTTATTTGGTGACTTTAGCAAATCGTAATGTCTTTTTACACACTTCACTGTGGACATCCCTTGGCCAGGTTCACTCTTGTCACTGTTCATAATGTTTTTATTTAAAAAGATGTCACATATCAATTTCAAATAATAAACACAAGATAACAGCTGAACATACAGATTTGGTAACTAAATATGAACTTGCAAAAAATATACACTACAATGAAGCAGAAGAGGAAGAAGAAATAAGAAAAAGAGGTGAAGAAGAAAGAGTGTACAAGACCAAAAAATGATCTTATATGACAACAGCAAGTCATAGTAAATGCATAACTCATGAATGATCACAAAACAACTACAATTTCTTTAGCCAGGATGACAATGGCCTATACAGAAATTGAGAACTTAACAGTGTACTTTGCAAACAACACTGAATTCTGACAAAACATTACAGTGCAGTACATGTTCCCTATTTGGACACATTATCCATAGACGTCGAGGAAACTTCCCCATATGTCCAAAAACGTGTCAATAGGCCTCATTACGAGTCCAGTGGTAACCGTGCCGGAAAGACCGGCAGGCTTCCGCTGGAGCCGAAATACCATTCCGCCTCCGTGATTGCCGGAATCACCTGGGCATTACAACCCCGTGACCCGGTAATTCCGGAGGCGGAATTCCGTAAATCCCCATCCCATGGAGTCACATAGGACTCCATGGGGATGGGGACAATGGAAACACCAATTCCGTCTATGACAGAGCCGGTGTTTCCATTTCCGCCTGCAGGCGGGTGGCGTTACTCCCGCCAGGTCACCCCTGGCAGGAGTGACACCTCCCAACTGCAGTACTCGGAATCAGCCGGTCCTTAAACAACGGTGGTGGCGGATTTACCGCCACTGTTGTTTCCGTACCGGCTGACTCATAATGAGGCCCAGTATCTCCACGTTGTTTGTAGATTGCCCGTTCGTAGGTAGAAACGGTAAGCAACTCCTCCACCCAATCGTCGATGCAAAAAGAGGCAAACGATTTCCAGGACCTTAAAATCATCTTTTTCGATATCACACTTGTCGACACACTGTATTTCGGTACATAGACTTCGCCCCTTTTTATCGGCATCCCTCGTTCAGGTTCACTCTTGCCAATCTTGTCAATCATGCCTTTTACATTCGACTCTTACGATGCGGGATTCACTTCACTTCACATCGGTCAAAGACTTTCGACTGTACAGAGGATTTTTACAAGACCCCTGTATGAGTACTTTGAATTTCTCGCCTTTCCCAAGGCCTTCTGATTATGATAGTTTCAATAATTGGGTAATCGGCCAGAGTTTCCTAAGTGAGCACCCTCGTGGTACCGGACACCTCTGTTGCTGGTTTTCCTCTTTTCAAATCTATAATACTTTTAACCTTTCACAGTTCAATTAGCCGTTTTCTACTTTTTGTTAAACACAGTTCTCCCCTCGACTCACTGGCTGTGATGAACCACTTGGATTTCTTTCTCTATGGAGTCAAGTTAGGTACTTCGGAGACAATCGTCTCTCCCCGGCTTGGTTATCAGTGGAAGAGGGTCTTGTGTACAGTTGCCATCTGCTGCAACACACGCTGGCTATTGTTTGCAGTCTTACAATTCCTTCTACAGAGGTTTCATGGGCCTTGATCGGAAAGGGCTTGGCCGCTTCTCTCCTTGTCACCCTCTCGTTACGCACTGTCTTTCTCCTCCTCTTGAACTGCCGTGCTGAGTTAGCTCTCACATTGTGCGGTCTGCCCTACCCGTATTGCGCTCTTTTGCCACCTTTTATCCCAGTGGAGAAGGGAAAGGGACGTCAGGTCTGTGCGGTTCTGGTCATTTGCCTGACTTTGCCTGGGACATGTCAGGTAAATGGCTTGAGTGTTAGTCCATCGTACTTCGTAATATGCAAAAGTGTTCGCGTCAGCAAGAGGGGTTTTGCCATGGAAAATTATACTCTTCGTCCTAGAGGTGTTGATAATGTCAGAAGGGTGAAATCAGGGAACAACAGAAAATGGAGGATTCTCGGAGTTGGGGTGTTTGAGGTTTGTGTATACTACATGGTATGTTGGAGAAAAGTTGTCGGAAGAAGGGGGATACCGCGTCTCGCCTGTCGGTGTCACAATTCCACTCCCCAAGGACGCCTCATCTAGGTGATCCTCCCTCACTAGTCCACCCCCTGGAACTGGATCCAATAGCAATGGTCGTGTCCTGGCCACCTAGATGACAGACCCCCAGGGGCTACACGGGGACCCAGGTTTACCCCACATACAGTCAAAATGAGGGTGGATGGGGAGAGATCCCCGGTACAGGTCTTATATGCTAGGTGGAGTGGAGGCAGGGCGCTACCACGCATGACAGAGAGTGTGCAGCAGACATGGGACGGGGCACACACGCATATCAGATGGAAGGGGAGTCCGACTCTAAGCCAGCCAATATGGGCTAATGCACTCCTTCCAGAGCTTCTTAAGATGGGTACCTTCAGGCAGTGGGAGAGGTGCAGGATTCTGAACTTGGGGGATGTGGTCCAGGGAGACAATCTTCTTCCCTTTTAGTCCTTACAAGAAAGATTTGCCCTGGGCAGGGTATTAGAGCTTCATGTACATTCAGCTGTTGCATTCGGTTAGAGCCCAATTCCTGGTTCTGAGTGAGATCCCGCTGTGCTCCCCGTTGGAGGCTAACATACTAGCAGCACGAATTGAGTCAAAGGTCACGTCAACGTTGTATTAAGTAATATCAGTTTTTGACGCTCGGTAACTATCAGGACTCAAAGATAGATGGGAAAAGACGTAGGCCTCATAGAACCCGAAGAATGGGTGCAAGTGCTGATGTCTCTTAGGGAAATTGGCATATCTTCTATACTCCGTCTTATACAGCACAAGGTTGTACATCAAGTTTATTATTCATGGACCAAGTTATATGGGTGGGTCGCCAATGATTGTTGTCTACGGTGTGGGATGTCCGGAGGCAAGTTCTATCAGATCTTGTGGGACTGTTCGTTTGCTCAACTAATGTGGGGGAAATGCATCCCCAGGCTCTCTAATGTACTGAAGGTGGAGGTCGCTTTTGACCCTTAATGTATGTTTCTCGGGTTATGGGGTGAGGTGGGACTTACAAAGCATGAGAAAACATTCCTGGCGGTTGCCTTCAGACTGATTAAGAGAGTCATCGCCTCGCTGTGGGGATCTCCAGATCACCTCATAGTGGTGAACTGGAATGCCGAAATGGACATGTGCACAGCCTTGGAAATACGTGCCAGGTCATATCCTGCAAAGTTTGGGAAGATATGGGGTAAATGGGAGGAGGGGGGTAATGGGTAGAGGAGGCTTTGGGATGGGTGGCAATGTTGAGTACTGTGTTGATTGATAGGCTTACCTGACCCCCACAGGATGCCTTTAAATTACACATTATTCAATGTCTGTCCGGTCGGTTATGGTTATTGTGCTCTTTTCTCTTCATGTACTGCTGAGAAAACTAATACAAAATGTTTTATAAAAAAAAAGAAGAGGGCTTAGAAAGGTGTTCTGAGACTTATTTGTCAATGGTAAAATGAAACTGCTTGAAAAAGTTTAAAATGTAAGCTACATTGAAGAATGGAAGGGTATGAAAAATCAAGTAATGTAGAAGAAGAAAGAGGGCGAAAGTAATAGATGGGTGTAGGGATTTGATATTATCCTGCATCCTAATGGAACCTTTGGTCAGTGTATTGATTGACAATGGAGTGTTAAGGGTTAGAATGTTTATGTGTGACTGGGGTTCTATGTGGGTCAGTTGGGAGATGTAAGCCTACCTGGGAGGATGCAGGTGTATGTTGCCCTGAACCCAGATGTGCCTGACATTATATGACCATCATAATGTACTGGAACTAAAAAAAGAAGTTACTGGAACTTCACCTGAGGTCATGGTCATCTGTGGGGAACAAGGAGTTCTACATTGGCGACGAGGATGCTGGCTGTGCTGGGGGGACAGCATTGAAGATGGCACATACACCTCCCCCCAACCCAAGAAGAAGACCTCCCAGGTAGGGCGAGCGCTTAAAACTGTAGGCGCAGAAGGGCCCAGCGCATGGAGCTCAGGGGCAGAAAGTAAGGGGCTGCGCCAGAGCCAGGGGCCAGCTGGCCTGTCACTAGAAGGACAGGTCAGGGAAAGAGGAAAGCAAGAGACTGAGGAGGGGCTGAGGGCCCAGAGACTGATTGCTTAAGGGGTCTGGGACCACTAGCTGCAGCATGGAGGGCTTGGTGCCCATGGCAGTAGCAATTTGAAGAGGCCTGGGGTCTAGTTACGCCTGGAAATTATGAGGAAGCCATGCTGGGCAGCTGAGGGATATAGCCCAAGGCAGTAGCAACAGGAGAGGCTTGGAGCCTAAGCTGCGCCTGGAGATTAAGCAATGAGGAGGCGTGCTGTGCAACTGAGGACTATAAGCCCAAGGCAGTAGCAACAGGAGAGGCTTGGAGCCTAAGCTGCGCCGGGAAAAGAAACAATGAGGAGTGATGTTGTACAGCTTGAGGCCTGGAGTTGGGGCAGCAGCAATGAGGTTGGGAACCTAAGCTGCGCCTATATGTTAAATAGAAGATTGGTGGCGAATGTGAAAAGCGCCTGGAGCAGAGGAGGGTCCTGGGGGGCCATTCCAGCGTTTGAGGGCGCTTGGAGCCCATACCTGCACCTAAGAGACTTGTAGCCCGTGGCTGCACCTTAGGGGCTTAGAGCCCATGTGCAGAGATGAAAGAATATTGCCCAAGACAACATGTGTAGTGCCTGGAGGGGCAAGGGCCCATTTGCAGCAGCGCTAAGGAGGTGCCTGAGGAGCTATCACTCATATGAGGTGATGAGGATCTTTGAGGGCATGTTGTCAGTAGTTCCTGAGGGGCTTGGAGCCTACTTAAGAACTGAGAGATGCGGTAGGAGGTAAAGGGAGTACAAATTTTATAGCAGGCGGCTGGCAGCAATGAAAAGCAGCATTATGAACATACCAGGAAAGGAACGCTTCGGGAGGTGATATTTACAAAAGGAAGTGTGGCAGATGGATTGGTAAATCCATTTCTGTTGCGGGCGGCTGCATTTCCGCCCGTTGGAATTTTTTTTTAAAAAAAGCTTAAGTTGTGAATGATCCTAATTGCCGGAATGAATAACAGAGTTACTTTTAAGTTAAGAGATGATGCTTTCACGAGCATAAGTAAATGAAGCAATTTGGTCTTGCCTTCATTGAATTGGTTAAGTAGTTATAATTAGTTATTGATTCAGAATCTGTTGTCATGTGAGGCCTGAATGGCATTTGGACAGCGTGAGTGCATGAGAGCGTGAACCTGTATGTTGTCAGGTGTAGTTTCTTGTGGGATAGGTTGTCCTGTAATAGGGGTACTTCATGGAAGTTGTTGAAGCTTAAGAGCAGAGAACAAAGTTTATAGTTTTTTAGATTGGATTTAGGTCTCAAGGGTGTTTGTAATTAGTCAACCAAGGGATTAAGTGATCCAAATGTAGTTGCTTTGCATTAAGTAGGTTAAAGTTGCATATTGGTAGAAAGAGATTGAGATATGCGTAGTAATAGTGTTTTCTGAAATGCTATTTGGTATTTATGTTGTAGGTACATTGTTATGAGAGGTATCTTGCAAGTGGTAGTTAGCATGTTTGATAGGTGTGCACGGATGGTGTGTAAAAGTCGTGGCCTCTGTTACCTCTGTCAACAAATACATGGTAATGTTATGATGCAAAGGAAAAATTGTGGTACGGTCATGTTTAACTAACACGCTTTTCCTTCCACAGATGGACATTTAATGAAATATAGGTTGCATTGACAACATTGCTAGAGTTTGGTATGTGGAATCTGAAGTATAGTTATGTGCACTAATGTTTTATTTCCACAGGTGGGACTTTTGTAATGCAGATGTATTAAGACCTTATTTAATGCTAAAGTTTAAAGTGCTAAGTGTCAAACAAAGTTTTTGTTTGGTTGTTTGCTTTAGAAACCATTCAGAGTTTCATGATGATACAGCAAAGACTACAGTAGAGTCATTGATGTTGGTATGATGCTGGTGTGAATGAAGTGTGGTTTTCCCTAATAGGAGCTGTATTGTATTTAGGAATACTTTCAACATGGGCAATTTAGGGGTAATGGTGTCACAATAAGTGAAGTAGTTACCCGGGTATCTGGGATACTCAGTCTAGTTGGAGGTGGTGTGTATTTAGGTACATACCGGTTTGCATTGTTGGGTGTTAGGGAGATGTGTGTGTGTTCTTTTGTGGGACGATGAAGCCAAGTTTAGGAAGAGAGGTATGGGTGCCTCTATTTGTAAAAGTTTTAGTAAGGATGATTGAGCAGTTGGGTGCCTTTTCCTCACTTGATAGAAAGAGGAAGGGGCATTGATTGTAATTGTGTCCCACGGCTGTGTGGACTATTTTGGAATATGTAATGAGACTAGCAGAATGTTCTCAGTTAGGAGTGATGAGGCAAGTGCATTGAACGTGGGGTTGTTTGTGTGCGTGTTGTTATGAACCATTATGGTTAAGTTATCTACTTGTGTTTTTATGTCCCTAAGGAAGGGAGATATGTAGGGATTTGGTATTATCCTGCATCCTAATGGAACCTTTGGTCAGTGTATTGATTGACAATGGAGTGTTAAGGGTTAGAATGTTTATGTGTGACTGGGGTTCTATGTGGGTCAGTTGGGAGATGTAAGCCTACCTGGGAGGATGCAGGTGTATGTTGCCCTGAACCCAGATGTACCTGACATTATAGGACCATCATAATGTACTGGAACTAAATAAAGAAGTTACTGGAACTTCACCTGAGGTCATGGTCATCTGTGGGGAACAAGGAGTTCTACAATGGGATTCTGTCACTCCTGTAGATTATTGCTATCCTAATGGCTCTTCTCCTGTCCACTGGCAATTGGAAAAGGTGGTGAGCTGCGAGATAACAGAAGCAGGCCTGCTGTAGCCCTGCCAATCAGAATCCTCTAGAAGTATTTTTTTCTGGCTATTATGCATCTGTTTTTCGATGTAACCATTTCGTAACATTTGTAACTACAGCTGAATCTTTCCAGAAAAATACTTGTTCTGGAATCGACTAGAAACAACAAATGTAAATTCATGTACTCAAGAGTCCTATTCTAACACCTTTTCTACTTCTTTCCCTGCTTTGAAAGCCTGTACTTCTCTCTGAGTGTCCAAGGTGTTTCCATCTTTCCATACACCCGCAATCTTTTGGACAATAACACTTGCCTGATTGAAAATTTGCTCCCGACACTGATCCATGTTGACCAATCAGAATTTGTAAAAGGCAGGAAGACCTCTAGTAACATTAGGAAGATATTGAATACTATTTCAAAATCGGAGGGACGTCAGTGAGATTGTGCTATGTTGTCGTTGGATGCTGAGAAAGCTTTCGACAGAATAAATTGGGATTTTCTTTTTTCTGTTTTTTTCCAGGATGGGCTTTGGTGAGAAATTTGTTTCTTGGATTAGGCTGCTGTATGCTGCTCCGACTGCTGAGGTTGTCACTAATGGTTTGCGATCTGGGAAGTTTGTCCTGTAGAGGGGGACTAGACAAGGGTGTCCTTTGTCGCCACTATTATTTGTGATTGCCATAGAACCATTGGCTGAGGCTATTAGGGAGGCGGTTGAGGTGGTGGGGCTTACGAGTTGGGTTTGAAACAAGAGATTTGGCTGTTTGCAGATGATATGCTGTTGGCACTTGATGATCTGGAAAGATCTGTTCAGGCGCTTATGGGGATAATGGCTGATTTTCAGCTATACTCAGGATTCAAGATTAATTGGACTAAATCGGAGATTATGCCTTTGACACATTTTGTGGACAGGAGATTTATGGTGGACCTGGGCTTTCGGTGGTGTCCTGATAAGATTCTGTATTTGGGGATGTGGTTGTCTCCTGTGATTAGAGATTTGATATTGGAAAATGCAAAATCAGTATGCAGGGTTGTAGGTCAAAGGATCGACAACCAAAGGATCGAATGGTCAAAGGGTCGACACCAAAGGACCGAAAACAAAAGGATCGAAATGTTTTAATTTTATTTTTTACATTTTTTTTTGGGTAAAAACCACTTTTTTCCATAAACGAAAACTCCCCCAAAAAAATGTAATTTTAAACAAAAATTCGATCCTTTTGTTTTCGGTCCTTTGGTGTCGATGCTTTGACCATTCGACCCTTTGTAGTCGACCCTTTGACCGGACACCAGTATGCAGTGGGTTGAGGGTTGAGCTGGACAGATGGAGTTTGTTGAATCTCTCGCTTTGGGGCAAGGTGTACGCCCTGAAGATGATCTCAGCCCCAAAAATTAATTATGTTATGAGTATGCTAACTTTGGTATTACCATCTTCATTTTGGAAGGTTTTGGAGAGGATGCTTCAAGAATTGTTGTGGGATAAGAAGCCTCCAAAATTAAAGTTGTGGAAATTACAACTGCCATTAAATGAGGGTGGTTTAGGGGTTCCTAATTTCAGGGCCTACCACTTGGCTTTTGTAGGGTGTCCTGACCCACGTTTAAGCTACCCTGCTACAACATTTGGTGCTGTGGGCTTAGGAAATTCAAGATGGCGGAAAACCCACATGTGCGCCGAAATCCAGGAAAGCTGCGCAGTTGTGCGCACACCAAAATGGTTACCTAACTTGCCACCCACCAGGGTAAAGAAAGGTCTTTGTTAACAAAATCCACTTTTACTGATGTCAAAAAGTTGCTGAAATCGTGACTCATTGGACCACTTTAAAGATTCAACCCTTTTTGTGGGGTTCCACATAACCATCTTACTGTAAGGAGCCCCATCAAAACAATGTTAAGCAAGGATTTACTACCATGTAAGAACCATTCCTGTTTAGAATGCATTAATCCAAGAAAATCCCAAAAATGGGTGCAGTACCAGTACTCACCACTATCCAAAAGCCGGCGTTTTAAAACCCACTGTGTGTTTTTCTGAAGGCAAGCAAAATGCCTATTTCAAACCTTGCAACATGTGCAAAATATTCACTGAACACCAGCAGACATTTGGCAGAATGGAGTTTTGTGTGCCTACAAAATCTGGGAAATGAAGAGCCCAAAAACAATGCTTATAACAAAAATGCTATGGAGTCAGCAGCTTAAGCCTAACTGCAACTGGATTTAAAACCACCAAAATCGAAAATGTTAAATTAAATGAGTGACCTATGTTTGGTGTCACATGCCTTTGTAACTGTTGAAATGTCATAGTTTTGCACTTAGAATCAGCATTCTAGCTGCATGTGTAAAATTACAAGTTATTTTAAAAGCAACAAAAAGTTAGCTGAAGGTCTGGCTTAAGGAACTTGATTTTGCCTAGCAACGGATCCCATCAGGAGTGAAACTTGAGTCACAACTATGTTCCCAGGCCAATGTTCCTTTTGCTGCCCACACTAAGGATATGCCATCTATCTGATAATTGAATTTCCTGTGCTCTGCCAGAGAGTGAACAAAGTCCTCTCCACTCAGGCAAAGGTTTTTATTACAGACGTCGTAAAAAGTGGCTTCCTCCTGGAGAAGCTGGGAGGGGCACTGCCTGTGAGAAGCAAGCTGGCTTGGCAGAAACTGGAAAGACTGGTTTCTGTACCATGTGACCTGAAAAGACACACCCCTGCAGCAAGGATATGGTTTTATAAAAAGGGGGATAATTCATAGTGCGGACATGTGAAAATTTTATAAATGATACCATAATTCTTGTGATTTTTCTGCCCACAGTTTAAGACGTGGTAGGATCCGGTGGTATGTTCAGGGGGGTTTTAGCGGAAAAGTGGATATTACTCTAAATGTGTGCATGTTAAAAATCTGAAACTTCATCAGTTAATGTCCCTACCCCCTGCACACATGTATGTAAAGTTGGGTCCATGTCGGAAATTGAAAAAGCAGTTAAAAAGTCAATTATGTACACTCTTTGAATGCAAGCTCCGAGAATGAGCAGATTTGGACATAGACATGGCTAAATTCAGCCACACCATGTATATGTAATTTCAAACAACTGTGTAACTCTGAAGTATGGATTTTGATCATATATATATTTGGGTGCACAGATGATAAGGGAGGTTGTTTCAAGAGATCATAAAATGACATCAATCTGACTCACAGTTCAGTTTGCCAATCAAGCGGAGGAATGGAAGCCTGACCAATGACGAATGAGAGGGGCAAGTCTAGTGATGCAACACACACACCCATTCTCAAGAAACAGATAAAAGCAGAGAGTCAGGACACATAGAGACATTCAATTTCATCTGCCGCTGGAAGCCCTGCCGGAAAAATCCATACTTACCTCCATCAAACTCCAGAAAGCCAAACTAGAGACTTCAATCTATCCAGAGCAGAGACCAGACCAGAGAGAAAGCAGTGCTGTGCCTAGCAGAGACCAGACCAGAGAGAAAGCAGTGCTGTGCCTAGCAGAGACCAGACCAGAGAGAAAGCAGTGCTGTGCCTAGCCGAGACCAGACCAGGCGCTGTGAGCAGAATCCGGAAAGACCTGACCAGACTGAAGATCGTGACCAAGTCGCTTTCCTGTTCAAAATCTCTTGTGAGTACTTAGCAAAACTCAGAACACATCTCTTAGTTTAAATTCATCTAATTCAATCTATTTAACCTGCCTGATTTCATTTGCCAGAAATTCGTTTAACCTGCTAACTATCCCTGCATCATTGCTAGTGTGAGCCTGGACTAATATTAACTAGATACCACTCATCCTGAACCTCTAAAAGGGAATTAAGAGCGTTTCCAGCATATTTCTCATTCATTGCTAGCACCTATCAAAGCATTTGCCTGTGTTTTCAAACTTCTGTTTAAGCTTGCTGGATTGAACTGAATTACAGTTGATTGCATTTCTGAGAACTGTGTGTTTTCCTTCCATTTCCTTGCCTTGCATCAAGGGGGGGAGGGGAGTAGCCAGAGAAAAGTGATTACATTGTTTGGTTGAAATCATATTGCGTATTTTCTGTACTGCATTCATTGAATATTGCATCCACCTGAGCCTACATAAAGCATCCTCTACCACATTATACTTTTGTTCCTATTTACCAGTGTGCTACCTTATCCATTTCATGTCAACTCATTAGTGATTAAAGAAGTGTGCTAGTGCCAGATTCTCCGTTGTTAATATTTACCATATCAGATTAAGTGTGATATTCAATTATTAATTTATTAAAAAGTGTGATATATATTTTAATTTATCAAATAAACCTTTTGAACTTGCAAAACAGAATTACTTCTTGGCTCAGTGGGGTCAGGGGGATTCCAAGAGAGGGGTGTTATACAAGGGTAGTCATCCAGAACGCATGAACTGGACCTAAAGGTATATCAATAAGGGTTTTCATTCAGTATTCTAGACTAGGCGTTAACTTGGCTGTAGTGCTGAATTGAATCCTCTTACAAAGTGGGGGCTCGAGCCGAGACGTTGGGTTAGATTTACCACTTGTGCAGCTTAATACAGTGTACTAACTGACGGGATACATACATCCGGTCGGATCACCACGCTGCATTACGCTGTGAAGCATTCCTCAAAAGGGACACTCCAAGAAAAGTTCTGTTCTGCAAAAATAAAATACAAACTTCTGTAAGTCAGGACAGAGACCAATCTCTAGAATGACGACCTTAGTAGACATGAAAATAGCCAGAGAGCACCTCTTGCATAAGCTATTTGTGAGAGGTGAATGGACCGAACAGGGCCATGATGTGTGGTTGCAGGCCATCACACAACAGGTCACTGAAACAGGGTCAGATATATATAGAGATCAGGGTCCCTTACATGTGGCCCTGAGTGAACTATATATGGCTCCTAAAGCCAAAGAGGAACACAATAAGATTGCCAGGATAGCAGCATACCTGTACCTATATATGGGAGACATGCAGGATAGATGTGCTGAAAGCCAAAATCTGGCAAATAGGCAACAGATGGTGTTAGAGAAGGTCCAATCTGACCTGGTCTCTTCTGAGCAGAGGCTGCAGAGGAGCCAGGAGTCAGATAATGACAGCAGACTGTACATCACTAAAATAAAGGAGGATATGGATGTGCTGCAAAAGGAAAAGGTAGAACAGGATACTAGATTTCTGGCCTTGCAGAAGGAGCACCAAGACAGTTTGAACTCCCTACTGCAGAGCCAGAAAAAGCTGGAGCAACAGATCAATTTCAACAGGGCATGTACAGAGCAGGTAGCCACCCTGCAAATCCAACTAGACAGAGAGAAAGAGGAGAGCAATAAACTGATCCTGAAAGACCTGGATACCCAGGCAGAGTTTGATCAGGAGCGCCAGAAAGCTGGTGCCTTCCAAAGGCAAAGGGACGATCTGGCGGCACAAATGCAGGCTCTTAGTCAGGAAAGAGACGCCTTAGGCCAGGAAGTCTGCCATTTAAAAAGGAAAATGGAAGAAAATCACCTGGCCCACCAGGGACTGGGTGACCTACAAAAAGAAAACCAGAACTTGCTAGAGCACACCAGGAGGGTGGAGGATGCTCTAGCAAGAAAGGAGCAGGCCAATAGGGACACAGCTCAGGAGGTAACCCTCCTGCAGCAAAGACTGGCCCAGTTCTCCAGGACCAACCAGGAAGCACAGAGGGAAAATGAGGCCCTCTGTCAACACAATGATAGGCTCCAACAGCAGGTAGCGATGCATGAGAGACTGATAGAGTCGAGTAAGGCCTTAACTGAGGAACTGAAGGCACAAATGCAGGCTCTTGCATTGCAACAGGGAGCAGGGGCGGATAGAGATGAGGTTCGCTGGGAAATGGAAACTCCGGAGCATAACCTCAGGAGCCCTAGTACCAGAGGCCCTCATACCTCTCAGTCCCTGGACTCTGCCACCCCCATGTCCCCTGGCGCACATGAGCACAGGGCCACAGGGATGGCAGATTACTATCCAGCCAGAAGCATGGGGCTCATAGGCCAGTACCATCCAGGAATGGAGGGGTGGGCATCCGGGTATGGGCACCCAAGTACAATACAGTTCAGTGGGGAACCCCAGGAGAGTAGGCCCATTAAGGGCATCCTGAAAACCTCTGCCCAGTTAGGTCAGTGGAGGGGGTACCCATCAAATCCTGACAGGAAGGAGGAATCTGAAGACTCCTCTGAACTGCGCAGGACACAGGAGACCAGGTCCCCACATTCTGCCAGCCATTCCCAGGCTCGCTGAATCCGGGAAAACCTGGAAGAACAGACGGGAACCTCTGGGAGCAGTGCCTCTGAGTCCGACGAAGAATGGACAAGGGTTACCCGAACCAAAAAGGCCAATAAGGCAAAAAGGGCCTTGCTCAAGGACCCCTTAAAGCAGATTAAGGCGATCAGGAGCGTCATCACGCCTTACCATAAGAACGCTAAGTATTCTGTTTGGGAGCACTTAGAGTTGTTTGAACAAATGATGGAGACTTTCCATTTGAAGGACAGCCAAAGCTGCATTCAATATGTAAAGTGGACCTTCTCCCCGGAATACTCCAGTTTCTTTGCGGGGCTGGAGGACCAAAATCATTTAAGATGGTCCACCTATAAGGTGGCCATCCTGAAACATTTTTCTGTTCACAGAAATCCTCAAGAGGCTCGCAAGGCAGCCTACAATTTGCAATGTGGGGAGGATCAGGCCCCACAAGAATTTGTGCAGGAGTTAAAGCGGGCTTTTGCACAGACCACAAGAAGGGTGCGCACGGATAGCCGTGAATTTATAAACACGTTTTTCCATGCCTTGCCCAAATATATCATGACCCAGCTCGTGAGGGATTTTCACGAGAAAAGATCTTTAGACTGGGTCATTGAACAGGCTACCCGCATCTATGAGGTGCAGAAGCCCATAGAAAATAAGAGCAATGCCCAGAAAAACCCCAAAGCCAACAGCACCCCTGCTGCTGCCAAGGTGGCAGAGGTAAAGGTCACCCCCGTTTTGGATTTGGAGATGGGGGGGCCTAAAAACCTACCTGCACCTAATAATGCTAGGCCCAGAAGGTCCTCGGGCCAGTCGCAGACAGGGAGCCAGGGAGGCAGCCCCACAAATGGGGTCCCTCGCTCTCCTGACTATGTAAGTCCCCGATACAAGGGAAATCGACCCATCCTGGGTTATGTGTGGACTCCTCCAGCCCAAGGGGGGGGATCCAGACAAGCACCTAACCCAGGGAACTTCCCTCCAAACTTCCCACAGGAGGGCAGAAATTTACCAAACCCTGGGCAGAACTTTTTCCCCAGATATCCACCCGACTTTCAGCCCCAAAACCATCCATCCTTCTTTCCCCAATTCCCTGAGCCCAGACCACTGAATCCGGGAGAGGGGAGGCCAAGGGTGGAGGGGTACCCAAATCTTCCCAACCCGGGGTATTACCAGAGAAGGGACAGCTACCCTTCCCGGGATCAGCCCAGGGGAGAAAACAGGGCCCCGTATCAGCCTGAGCGGGTTTCCCAGTTAGAGCGCCAGGTTCAAAACATGGCGCGGGATCTGGGTCACATACTGAGGGCTCAGCAGAACCCTCAGATGGGCGTGCCGGCGCAGAACGCACCCAACTCTGGACCTGGTGCTCCAGAACAATGACGGGGGCAGCACCCCGATAACACACCGGTTCCCAGGGAGGAGGCACAAAGGGAAGGGGGGTGTAAAGCCTTGGAGGAAGCTTCCTTCCTCACTTGTAAACAGCCCCTGGAAACCCAGGAACCGGAAACGAAATCTCTTGCCCCTGAAAGTCTGCCCCCTAAGGAGCAGAGGGGGGGTGGGAGAAACAAAAGACCCAAACAGACTCAGTTTGAGGAGGAGGTACAGATCTTCCAATTTGAGGGAGAGGGATCCTCAGAGGATCCTGGGAAAAGGATCTTCTCCTTCAGAGAGGGGGGAACTCCTCCCAAAGAAAAATGGGTCCCTAGGGATGCAAATCCAGACTGGGGAGATGTGGAGACTGAGCTACCGCCGCCCACCATCTCATCCCAGAACCAACAGCAAGAAAATCCCCTGGTTCAAACCCATCCTGGGGACTGCCTCCAAAAAGGGGGGGGCGGCCCAGAACCAGAACCAGGGGAACCCACAATGGCTCTGATCTCCAGTTGCCAACTTTTTCTTTCAGATTCCCAAGACTCTCCACAGAATTCTGCCCAAAATTCTTCTCTCGCGATGTCCAAAACCAGAAAATTAGCCCACCAGTTGTCCAAAAATGTACATTATCTGTGCCCCCTTGAGGAGAAGGAGGGAAGATATTATGCCCCGGTACAAGTACAGGGGCAGGGTACAATCTCAGCACTGGTGGACACTGGATCTCAAGCTACCCTTCTGTCCAGAAGGGCCTTTGACGAACTGAATGCAGGAAGGGGAGAGAATTACCAAATTCCTCTCACCTCTCTTCCTGGACAACTGCAGAACTTTGACGGGAAGGAAATTCCCGTCGAGGGGACGGCAGACTTGGACATTAAGATCGGGCGACATAAGTTGAAACACCCGGTCATAGTTGTGACCCCAGAGGGCACCCCTTGTTTACTAGGGAATGACCTCCTGAGAAGGTTGTCACCCCTAATAGATTGCGTAAACAAGGTCCTCTGGACTCAGACTAGCCGACCCATAAAATTAAAACAGAGTGTCAACCATGTTAGTTTAAACGGCACATGCCACATGGTTGAACAAAAATCTGACCAAGTAGAATTTCACTTCCAGAACAACCAAATTCCAGACGTGACGGTAATAGCAGTAGGACAACAGACTGGTGATGGGGGGTCCTCTCTATTTCTGAAAATCAACCTTCCTTCCAGTCTAAAGTGGTATTCCACGCTGGAAGGAAACACTCTGAAATTCTATACTAATCCACAATCAGAGACCCCCACTCCTATAGTCCAGAAAGATGTGAAATCAGCTCAAAGCCTGGCTGATATTCAGCAAATTGGAGAGCAGTTGTTCATCCCTGTTCAGTTAAATGATGGGAAGGACTCTGTTCTCGCTCGAGCGTGTGTGAACAACGGTAAGAGCTTCATCAGCGAAGCCATGTTCCGCCAACTCCCAAAAGATCCAGCCATTCCCACCTTCAAACTGATAGACAAATGGGAAATGGACCTGGAAGCACCTGACTCCAAACATCTCCTGCCAAGCAGGTGTATGCTCAAAATCTCCATTGGCAACAAGAGCATAGTCCATAATTGTTGGGTCGTGCGAGACGTCACTGCCGCCTTTTACTTAGGCAGTGACATTCTCAATCGCTTTGCCATTAGTTTGGACCTAATAAACTTCAAAGCTTGGTCCCGATTAGCGGATAATCCCATGGGCTTTGATGATCCAGAAAAAGCATTTAGGTCAGCTCAATTGCTACCTTATGCAGTTGAAATTCAGGTTAAAGAGGAAGTCACCATCCCAGAAAGGACCCGACAATTCTCCCTGGAAGTGAAAGTTAAAAGGGGACAAGAGTTGAAAAACCCTGATGCCTACATACATCTAAATGCTTCTCTCCAACAGCAAGGGTTGGGGGTAAACCCGACTCCATTAGTCAACATAGAACATGACCCCATTCTAATAGAGGTGGATAACAGCGACTTAAAGAGTATTACTCTAGCCGCAGGCACCATTATTGGAATGGCGGTTGATGACCGACATTTCTCCATTGATCTTGTAAATGAACTGTTAGGACCCATCCCCAAGGACTGTTTTGACAGTGACAGTGATGACAACGCAACACCAGACAGGATTTTTACCCGGCATGGGGGGAACTTCCTGGTGTACACTTCCTGCCCCTATGGTAAGGAAGATGTGACCTGTGACTTCAGGAGGGATGAGGTGATTTTCCAGGTCCATGAGGGCTGCCTTTCCCACCTGAAGCCTCCGGTCCAAATCAGCACTCTGACCAGGGACTTCTCCACCCAGCTGGAGGAGGCCGCGGAGATAGCCAAACCAGAAGTCTTTCCAGGCTTCAGGCAGATGGTGGAAGAGAGAGTCAACCTAGCTGATGCATGTGTGACTCTGGAACAAAAGCAAAAGTTGAAACAAGTTTTCTTGGATTTCCAAGATCTCTTTGCGGTAGACTCATATGACTGTGGTCGCACCGACATCCACACCACAACAATCCCCACGGACCCTGGCATGACTCCAGTGTTTGTGAAGCAATATCGCTTGCCTCTCGCATCAATGGAGTCCCTTACTGAAATAATTAAGAACCTTGAGTCCCGGGGAATAATCCGTCCAGTCCACAGCACCTTCAATAATCCGGTGCTGGGAATATTGAAGCCAAACGGCCAGTGGAGACTCTGCGCTGACCTCAGGGAGCTCAACAAACGGGTCCACACTTCCCGATGGCCTCTGCCCTACATTGACCAAGGGCTGGCCCAGATCCAGGGGTCACAGGTATTCACTGCAATAGACCTGACCAATGGATACTGGACCGTGCCTGTCAGCAGGGAGGACCAATACAAACTGGCTTTTACCTTTGGGGGCCAGCAGTACACATGGACCCGGACTCCCTTCGGATACCTCAACTCCGGCAATGAATTCAACATTTTTCTACACAAGGCCATGCCCGACTTGGGTGCAAGGGGTAACCTGGCTTATGTAGATGATGTCCTCATCAAAAGCTCAACTGTTGAGGAACACATAGCGGAGATCCGTTATGTTCTGACACAGTTGAGGGCCGCCGGAGCAAAACTTTCCTTTCAGAAAGCACAGTGGTGTAAAACCCGTGTTAACTTCTTGGGGCATGAGATTACTCCTCAGGGTCTTTGTCCCCAGGAAAAGAAAGTGGAAGCACTTCAGAAACTGAAAGACCCCACAACTCTGCGGGAACTAAGGAGCCTCCTTGGACTGACTAATTACAGCAGAAAGTTCATTGAGGGCTACGCAGAGATCACCAGACCCCTGATTCATCTCCTGAAGGGGGGGGTCAAGTGGGAATGGGGTCCAGAACAAGCCGAGGCAGTAAAACAACTCAAAAGAAGCCTCTCACAAGCACCTTGCCTAGCTTACCCTGTCAGAAACAAGGAGTTCTTCCTGGAGACGGGGTTCTCTAATACGTGCTTGACGGCAGTATTATATCAAAAGCATGACAAGGTCAATAAAGTTATCTCCTATGCAAGCAAAACTTTATCCTCTGTGGAGGAAAAATTCAACGATTGTGAGAAGGCACTCCTGGCAACGGTGTGGGCATTGAAGAATTACCGCCCGTTTATCCAGGGGGAACACATCATAGTGGAGACTCCACACCAGCCTCTGCAATATCTCCAAAGTGACAGAATCCGGGCCGGAAATGTGAGTAATTCCCGAATTACCTCCTGGATTCTGTCAATGCAAGGCTTTCCTGTGGAGGTCCGATATGGCCAAAACAAGAAGAGTCCCCTCGCGCAAGGTCTGGCTGACTTGCATGATTGTGCCAGAGAAAACTGTCTCGAGGACGAAAGTCTAAAAATAAAGGACAACATGGAGGCATACCTTAATTCCCCCCACAAAGTCTTTGAAGAAGACAAGTGTGAGGGAATGCCCACTGTGTATGTGGATGGATGCTCTTACCATGTTGACAACAACGGGGAGAAAGAACTGGTGGCCGGCGTAGGGAATGCATGGGTGAATGTGTCCCCAGAACCCTCCGCTGGATACAAAATTGGTCCCCGAAGTAGTCAGGTGGCAGAATTGATGGCTGTGCATCAGGCCATCCTCACTGCTGTCCAGCATCAACTCCACGAACTGGTCATAATCACAGATTCGGATTATGTACGGAACGGGTTCGTGGAGCACCTGGTTAATTGGAAGACCAGAGGCATGGTATGTGCTAACAACAAACCCTTGAAACATGGGAAGTTGATCCAAAACATTGATGATCTGGTCACCTCGAATGGGATGACCATCTATTGGAAGAAGATCAAGGGTCATTCCAAAGTAGAGGGACCAGACAAAACTGGAAATGACTTAGCTGATCAGCTGGCCAAAACCGGGGCCATCCAAGGGGATCTAATTGAGATTGAGTCCCTGTTGGGGGAAATCCAGGTCACTGCCATCACTAGGTCCCAGACAAATGCTCACAACGACCTCTCAATTGCACAATGGAGTAAGGAGACCCCTGATGCTGATTTGATTACTGCTCAGAAGGGGGATCCAATAATTGGTAAATTTTACCAGCACCTTGGGGACCCTGAGAACTTTCCCCTGATGGATACCGATTACATTGGGAAAGAGGACCTAAGAGTGTTGATGAAATGTCCCAAAATGTTCCGGATCCAAGACGGTTTGCTGGTAAGGAAATCCAAAGCTGGCCACGATCAGTGGGTGGTTCCTACCTCATTCCGAAGCCTGATGTTAAGTCACGCCCATGATGCGGCCACCGCCGGTCATAGGGGGTTTCACACAACATTGGAAATCTTAAGAGAGGTTGCATACTGGCCACACATGGGGCAGGACCTCGACCAATACTTGAAGGGGTGTCTTGTGTGTGCACAATTTCAGCCGACATCCCTCACACACCGGGCGCCTTTACAAAAGAGGGGAATGACACTGCCATGGTCAGATTTACAAATCGACTTCGTAGGCCCCGTGATTCGCTCGGCTAGGGGGAATAAGTACATGTTGACCGTCACATGCTTGTTTACCAAGTGGGTGGAATGTCTCCCAGCCCCAAATTGCAAGGCAGAAACTGCAGCGGCCTTGATGATTAACCACATCTTTTCCCGTTTTGGTCTACCTCAAAGGATTGAGTCAGACAGAGGTAGCCACTTCACCAGTGAAGTAATGACAAAGATGTGGGAGATACTGGGGGTCAAGAGAAAGCTGCATATTGCTTATAGACCAGCTTCTTCTGGGGCAGTAGAGAGATATAACCGGACAATTGTGAGCATATTAAAGAAGTTTGTGGCAGATTCTGGGCCAAGTTGGGATATCCGATTACCTCTGGTCCTAATGGCCATCAGATCTACCCCTTCATCTGCAACCAAAATGTCACCATTTGAGTTGATGACTGGGCGCAAGATGGTGCTTCCGCAGCATTTGCTCTACAGGACCCAAGAGCAGACACTGATAAATGCCTCCACTACTCATGAGTATGTGGAGAATTTAAGGAAACACCTTCAACATGCTTTTGCTTATGCTCAGCGGAATCTAGAAAGATCGACTGATAGCATGAAGACCCATTATGACCTGAAAACTTCCAGGAAGGAATATCAGGTGGGAGACCGGGTCTATCTATACAACTTCCAAAGGAACCAGGCCAAGCAGCGCAAATTTTTGCCTACATGGAAGGGACCCTTTGAGATCGTCGATAAGATCTCCCCTGTGGCCTACAAGATCCGCATCCCCAAAGGTGGTTCGGCAGAGGGGGAAGACAAGTGGGTCCACATAAACCAGTTGAAATGTTGCCATCCCAGGCACACTCTGCAACAACTGGAGGAATCCTCTGGAATCCTAGCGGGTACTGTATCAGACTAATTCAGTTCCAATCATAAAACCTACCACATCTAGTCTCTAAAATATTGTGATTTACATGAAACTGTCTCTAGTGATGCTGTTTTTTTTTTTTCAAAATAAGAATGTAATATTTCGTTACGATGAAATGCATATGCTGCCCCACTATCTCAACAGTGGTGGAAAAAAAAAAAATCGTCTATGAGTAGATATTGCCGCTCTTCCTTTATCATCCTAGGAGAGATGAAACCATGAAGGATGACCAAGAAGGACGATCCGGAGACCGGGAGCAAAGACACAACGGGCCCGGGGTACCGCCCAATCTTCCCATCAGGACCGGCGAGGAGAACTGATCGATCTGACCGGATGGAGAAGAAGATGCTGAACTGTGCCATCTACAGAAGAGGAAGAAGATTATGCGGACAGACCGGTGCGTGGGTCAAAACCCTTGGGCACGCGACTCCCCATCGACCCAAACTCAAAGTGCAGTCACGTGGGGGGGCTTGTAGGGTGTCCTGACCCACGTTTAAGCTACCCTGCTACAACATTTGGTGCTGTGGGCTTAGGAAATTCAAGATGGCGGAAAACCCACATGTGCGCCGAAATCCAGGAAAGCTGCGCAGTTGTGCGCACACCAAAATGGTTACCTAACTTGCCACCCACCAGGGTAAAGAAAGGTCTTTGTTAACAAAATCCACTTTTACTGATGTCAAAAAGTTGCTGAAATCGTGACTCATTGGACCACTTTAAAGATTCAACCCTTTTTGTGGGGTTCCACATAACCATCTTACTGTAAGGAGCCCCATCAAAACAATGTTAAGCAAGGATTTACTACCATGTAAGAACCATTCCTGTTTAGAATGCATTAATCCAAGAAAATCCCAAAAATGGGTGCAGTACCAGTACTCACCACTATCCAAAAGCCGGCGTTTTAAAACCCACTGTGTGTTTTTCTGAAGGCAAGCAAAATGCCTATTTCAAACCTTGCAACATGTGCAAAATATTCACTGAACACCAGCAGACATTTGGCAGAATGGAGTTTTGTGTGCCTACAAAATCTGGGAAATGAAGAGCCCAAAAACAATGCTTATAACAAAAATGCTATGGAGTCAGCAGTTTAAGCCTAACTGCAACTGGATTTAAAACCACCAAAATCGAAAATGTTAAATTAAATGAGTGACCTATGTTTGGTGTCACATGCCTTTGTAACTGTTGAAATGTCATAGTTTTGCACTTAGAATCAGCATTCTAGCTGCATGTGTAAAATTACAAGTTATTTTAAAAGCAACAAAAAGTTAGCTGAAGGTCTGGCTTAAGGAACTTGATTTTGCCTAGCAACGGATCCCATCAGGAGTGAAACTTGAGTCACAACTATGTTCCCAGGCCAATGTTCCTTTTGCCTCCCACACTAAGGATATGCCATCTATCTGATAATTGAATTTCCTGTGCTCTGCCAGAGAGTGAACAAAGTCCTCTCCACTCAGGCAAAGGTTTTTATTACAGACGTCGTAAAAAGTGGCTTCCTCCTGGAGAAGCTGGGAGGGGCACTGCCTGTGAGAAGCAAGCTGGCTTGGCAGAAACTGGAAAGACTGGTTTCTGTACCATGTGACCTGAAAAGACACACCCCTGCAGCAAGGATATGGTTTTATAAAAAGGGGGATAATTCATAGTGCGGACATGTGAAAATTTTATAAATGATACCATAATTCTTGTGATTTTTCTGCCCACAGTTTAAGACGTGGTAGGAACCGGTGGTATGTTCAGGGGGGTTTTAGCGGAAAAGTGGATATTACTCTAAATGTGTGCATGTTAAAAATCTGAAACTTCATCAGTTAATGTCCCTACCCCCTGCACACATGTATGTAAAGTTGGGTCCATGTCGGAAATTGAAAAAGCAGTTAAAAAGTCAATTATGTACACTCTTTGAATGCAAGCTCCGAGAATGAGCAGATTTGGACATAGACATGGCTAAATTCAGCCACACCATGTATATGTAATTTCAAACAACTGTGTAACTCTGAAGTATGGATTTTGATCATATATATATTTGGGTGCACAGATGATAAGGGAGGTTGTTTCAAGAGATCATAAAATGACATCAATCTGACTCACAGTTCAGTTTGCCAATCAAGCGGAGGAATGGAAGCCTGACCAATGACGAATGAGAGGGGCAAGTCTAGTGATGCAACACACACACCCATTCTCAAGAAACAGATAAAAGCAGAGAGTCAGGACACATAGAGACATTCAATTTCATCTGCCGCTGGAAGCCCTGCCGGAAAAATCCATACTTACCTCCATCAAACTCCAGAAAGCCAAACTAGAGACTTCAATCTATCCAGAGCAGAGACCAGACCAGAGAGAAAGCAGTGCTGTGCCTAGCAGAGACCAGACCAGAGAGAAAGCAGTGCTGTGCCTAGCAGAGACCAGACCAGAGAGAAAGCAGTGCTGTGCCTAGCCGAGACCAGACCAGGCGCTGTGAGCAGAATCCGGAAAGACCTGACCAGACTGAAGATCGTGACCAAGTCGCTTTCCTGTTCAAAATCTCTTGTGAGTACTTAGCAAAACTCAGAACACATCTCTTAGTTTAAATTCATCTAATTCAATCTATTTAACCTAAGTAGAACTGCCTCCTATCTGTCACCTGTCATTTCTAGTAAAATTTGTCATTTTGAAAAAGTGTGCGTTTAAAATTTACAAAACCAAAAACGACCTTTACTAAATTACTCATATCTCCGCAACCGTTTGGGCTAGAGACTTGCAATAACTTTCATTTGGAAGCTGAGATCCCAGGCTTTCCTAGGACCCCAAAACGGTAGAGATAGTCCTTGCGGTTCCTTTGTAATAGCGCTCGGCGCATCCGCGAATTTTGCCGCGATTTGCAATTTCTTCACATGTAAAAAAACTGCTGCTGCCTGATTTCATTTGCCAGAAATTCGTTTAACCTGCTAACTATCCCTGCATCATTGCTAGTGTGAGCCTGGACTAATATTAACTAGATACCACTCATCCTGAACCTCTAAAAGGGAATTAAGAGCGTTTCCAGCATATTTCTCATTCATTGCTAGCACCTATCAAAGCATTTGCCTGTGTTTTCAAACTTCTGTTTAAGCTTGCTGGATTGAACTGAATTACAGTTGATTGCATTTCTGAGAACTGTGTGTTTTCCTTCCATTTCCTTGCCTTGCATCAAGGGGGGGAGGGGAGTAGCCAGAGAAAAGTGATTACATTGTTTGGTTGAAATCATATTGCGTATTTTCTGTACTGCATTCATTGAATATTGCATCCACCTGAGCCTACATAAAGCATCCTCTACCACATTATACTTTTTTTCCTATTTACCAGTGTGCTACCTTATCCATTTCATGTCAACTCATTAGTGATTAAAGAAGTGTGCTAGTGCCAGATTCTCTGTTGTTAATATTTACCATATCAGATTAAGTGTGATATTCAATTATTAATTTATTAAAAAGTGTGATATATATTTTAATTTATCAAATAAACCTTTTGAACTTGCAAAACAGAATTACTTCTTGGCTCAGTGGGGTCAGGGGGATTCCAAGAGAGGGGTGTTATACAAGGGTAGTCATCCAGAACGCATGAACTGGACCTAAAGGTATATCAATAAGGGTTTTCATTCAGTATTCTAGACTAGGCGTTAACTTGGCTGTAGTGCTGAATTGAATCCTCTTACACTTTCATGTCTGATTTTTTGGTACCGTTTGTGGATGAATTACAGGATGTGTGGGTGGAGGCTGAGACTAGCTTTGTTGGACCGTTGATTCCACGGGCGGTCTTGACTTCAGTTTCAGTTTGTTTGGGTGTGGACGCATTTAAGGAACCTGGTGCGTCGTTGTGGTTCAATCCTGCTGTTAGGATTAATGGTAATGTGGTGTTTTGGGTGGATTGATTTTTGGGTGGAGTGCGGTGGGTGGCTGATCTGTTTAAGGATGGTATTTGGATGACAGCGAGGGAATTGCAACTGTGCTTTGACATAGAGAATTTTAAGGCCTCGGATTATGTGAGGCTAAAACGGGCGATTGGGGTTGTATACTTTGACAGGAGAATTGATTTGTGTTTGTTTACTAGGAAACCAAATGGGAGGGAAAGTGGCCTGGCCAGTCGAGTGTATAAGGAGATTGTGTCACATTACAGTGGTAATGACTTGCTAAGAGAGGAGTGGGGTATGAGAATAGGTTTGGATATTTCTGAAGATTTGTGGCGCCTGATGTGTGAAAATGTTAAGTTATGTTCTTTGGGGCTCACGCAGAGGTCGAGACAGATAAAGATTCTTAATCAGGTTTTTTGGACGTCAGAGAGAATGGTGAGTAGGGGGATGTCGGAGAACTCGGATTGTTGGTGTATTCATGTGGCAGGTGCGTTGGAGCATGTTAGGGAGAATTCTCTGTAAAGGCTTTTTTCCCAAACCTAGTGAGTCCCCCAGCAGCTTTGCTGGATTTTTGGGGTTTAATTTTTTCTCCTGCTAAGAGTGAGACTCTTTTTTCCCCACTCTTAGGCATGATTTGAGAATGTACTTTGACTTGGTAATGTGTTTTATGGGCTATGGGGTCTTTTACTCCATACGGCTTCATGTGTTTTTGGTATATGTGTTACACAGCACCCTCAGTGCAGTAACACAGGGGTTTCGTAATGACCCCCAAACATAGATTCCATACCCTGGGACTGACTACTGTCTCCCAGGGCATGTAAAGTCACCATTGACTTTACTAGTCTTAAATTGAGAACAGAACCAGTAGAAACCATCATATTGTGGAAGTACTGGTAGGGGTCATTCGATTGCCCCTTGGTCTGTTTTTCAAGGGTGCACTGTCCAGTCCCCCCTTGTCGAGTTTCTGACTGGTGGCAGTGGTTACCACGCAAAATATTCCACCAGAATATTTCCTATGGGATTTTCCCATTCATTTTAAACGCACCACTTTTTTGGTGCAATGTTAAAGATACCGCTGGGTTATTTATTTAATGTTTATTCCCCAGTTGGGTCTTTTTGCCAGGACTCGGTTTTATAATGGCGTTTGTGTTTGCCTCTGTAACGCCAACCCAAGTCGAGCCCTTTGTTCCCCTTTTGGCGGGCTTCTACACAGAAGCCTCCAAAAGTGGTGCCACTCTAGGTCTACAGGATGTGTGGGAGGGGGGAATAGGCACCCTGGACTGAGTTGCCTTGGCAACTCAAGTCGCACTCTTGTGTGATTGGCCCAGTGGTGAGCCGCCCGGCTCACCACTTAGCATGTTTGATTGACAGCTAGGCTGATGAATGGGGGTTTTGCTGCATAAAAGCAGGGCTTTGGGGACTGGAACTTCAGAAGTTGCCACAGGACCTAAAGAATCCGAAGAAGGGAGAAGCTGAGCGATCTACAACGACGACACGACCGGTGGAGCCCTACTGTACGAAACTCACCACTTTCCCGACGACAGAGAAGATCTTCTTCCAGGAGAGTCTTCTTCCCCTTGAGCCGGTGGGACCAACCAGTTTGCTTTTTTTTCCTTCCTGGATCGTCTCGTGGTAGAATCGCCCGTGCCAAGCACCCTGGCGGCCGGATAGCCACGCTTCACCACTACCGCGAATAAAAGGGTAGTACGTTTTAACCGGGAAACTCTGCAGCTGGTTTCTTCCCTGGCAGTGCAACGACCTCCAGCTTTCCTCCACGTCGAAATCTTCTCTTCCCCTGGACGAAACACCAACTTGCACCCGCTGCCAGGAACAACTTCCCCCATTGGAGCTTTCTCACCATTTCAGGTACTGTGTCCGCCTGGTCTCCCTTGCAACAGAACGTCCAAGGTGTCCCGTAAATCCTTGACTCTCTATCCTGGGGTGACCTCGGACCTGTTAACATTACCTTTCTAACTTGATCCAACCTCTTTTTGACTTTCCTGCAAAGACTTTTAGTGCATTTCCACTGTGTGATCTTGGACACATTCCGCCTTGCTCTCTCCAAGAGTGGGCCTGGCCTATGAACTTTTTTCTCTACAGTAGACCCTGCCTTTCTTGTCTTGCTGTGGTTCTTTAAAAGTGTTGGTATTGTGTGTTTTTCCTATTTCTGCCTTTTCTCTCCCTTTTTAATAATTATTGGAGTGCCATCTATGGTTACGCGCTCACCTCTGTTTTGCTAAATAAGTGGTGTATTAACCTAGACTTGTCAAATAATTAATTAGGGAGGTGTTTATATTTCTAGTGACTCTGTTTGAACTTGCTTGACATATTAGTGCCAGTGTATTTTTACAAGTGTGTTTTTAAATAAATAATTACATACTTTTATACCAAAGCTCTGGTCAGTGTTTGCTTGTACTACTGTATTTTTAGCCCTATTGTGTATACTCTATATACTGCCTAACTCTTCTTGAGAGAAGTCTGACTGCTCAGCCACAGCTACCAGGTAAATCTGGGTGGTACAGACTGCTACCAATTGGGTTTACTGCTAACACCTGTGGCCTTAAACTTTTTGCAGTGGTCCCTAAGGGAACTGCACAGGTTTCTGCCTAACAGAGCATATGTTGTGGGACTGCAGGTTGGTGAGGTTCTGGGGTGATGTTGGTTGGGTGTGTGGTGAGGTGATTGAGGGTTTACCTGCTTTGGACTTCAAAATGGTGATATTGGGGTATGATGTGTCTCTGGAGGATCTTACTATGAATCAGAAGAAGTGGTTGTTCCGAGGGGCAATGATTGGTAAGAAAATTGTTTTGCGAAACTGGAAGACTGTTTTGACTCTGAATGTTGAGACGTGGTTAACTGAAATGCAAGATTTGGCGGCTATGGAGAGGGCACTTTACAGAAGAGAAGGGGAAATGGGTTTATTTGAGAAGATCTGGGGTACATTTCTTCAGCTATACTAGACTTGGTATTGTTATTGTGTATATTGGGGATGTGGGGTGGTGACTATGAGTTGTTGAGAATTTGGTTGGGGGTTTTAACTTGTAATGTATATAGTTGTTTTGTAAACCGTTTTTAATAATTTTGGAATTTAATGTCTTCTGGAGTGTATTCAGATGTATGTGATTTTACGGTTTTGTAAATAAAATTTTAAAATAAAAAGTTTTTTTAAAAAAACACTTGCCTCTAAGAGAAAGCTATTTACCAACCTCTCTTCTACTGCAAAAAAAGTGTTACTATATACTTTAATGTAAGGGGTAAGCTTTGCTCCCTACATTTTACCTTCCATTGAGATAAGATCATAAATATCATATGGGTTTCCCTAATCTATTTCTATGTACACCCAACCTGGGATCTCTTCCAAGGAATCGATAAAAAATAAAATGGGCAGGGTTCACTGCGAACGATTGATGGTATTTCCGAATCTCAGGGTACCCAAAAGGCTTCCTTGCGCACATCTTTTACAGGTATGTGCCTCCTAATTTGTGTTGGTTTCCCCTCACCCTACATAGGGAGCTAAACACCTTATCTATTGTTTCACATTTTTATTATAGATTGGTACCAGTAAGTCTTCTTGGAAATATAGTATTTCAGTTAACAACCATGGTTGTATTGCATTGACCTTGCCCCCACAGGCTAAGTTCCAATCTCTCCCACTATCTACAGTCCATTCTTATGCTACTCAGCAGTCCTTCAATATTTTTTTAACTACCTTTTTTTATTTGCTTACCAAATTTATACTCAAATATTTAAGTTATGTTTGGTCCATTTGATTGCCCAATTCTGAAAGTGCTCTTCAAAGCAGGCATGAGTGAGGTGAAATATCTCAGACTTATTCTAATGTATTTGATGTCCTGACACCAACAAAGTTTAACGTTATAGCCTTCAAACGCACTGTCTTCAGAGTTTTCAACAACGCCAACAATATGTGGGATGTTTTTATCCATGCATCCAAGCCCTACCACCAAAGCTGTGCATTACTGGCATTGAAAACATCATAATGGCCAGAGCTCCCCAGAAAATGCACAGGAAAATCCCATTTCGCCTATATTGTGAGCTCAGAGAGGCAATGCTGATTGCCAAAAGCAAACCCATAACTGTTGGGAATTCCTTTTTCTTGAATGTCAAATATGGCAAAATCATGGGCACAGAATTACTTTACTGCAGAAACACACCAATGCCATGTCCTGAACATGGACAATATACTCCATGTAATATCACTTGCTGAAATGAATCAATCTAAAAAAAATCCCAAGGATGGATGCAGTAACCACAAAATCCTGAGGGTGGCGCTAGCGGTCTAAACTCTGACAGGAGAGCTGTCTTGCAAAACTGTCTAGTGCAAAGAAAGGGGTCTTATTTCATTAAAAGTTCAAAGGGGTTGCCTGTCCTGAGAACTCTTGACACTTCAGAACTCAACACAAGAAGCCAGGAAATCACAGGGTTCTGTTAATTAAATGCAAAGTGGCTCCCTGGCCTCCTGATCTCAGCTTACCAGAGACCACACAATGGCCCCTCTCCTCTGAAAGGAATATGTTGATTTTTACTGTTTCCTGTAAACAAAGGCCTGCCTGCCCAGAGGACACGTGACTGACCCACCCAAGTCTTGGAGGCGGACTCCAACACTCTGAGAACTGACTTGAAAGCAAAATATATATTTTACAAAAACACTGATAACTCTTTGTAATCAAATGACAGAAATGTATAACCTTGAGAGCCTTAATTTAGAAAATGTACCTTCAATTCAAGCCCAAACTCCAATTTGTGTGATGTTCTGGGGCAAAACCCCGCTAATTGTTAATATTACAGACACTGTGTTTAAGTTAGACAAATGAAAATTTACTGGAGTATGTATGGACAGGCCGTGTACATGTGTACAAATCTGGAGAAAAATCTGATGTTGCAAAACCACTGAAAAGGTGCAAATATTGCCATTTCTGAATGCAAGCCCCCAGGAAGAGCAAAGTTTGAACAGGGGATACCTCCTGTGATATGTGAGGGGTGCATGTAATTTTACACGCAAGCCATAAAATGACATCGCTCTGACTCACAGTTCCTTCCCCAATCAAGTGAGAAATGGAAATTTGACCAATGGCAAGTGGAGAGGGGTAGGGTCTAGTGATGCTGCACACACACCCACATTCTAAACAGATAAAAGCAGATGGTGCAAGCCAAATAGAGATTCATTTTCCACTTGCAGCTGGAAGCTCTGCCAAAATTCCATACCTTACCTCCATCAATCTCCAGAGAAAGCTGTGCAGAAAGACCCAGAGAAAGCAGAGCAGTATCCAAAACCAGAGAGAGCTGAACCGGAGTCCAGTCCAAAACCTGACCAGATCCGTGGCGAGGCATATTTCTAAATATAGTGTGAGTACATAGTACAACTGTGCAGAACCAATCTCTTAGTTAAAATAATATAATTAAATTCTATTTTAATCTAAGTAGAACTGCCTCCTAACTGTCACCTGTCATTTGTAAAGCTGTCACCTGTGATTTGCTAGTTGCAAGCTGCACTTGTCTTTGTGAACTTTAAAATTTCAATCTGAAAAACGACCTTTATTTAATCGCTCATATCTCCGTGACCGTTTGTGCTAGAGACTGGCAGTAACTTTCATCTGGAAGCTGAGATCCTATGCTTTCCTAGGACCCCAAAACGTTATTGCTAGCCCTTGTAGTTCCTCTGTAATCGCGCCAGACGCATTCGCGAATTTTGCCGCGATTTGAAAATTTCTCCACTTGCAAAAAGATAGCTGCTTTTGCTTTCCTCTGAAAAAAATCGTTTGCCTCATAAAAACTATCCCTGAATCATTGCAAGAGTGAGCCTGGACTAATATTAACTAGATACCACTCACCCTGAACCTCTAGAGGGAATTAAAAGCATTTTAGCATATTTTTCACTTTATTGCCAGCACATATAAAATCATTTTGCCTGTGTTTTAAACTTCTGTAGTCTAAGCTTGCTGGGGTGAACTGAATCACATTTGATTGCATTTCTGAGAACTGTGTGCTTTCCTTCCATTTCCCTGCATTGCATAAAAGGGGGGGTGAATTGTCCAAGAAAGTGATTACATTGTCTTTTGCTGAAATCCTATCAAGTTATTTTCTGTACTGCATTTCATTCCACATTGCATCCATTGGAAACCATAAAGGTATTGTTGCTATCTTATCCATTTCATGTCAACTCCTTAGTGATTATAAAGAAGTGTGCTAGTGCCAGATTCTCCGTTGTTAATCTTTATCATATCAGATTAAGTGTGATATTCAATTATTAATTTATTATAAAGCGTGATATATATATATATATATATATATATATATATATTGTTTAAATTATCAATTAAACCTTTTAACTTGCAAAACAGAACTACTTCTTGGCTCAGTGGGGTCAGGAGGATTCCAAGAGAGGGGTGTTATATAGGGGTAGTCATCCAGAACGCATGAACTGGACATAAAGATATATCAATAAGGGTTTCCATTCAGTATCCCAGACTAGGCATTGACTTAGCTGTAGTGTTGAATTGAATCCTCTTACAAATTGGGGGCTCGGGCCGGACGTTTGGGTTAGATCTATCACTTGTGCAGATTAATACAGTGTGCCAGCTGACAAGATGCACATATCCGGTCGGATCACCACGCTGTGTTACGCTGTAAAGCACTCCTCAAAGCAACGCTCTAAGGAAAAGGTCTGTTTTGCAAAAATAAAATACAAACTTCTGTAAGTCAGGACAGAGACCAATCTCTAGAATGACGACCTTAGTAGACATGAAAATAGCCAGAGAGCACCTCTTACATAAGCTATTTGTGAGAGGTGAATGGACCGAACAGGGCCAGGAGGCGTGGTTGCAGGCAATCACACAACAGGTCACTGAAACAGGGTCAGATATATATAGAGATCAGGGTCCCTTACATGTGGCCCTGAGTGAACTATATATGTCCTCTAAGGCCAAGGATGAGCACAACAAGATTGCCAGGGTAGCGGCATATTTATATTTACATATGGGAGCCATGCAGAACAGATGTGCTGAAGGCCAAGATTTGGCGAGTAGGCAACTGCTGGCATTACAGAAGGCCCAATCTGATCTGGACTCTTCTGAGCAGAGGCTGCAGAGGAGCCAGGAGTCAGAAAATGAGAGTAGACAGCACATCATTAAAATAAAGAAGGATATGGACATCCTGCAACAGGAAAAGGCTGACCAGGATACTAGATTTCTGGCCCTGCAGAAGGAGCACCAAGACAGTTTGGACTCCTTACTGCAGAGCCAGAAAAAGCTGGAGCAACAATT
The DNA here is from genome assembly GCF_040938575.1 of Ambystoma mexicanum. NCBI lineage: Eukaryota > Metazoa > Chordata > Amphibia > Caudata > Ambystomatidae > Ambystoma > Ambystoma mexicanum. The sequence continues at coordinate 342,779,566 of NC_090923.1, read as the reverse complement.
AGACTTTAACAGGGCATGCACGGAGCAGGTAGCCACCCTGCAAAGTCATCTAGATAGAGTGAAGGCAGAGAGCAACAAGCTGATTTTGAAAGACCTGGATGCCCAGGCAGAGTTTGATGAAGAACGCCAGAAAGCTGGTGCCTTTCAAAGGCAGATGGACGACCTGGCGGCACAAATGCAGGCTCTTAGTCAGGAAAGAGACGCCTTAGGCCAGGAAGTCTGCCATTTAAAAAGGAAAATGGAAGAAAATCACCTGGCCCACCAGGGACTGGGTGACCTCCAAAAAGAACACCAGAACTTGTTAGAGCACACCAGGAGGGTGGAGGATGCTCTGGCAAGAAAGGAGCAGGCCAGTAGGGATGGGACTCAGGAGGTAAACCTCCTGCAGCAAAGACTGGCCCAGTTCTCCGGGACCAACCAGGAAGCACAGAGGGAAAATGAGGCCCTCTGTCAACACAATGATAGGCTCCAACAACAGGTAGCGATGCAGGAGAGACTGATAGTCTAGTAAGGCCTTAACTGAGGAACTGAAGGCACAAATGCAGGCTCTTGCATTGCAACAGGGAGCAGGGGCGGATAGAGATGAGGTTCGCTGGGAAAGGGAAACTCTGGAGCATAACCTCAGGAGCCCTAGTACCAGAGGCCCTCATACCTCTCAGTCCCTGGACTCTGCCACCCCCATGTCCCCTGGCGCACATGAGCACAGGGCCACAGGGATGGCAGATTACTATCCAGCCAGAAGCATGGGGCTCATAGGCCAGTACCACCCAGGAATGGAGGGGTGGGCATCCGGGTATGGGCACCCAAGCACAGTGCAATTTAATGGGGAACCCCAGGAGAGTAGGCCCATTAAGGGCATCCTGAAAACCTCTGCCCAGTTAGGTCAGTGGGGGGGGGTACCATCAAATCCTGGAAGCAAGGAGGAATCTGAAGACTCCTCTGAACTGCGCAGGACACATGAGACCAGGTCCCCACATTCTGCCAGCCATTCCCAGGCTCGCAGAATCCGGGAAAACCTGGAAGAGCAGACAGGAACCTCTGGGAGCAGTGCCTCTGAGTCAGAGGATGAATGGACAAGGGTTACCCGAACCAAAAAGGCCAATAAGGCAAAAAGGGCCTTGCTTAAGGACCCCTTAAAGCAGATTAAGGCGATCAGGAGCGTCATCACGCCTTACCATAAGAACGCTAAGTATTCTGTTTGGGAGCACTTAGAGTTGTTTGAGCAAATGATGGAGACTTTCCATTTGAAGGACAGCCAAAGCTGTATTCAATATGTAAAGTGGACCTTCTCCCCGGAATACTCCAGTTTCTTTGCGGGGCTGGAGGACCAAAATCATTTAAGATGGTCCACCTATAAGGCGGCCATCTTGAAACACTTTTCTGTTCACAGAAATCCTCAAGAGGCTCGCAAGGCAGCCTACAATTTGCAATGTGGGGAGGATCAGGCCCCACAAGAATTTGTGCAAGAACTGAACGTGCTTTTGCGCAGACCACCAGAAGGGTGCGCACAGACAGTAGAGAATTCATTAATACATTTTTTCATGCCTTGCCCAAATACATAATGACCCAGCTCGTGAGGGATTTTCACGAGAAAAGATCTTTAGACTGGGTCATTGAACAGGCTACCCGGATCTATGAGGTGCAGAAACCGGTAGATAGCAAAAGTAATGCCCAGAAAAACCCCAAAGCCAACAGCACCCCTGCTGCTGCCATGGTGGCAGAGGTAAAGGTCACCCCCGTTTTGGATTTGGAGATGGGGGGGCCTAAAAACCTACCTGCACCTAATAATGCTAGGCCCAGGAGGTCCTCGGGTCAGTCACAGACAGGGAGCCAAGGAGGCAGCCCCACAAATGGGGTCCCTCGCTCTCCTGATTATGTAAGTCCCCGTTACAAGGGAAATCGACCCATCCTGGGTTATGTGTGGACTCCTCCAGCCCAAGGGGGGGGATCCAGCCAAGCACCTAACCCAGGGAACTTCCCTCCTAACTTCCCACAGGAGGGCAGAAATTCTCCAAACCCTGGGCAGAACTTTTTCCCCAGGTATCCATCCAATTTCCAGCCCCAAAATCCTCCACCCTTCTTTCCCCAATTCCCTGAGCCCAGACAACCTAATCCGGGAGAGGGGAGGCCAAGGGTGGAGGGGTACCCAAATCTTCCCAACCCGGGGTATTACCAGAGGAGGGACAGCTACCCTTCCCGGGATCAGCCCAGGGGAGAAAACAGGGCCCCGTATCAGCCTGAGCGGGTTTCCCAGTTAGAGCGCCAGGTTCAAAACATGGCGCGGGATCTGGGTCACATACTGAGGGCTCAGCAGAACCCTCAGATGGGCGTGCCGGCGCAGAACGCACCCAACTCTGGACCTGGTGCTCCAGAACAATGACGGGGGCAGCACCCCGATAACTCACTGGTTCCCAGGGAGGAGGCACAAAGGGAAGGGGGGTGTAAAGCCTTGGAGGAAGCTTCCTTCCTCACTTGTAAACAGCCCCTGGAAACCCAGGAACCGGAAACAAAATCTCTTGCCCCTGAAAGTCTGCCTCCTAAGGAGCAGAGGGGGGGTAGGAGAAACAAAAGACCCAAACAGACTCAGTTTGAGGAGGAGGTACAGATCTTCCAATTTGAGGGAGAGGGATCCTCAGAGGATCCTGGGAAAAGGATCTTCTCCTTCAGAGAGGGGGGAACTCCTCCCAAAGAAAAATGGGTCCCTAGGGATGCAAATCCAGACTGGGGAGATGTGGAGACTGAGCTACCGCCGCTCACCATCTCATCCCGGAACCAACAGCAAGAAAATCCCCTGGTTCAAACCCATCCTGGTGACTGCCTCCAAAAAGGGGGGGGCGGCCCGGAACCGGAGCCAGGGGAACCCACAATGGCTCTGATCTCCAGTTGCCAAATTTTTCTTTCAGATTCCCAAGGCTCTCCACAGAATTCCGCCCAAATCTCTTCGCTAGCGATGTCCAAAACCAGAAAGTTAGCCCACCAGTTGTCCAAAAATGTGCATTATCTGTGCCCCCTTGAGGAGAAGGAGGGAAGATACTATGCCCCGGTACAAGTACAGGGGCAGGGTACAATTATGGCACTGGTGGACACTGGATCTCAAGCTACCCTTCTGTCCAGAAGGGCCTTTGACGAACTGAATGCAGGAAGGGGAGAGAATTACCAAATTCCTCTCACCTCACTTCCTGGACAACTCCAGAACTTTGACGGGAAGGAAATTCCCGTCGAGGGGACGGCAGATTTGGACATTAAAATTGGGCGACACAAGTTGAAACACCCAGTCATAGTAGTGACTCCAGATGGCACCCCTTGTTTACTAGGGACTGACCTCCTGAGAAGGTTGTCACCCCTAATAGATTGCGTAAACAAGGTCCTCTGGACCCAGACTAGCCGACCAATAAAATTAAAACAGAGTGTCAACCATGTTAGTTTAAACGGCACCTGCCACATGTTTGAACAAAAACCTGACCAAGTAGAATTTCACTTCCAGAATAGCCAAACTCCAGACGTGACAGTAATAGCAGTAGGACAACAGACTGGTGATGGAGGGTCCTCTCTATTTCTGAAAATCAACCTTCCTTCCAGTTTAAGGTGGTATTCCACACTGGAAGGAAACACCCTGAGATTCTATACTAATCCACAATCAGAAACTCCCACTCCTATAGTCCAGAAAGATGTGAAATCAGCTCAGAGCCTGGCTGATATTCAGCAAATTGGAGAGCAGTTGTTCATCCCTGTTCAGTTAAATGATGGGAAGGACTCTGTTCTCGCTCGAGTGTGTGTGAACAACGGTAAGAGCTTCATCAGCAAAAGCCATGTTCCGCCAACTCCCAAAAGATCCAGCCATTCCCACATTCAAACTGATAGACAAATGGGAAATGGACCTGGAAGCGCCTAATTCCAAACATCTCTTGACAAGCAGGTGTATGCTCAAAATCTCCATTGGCAACAAGAGCATAGACCATAATTGTTGGGTCGTGCGAGACGTCCCTGCTGCCTTTTACTTAGGCAGTGACATTCTCAATCGCTTTGCCATTAGTTTGGACTAATAAACTTCAAAGCTTGGTCCCGATTGGCGGATAATCCCATGGGCTTTGATGATCCAGAAAAAGCATTTAGGTCAGCTCAATTGCTACCTTATGCAGTTGAAATTCAGATTAAAGAGGAAGTCACCATCCCAGAAAGGACCCGACAATTCTCCCTGGAAGTGAAAGCTAAAAGAGGACAATATTTGCAAAACCCTGATGCTTACATACATCTAAACGCTTCTCTCCAACAGCAAGGGTTGGGGGTAAACCCAACTCCATTAGTCAACATAGAACATGACACCATTCCAATAGAGGTGGATAACAGCGACTTGAAGAGTATTACTCTAGCCGCAGGCACCATTATTGGAATGGCGGTTGATGACCGACATTTTTCCATAGACTTAGGTAATGAACTGTTAGGGCCAATCCCCAAGGACTGCTTTGACAGTGAAAGTGATGACAATACAACACCAGACAGGATTTTTACCCGGCATGGGGGGAACTTCCTGGTGTACACTTCTTGCCCTTATGGTAAGGAAGATGTGACTTGTGACTTCAGGAGGGATGAGGTGATTTTCCAAGTCCATGAGGGCTGCCTTTCCCACCTGAAGCCTCCAGTCCAAATCAGCACTCTGACCAGGGACTTCTCCACCCAGCTGGAGGAGGCCGCTGAGATAGCCAAACCAGAAGTCTTTCCAGGCTTCAGGCAGATGGTGGAAGAGAGAGTCAACCTAGCTGATGCCTTTGTGACTTTGGAACAAAAGCAAAAGTTGAAACAAGTTTTCTTGGATTTCCAAGATCTCTTTGCGGTAGACTCATATGACTGTGGTCGCACTGACATCCACACAACAACAATCCCCACGGACCCTGGCATGACTCCTGTGTTTGTGAAGCAATATCGCTTGCCTCTCGCATCAATGGAGTCCCTTACTGAAATAATTAAGAACCTTGAGTCCCGGGGAATAATCCGTCCAGTCCACAGCACCTTCAATAATCCGGTGCTGGGAATATTGAAGCCAAACGGCCAGTGGAGACTCTGCGCCGACCTCAGGGAGCTCAACAAACGGGTCCATACTTCCCGATGGCCTCTGCCCTACATTGACCAAGGGCTGGCCCAGATCCAGGGGTAGCAGGTATTCACTGCAATAGACCTGACCAATGGATACTGGACTGTGCCTGTCAGTAGGGAGGACCAATACAAACTGGCTTTTACCTTTGAGGGCCAGCAATACACATGGACCCGGACTCCCTTCGGATACCTCAACTCCGGCAATGAATTCAACATTTTCCTACATAAGGCCATGCCCGACCTGGGTGCGAGGGGTAACCTGGCTTATGTAGATGATGTCCTCATCAAAAGTTCATCTGTGGAGGAACACATAGCGGAGATCCGTTATGTTCTGACGCAGTTGAGGGCCGCCGGAGCAAAACTTTCCTTTCAGAAAGCACAGTGGTGTAGAACCCGTGTTAATTTCTTGGGGCATGAGATTACTCCTCAGGGCCTCTGTCCCCAGGAAAAGAAAGTGGAAGCACTTCAGAAACTGAAAGACCCCGCAACTCTGCAAGAACTAAGGAGCCTCCTTGGACTGACTAATTACAGCAGAAAGTTCATTGAGGGCTACGCAGAGATCACCAGACCCCTGATTCATCTCCTGAAGGGGGGGGGTCAAGTGGGAATGGGGTCCAGAACAAGCCGAGGCAGTAAGACAACTCAAGAGAAGCCTCTCACAAGCGCCTTGCCTAGCTTACCCTTTCAGAAACAAGGAGTTCTTCCTGGAGACAGGGTTCTCTAATACGTGCTTGACGGCAGTATTATACCAAAAGCATGACAAGGTCAATAAAGTAATCTCCTATGCGAGCAAAACTTTATCCTCTGTGGAGGAAAAATTCAACGATTGTGAGAAGGCACTCCTGGCAACGGTGTGGGCATTGAAGAATTACCGGCCGTTTATCCAGGGGGAACACATCATAGTGGAAACTCCACACCAGCCTCTGCAATATCTCCAAAGTGACAGAATCCGGGCCGGAAATGTGAGTAATTCCCAAATTACTTCCTGGATTCTGTCAATGCAAGGCTTTCCTGTGGAGGTCAGATATGGCCAAAACAAGAAGAGTCCCCTCGCGCAAGGTCTGGCTGACTTGCATGATTGTGCCAGAGAAAACTGTCTCGAGGACGAAAGTCTAAAAATCAAGGACAATATGGAGGCATACCTTAATTCCCCACACAAAGTCTTTGAAGAGGACAAGTGTGAGGGAATGCCCACTGTCTATGTGGATGGATGCTCTCACCATGTTGACAACAACGGGGAAAAAGAACTGGTGGCTGGCGTAGGGAATGCATGGGTGAATGAGTCCCCAGAACCCTCCGCTGGATACAAAATTGGTCCCCGAAGTAGTCAGGTGGCAGAATTGATGGCTGTGCATCAGGCCATCCTCACTGCTGTCCAGCATCTACTCCGCGAACTGGTCATAATCACAGATTCGGATTATGTACGGAACGGGTTCGTGGAGCACCTGGTTAATTGGAAAACCAGAGGCATGTTATGTGCTAACAACAAACCCTTGAAACATGGGAAGTTGATCCAAAACATTGATGATCTGGTCACCTCGAATGAGATGACCAACTATTGGAAAAAGATCAAGGGTCATTCCAAAGTAGAGGGACCAGACAAAACTGGAAATGACTTAGCTGATCAGCTGGCCAAAACCGGGGCCATCCAAGGGGATCTAATTGAGATTGAGTCCCTGTTGGGGGAAATCCAGGTCACTGCTATCACTAGGTCCCAGACAAATGCTCACAACGACCTGTCAATTGCACAATGGAGTAAGGATACCCCTGATGCTGATTTGATTACAGCTCAGAAGGGGGATCCAATTATTGGTAAGTTTTATCAACACCTTGAGGACCCTGAGAACTTTCCCCTGACGGATACCGATTACATTGGGAAAGAGGACCTAAGAGTGTTGATGAAATGTCCAAAAATTTTCCGAATCCAAGACGGTTTGCTGGTAAGGAAATCCAAAGCTGGCCACGATCAGTGGGTGGTTCCTACCTCATTCCGAAGCCTGATGTTAAGTCACGCCCATGATGCGGCCACCGCCGGTCATAGGGGGTTTCACACAACATTGGAAATCTTAAGAGAGGTTGCATACTGGCCACACATGGGGCAGGACCTCGACCAATACTTGAAGGGGTGTCTTGTGTGTGCACAATTTCAGCCATCATCCCTCACGCACCGTGCGCCTCTCCAAAAGAGGGGGATGACACTGCCATGGTCAGATTTACAAATCGACTTTGTAGGCCCCGTGATTCGCTCTGCTAGGGGGAATAAGTACATGTTGACTGTGACATGCTTGTTTACCAAGTGGGTAGAATGTCTCACAGCCCCAAATTGCAAGGCAGAAACTGCAGCTGCCTTGATGATTAACCACATCTTTTCCCGTTTTGGTCTACCTCAAAGGATTGAGTCAGACAGAGGTAGCCACTTCACCAGTGAAGTAATGACAAAGATGTGGGAGATACCGGGGGTCAAGAGAAAGCTGCATATTGCTTATAGACCAGCTTCTTCTGGGGCAGTAGAGAGATATAACCGGACAATTGTGAGCATCTTAAAAAAGTTTGTGGCAGATTCTGGGCCAAGTTGGGATATCCGATTACCTCTGGTCCTAATGGCCATCAGATCTACCCCTTCATCTGCAACCAAAATGTCGCCATTTGAGTTGATGACTGGGCGCAAGATGGTGCTTCCGCAGCATTTGCTCTATAGGACCCAAGAGCAGACACTAATAAATGCCTCCACAACTCATGAGTATGTGGAGAATTTAAGGAAACACCTTCAACATGCTTTTGCTTATGCTCAGCGGAATCTAGAAAGATCAGCTGATAGCATGAAGACCCACTATGACCTGAAGACTTCCAGGAAGGAATATCAGGCGGGAGACCGGGTCTATCTATACAACTTCCAAAGAAACCAGGCTAAACAGCGAAAATTTTTGCCTACATGGAAGGGACCCTTTGAGATTATAGACAAAATCTCCCCTGTGGCCTACAAAATCCACATCCCCAAAGGTCCTTTGGCAGCGGGGGAAGACAAGTGGGTCCACATAAACCAGTTGAAATGTTGCCATCCCAGGCACACTCTGCAACAACTGGAGGAATCCTCTGGAATCCTAGCGGGTACTGTCTCAGACTAATTCAGTTCCAACCATAAAACATACCACTTCTAGTCTCTAAAATATTGTGATTTGCATGAAACTGTCTCTTAGTTATACTGTTCTTTTTTCAAAATAAGAATGTAATGTTTCGTTATGATGAAATGCATATGCTGCCCCACTATCTCAACAGTGGTGGAAATGTCCATGAATAGGTATTGCCGCTCTTCCTTTGTCGTCCTAGGAGAAAGAAAACCTGGAGACGGGACAAGGAGGACGATCCGGAGACGGGGAGCAGAGACGCAATGGGCCCGGGGTACCGCCCAATATTCCCATCAGGACCGGCAAGGAGAACCGATCGATCAGTACCGGATGGAGGAAAAGATGCTGAACTGTGCCATCTACCGGAAGAAGATGAGAACTACATCCCAGATCTTGCGGGTCCCACCAGTGAAGGATCAGATGGCCACCGCAAGAAGGGAGGCTTGTGGGATGTTTTTATCCATGCATCCAAGCCCTACCACCAAAGCTGTGCATTACTGGCATTGAAAACATCATAATGGCCAGAGCTCCCCAGAAAATGCACAGGAAAATCCCATTTCGCCTATATTGTGAGCCCTTGTAGTTCCTCTGTAATCGCGCCAGACGCATTCGCGAATTTTGCCGCGATTTGAAAATTTCTCCACTTGCAAAAAGATAGCTGCTTTTGCTTTCCTCTGAATAAAATCGTTTGCCTCATAAAAACTATCCCTGAATCATTGCAAGAGTGAGCCTGGACTAATATTAACTAGATACCACTCACCCTGAACCTCTAGAGGGAATTAAAAGCATTTTAGCATATTTTTCACTTTATTGCCAGCACATATAAAAGCATTTTGCCTGTGTTTTAAACTTCTGTAGTCTAAGCTTGCTGGGGTGAACTGAATCACATTTGATTGCATTTCTGAGAACTGTGTGCTTTCCTTCCATTTCCCTGCATTGCATAAAAGGGGGGGTGAATTGTCCAAGAAAGTGATTACATTGTCTTTTGCTGAAATCCTATCAAGTTATTTTCTGTACAGAATTTCATTCCACATTGCATCCATTGGAAACCATAAAAGTATTGTTGCTATCTTATCCATTTCATGTCAACTCCTTAGTGATTATAAAGAAGTGTGCTAGTGCCAGATTCTCCGTTGTTAATCTTTATCATATCAGATTAAGTGTGATATTCAATTATTAATTTATTATAAAGCGTGATATATATATATATATATATATATATATATATATATATATATATTGTTTAAATTATCAATTAAACCTTTTAACTTGCAAAACAGAACTACTTCTTGGCTCAGTGGGGTCAGGAGGATTCCAAGAGAGGGGTGTTATATAGGGGTAGTCATCCAGAACGCATGAACTGGACATAAAGATATATCAATAAGGGTTTCCATTCAGTATCCCAGACTAGGCATTGACTTAGCTGTAGTGTTGAATTGAATCCTCTTACAAATATCATCTGCATAAAGCAGCACTTTGAGCTGCTCTCTGCCTACAACAGCTCCCCTTATCCAATTCTCCTGGCCTAGCCATGTCGCCAAAGTTTCTGTGGCCACATGCCTAATCCAGTGACACATGCGCTTTTGGATCTGGTCTATCCCGAAAAGCACTTACAAAATCAATAAATGTTCATATTCCATACCAACCTTTCATGAACCGTAGCTGTGATTGATGAATCAACTTCCCCATAACTTCAGGGAGTCTCTCATCACCATTACTTTAGCCAAAATCATTGCATCAACATTTAATAGTGAGATGGTGGCGATAGTTTCCTCATTAAGTATGCACTTTGTTGGATTTGGAGGTAAGAGTAATGAGTCTCATACCTTATCCCAGACAGTGTTTTTGAGTTAATGCACTTGATAAACAGTGCACATATCTGGGGCAGTTGCTAGTGTTAATCAAGGTAGAATTACACCACCCACAATAAAGCCTGGGCAATTTCCCCACATTCATTTACCCCATTGTGCAGCCACCTCATTTGTCGCTATGGGCGGCTCCACCTTGCTGGGTCAGCACCATCCAGCGTAGCTAGGTTTGCATTCATAAAGAGGTGAGCGCAAAAAAGATTGCGGTAGAAAAAAAAGCGTATCTGCTACAGGGGCAATTCCAAGGTGTAGCACAATCATTAAACGAAAATACCATGGATAGAAATGTTATGATTACACCTTTCCTTTTTAAAGCATGGATCTGGTGGCAGGGATTATATATTTTCTTTAAGTGTCTTTGCATTTCCCTCCGCTCTAGTGAAATGTAGGGCTCTTCACATCAAAACAAAGAATACTTTTTTCAAACTCTTTTCTATATATTTTCTAAAAGTTCACGTGATTTTAACAAACCTGAATCAACTTGGAATTGAAGTGATATAAGTTTGGCCAGAAGCAGTTTATCCGGGCCAACACCTCACCTTTTCCCTCTGCCTTTTAATGTTTACATGAGGACCGTGATTGACTTATTCAAATAACATGGCAATCAAGACACTTGCAAAACTGATGTGGCTGAAACATTCCAAACCAGACTGGAAATTTATCGGCAGAGGGCTTTCCTCTCGCTCTACGCAGGCGATTGTATAGTAGAGATCTGGATAATGCTAGACGAAGTGCAAACATTTGGGAGGTACTCGGGTCTAGGGTAAACTGAACAAGTCTGAGCTTTACCACTGATTCAGCAGACGGTTCAGCCTGACATGCGCTCTGCAGTGTGTGAGAGATCTTGGTGTAAAATACGGAAAAACGATGCAGGAGCAGTTTGTGGCAAATCATGATGCATGCTTATATTACCTCATTCCTAAAGTTAAATGCTGGGAGCATCTGTCAATCTCTGTATACAGTAGAGTAGCATTTATAAAGATAGTAGTTGTATTTTTTCCAAATATTCCAGTCTGACCGTGGAGGGGATTTTTCAATGCATCACAGGCTCACCTTGTGTGGCTTGCATGAGGACATGAGGAACTGAGAATAGCATGGAAGATACTCCCTAATCCGATTGAGCAGGTTAGAATCATGGGACCTAATAGTGAACTAGACTTTCTAGCCGCCCAGTCACATATTACACACTATTGGTTCTCCCCACCATGCACGGTACCATATGTGGTTTAGGAGGAAGTCTCAATTCATCCAGTGCTGCTGCCAGACCTGTTACTAGCATGTAAACTAGACAAACGTTGCAAATTTGATAGAGTGAAATGCACATCTCTGGCATGGGAAGACCATTCAGGCGCCCTGGAAATACTAGTCCATATGTGAGGGAAGCAGCCTTTTAGGGTAGCTCAGGATTGCCACCTACATGTGATGAAAATATAAAAGGGCTTGGGTGATCCAGGCATACCTAAGCTTTGTAACATGTTTACTTAAGGCTCAATTTTTGGCAATGGGAGCGTTCCAAGACAAAGTGGAGAAGGCTGGGTTAACTCTATTCCAATGCTACAGGGTGCGAGATGCATTTCGTAAACATTATAATAGTTGCAATTTATTTTATCGGCAGCCAGATGCCATAGACTTGATACACTCATGCATTGGAAGCCATTTGGTTTCATAGATGAAAGGGGAAGTGGGAACCAGACTTGGATTGCAATCTCATCTGAGATATGTGCCAGCCTATGCTCACAATGCACACATTGCAAACTATTCTATGTTACCCCTAGTACATATATAACCTTACCTGGTGTAATGATATTGAGTACACTTATAAGACCTTGATCTCATCGAAATTGAGGCTGTGGACATGTGGGAGCCCCAGAGGTTGCATCGTCTCTGGAGCACAAATGACGCAGGATGTAATTCATATTGCGGATGTGCAGAAGAATGTCCTCCTATTCTCCTATATGTTGCACTTCCCTGCTTATCCCCCAGCGCACTCCCAGTAACATCTGGCAGCGGTATCTATTGCATGCTACCTCCAGTGTAATCTGTTGCTCCTTGTGCATCACTATGTATCGCCCCTCTCTTTTTGTACTCTATTATATTCGATATAATTACATGGAGCCTACCAGTAACTAGTAAACCTTGAACAGGACATGTACATGACCAAGAGCAAGCGCAGGAATTTAGCCAGGATCTCTACATGCACTAATAAACACTGACATCTCAGCAGAAAGGGTAGGGAGGAATAATATAGGCACATTGAACCTTTGCTTGGGATGCAAAACTCAAAACTGAAAGTCATACAGTGAGTATTTCAAAGCAAATGGTACTGTTCTATGAAAAATACCACTGAGCTATAAGGTAGCATGGTTTCCGCAGCTGCTTCTTATGAACAGTATTGCATCATAAACCAGTAGCAGGCAGTTTACGCCATTAAATTAACATTGGAGGTTCCTATTCAAACTAGTTTAGGAAGACATTCCCTATAAAAAGGCACACTTTAAGACCATTTATTGTTCTAACAGTTGATTAACCTCTGCAATTAACCTATTATCTTTTAAAATACTGCTTGCTTAATAATAACAATGCAGCCTCATAACAGCAGGGTGCAGTGAAAATAGACCCTTGTGGGGGAGAAAGGAGGTCTGGGTGGGGATAAACTTCAAGCGGTCTGAAAAAGATGTTTCTTTTACATGCACACGAGCATGCACTGGGTGGGGACATAGTCAAACCACACTGGCAGGCTGAGTGTCATGCCATCTCCCTCCTACCATCTCCTCCTCTGCCATTAGTTGTGGCGCCATCAAATGGCTTGAACTAAAAATTAGATCACATATATTTAAGGATCATCATTAATTGTCGAAGTAGGTAACATTCACTGTGGTGTGCATTAATTATGTGAGTTGAACCTGTTAACTTTACAATTAAACTGTTGTCTCACAGAAAGTGTTTTTAATATTACAGATCCCTGTCATGCAGAAGATCAGAAGTGAATATATCACTAATCCCGATTTTGATCCACTGAAAGTAGCTAAAGCCTCATCGGCAGCTGAAGGGCTCTGTAGATGGATTCTTGCAATGGAAGTTTATGACAGGGTTGCAAAGGTATGACTTAATTATTTACATTGCAGATACAGTATATGTTGCAAAACCATGTTTTTTTCACATACGATATGCTATCAAATATGTGTTTTCCGTATATTTTAAGAATAAGATCAGCTTACATAAAGTAATTCACTGTTACACATTCCATTATCAAACATCATCAGGCATTGATGACTTATATATGCATACCATTGTAGCCTGTCCTTTTCGTGAAGCCCAAATTCTTCTTTCATTCTTCAAAAGGTTTAATTTAGCCACCTGCAAATATATGTGCAATACACTTACACCTTATCACCCTTCCTTCTATTTGCTAAACCACCATTGGATGTACAGGATTAGCAATCCTGTGAGGGAAAGTAGGAAGATTGACGCCAAAACCTTGAAGTTACTCCGAGAGGGCAATTTGTGCTTGGGTGTCCAGCAACACCTTCTTTAATGACAATGGTTTCACCCATTCATTCAAGACTCTCAACGGCGCTGCCTTATAATATTGCATTATATGTTATGATATGTTATTTGATATTTGTATAGCACTTACTGTCATTGTTATGGCTTCGAAGCACTGTGGTGGATGAGGGGCCTTTGGAAGGCAGAAGTCTGTGGCCAAGCTAATGCTCTATGTTCCAAAAATCAAAATAGTGTAGAACTGGAAATTCTGTGATGGGTTCCCTTTCAGATGTATGATTGGATCACCTTGCAGTTGCTTAAGGGTGGAAAGTGGTACTTCCAAGGGCAATTCCTGAAAAAGATGAAGTAGGTATAGAATGATGAACATGTTAACAGTAGCTAAACCAAGAAATTGGCTAGTTTTGCCAAGGCCTTATGTCTTCCATGATCTCTGCGAGCTTGCTATAAAGCTGAATACTGTTCTGTTTGATACATTCGCAGGCATTTTAATTTCGTCAATGCTCAGCAGAAAGGCCTTTTATTGTTTAACACGTTCTCTTCACTGGGGGAGGAGGGATAGTCATATTAAAAACTTCACGTTTCTCCAGGTTTACATTGAATCCTGAAATCGATCCAATGGCCACTAAAACCAGTTGAGCAGAGAGATCTTTTAATGTTAATAAAATATCCCTGCTTAACAGTGCTAACCTTTGAGTGAGTACACCATACTCCAGACCTCAAACTTGGTCTCATTCCCTTATGGTCGCTGCCAGTGACTCCACTGCAAACACCGCAGGGGTGAGGGACAGCCTGCCTGGTACTCCGAAACAACAAAAATGGCTCTGACTTGAACCCATTCAAAGATACTCCAGCCATGGGGTTGTAATTCAGTGCGAAGTCCCCTTTAATATGGTCCCCTCAAATTTCTCCACAACTGCCCGAAGGTAAAGTCACTTCACCCAATCAAATGCTTTTTCGTCTCTGAGCGTTACCAGAGCGGTTGGGATTTTACATTTGTGGGTTATATTTAGTAGCTCAGTGTCCTTCCTTGTAGTGTCTGGGAATGTCTCCTGTCATCAAATTCTGCTCACCTCGTCTCAATCATCTTAGGTAAAATATCACCTAACCGAATAGTTAATATTTTGGCATTTAGCGTGAGTCAACATTTAGCTATGTCACCCTAGCCACATTCTTTTTTTGTGTGGAATGCCCTCCTCCTATATTTTTGTATCATAAACACTATACCTGTAAACAATATAATAATGCTAAACATATGTATCCCCAAACTATAATTATTGTCATTAACCTTGTCAAGACAATGCTATTTAATGTTTTAAAGAAACATACTTAGGATAAATATGTATCTTTTCCTCCATACTTATGGGTGTTCCTGCGGAACGAGAATGGGACCGGCGCCATAGCAAGCCCAACCACGCTTCCCCATTAAGAGTTTACAGAGAGCGGGGAAGCGGGCAACGTGCACGTAGTATGACCATGCTCTCAACTCCGCCTCTCGTGCTCCTTCCCCTCTGTCCCTTTCTCTATGTTGGATGGGACGACACCTGATGCAGTACTCTCTTTGTTTTTGTTTTTTTACCACCTCCCCGCGGTAGATTTCATTTTTATCTTTACTGCTGCTCTCCTCGCTCCCTTCCGTTTTATGCTGGTTAGAACAGGGTTTTCTGTATGCACCGGGCATCAAAGGTCATTCTTGGCGGCAGACTCTTAAACTCTTTGTTTGGAGTATTTGGCCCTGCTGCATCGATGGGCCCCTGAGCGTGCTGCAATGCACTTTCTTTCAAATCCCTCAGAAGTTGACTGACGTGATCACCTCAAGAAGTATGATAGTTGGAATGTGGAGTTGTGGGACTGTTCGGATTGGATTGATAGGGCATTGTTGATGGCCATAAAACAAATAATGAAGGTGTGGAAGTCTTGGAAGAAGCCGCGTTGTGAGAATTGGGTGGCGGATATGCGTACGCTCTCTTGGTATGAGAAGACTCAGGCAATTCGACATCATAGGGAAGTTGAATATGAGGAAAGGTGGGGGTCATTTCGTGATCTTTTCGGATGAGGTGTAGTCTGTTTTTTCTGTTAATGGATTTTGAGACTGGGGGGTGGGTAGGGGTGTTTGTTTTGTGTTGTTGGTTTTGTGGTTTTGTTTTGTGTTGTTCTGTCTTGTTATGGGGTAGGTGGGTGGGGATGATCTATGATCTCTTTTTATTCTTTGAATTACTGTTAACTTAGTGTGTAATTTACATTTCAATGAATTGCTGTATATGGTGTGTTCTTTCACTTGTTCTCACTCTGATATTTATGATGTTACTCAGTTGTATTGTTTCATATATTTTTTATTAAATAAAGTTGGTAAAAAAAATATGTTAAGTCCAAAAGGCTGAGTAAAGCTCTGTTTACTTTGGCATCCCATCCAGGTGACACCCTTCCATCGGTTAACCGAAGCAGGAGGACTCCCTTGGAGCCTGTCACAATTAGCCACTGTATTACCAGTGTATGCCCCTAGGTCTCTGAGGAGAATTCTACCAGCTCTACTGCCAAGGCATCGCAGGGGTTTGGTACCCGGCTGTGGCCCAATGCGGCTGCGGTCCTTGATGAGGCTTGTACCAGGGACCCTATTTCCAAGGGCGCTTCGCCTCATACCTGGCCATGGTCCGAAGCCTCCTATTCTCTGCTCGACAAGCAAACACTGGAGAGCTTTAAGAGTCCTGAGAAAGCAGTAGGCCCTGCTCCTCAGGGGACATTGTGGCCTGTAGGGTGTCCAGGTCCATATTCAGCCCGTGGCAGGACATGGCTCACCGTACCACAGGTGTCACGGTCTCTGTGTCATATTCTGGCTATTCTCCTGGCAAGACATCTCTGGCTACATCAGGGCCTCAACGAGCACTGATCGCTGAGTGAGGCAGACGGATTTCTGCCTCAGATTCCCTCAGTGCTTCTAGGCTGCCGCCCTTTTCTCCTCGGGTAGAATGGTCACCCAGTTTGAGGGGATATTCTGTTTCTCTGCTCTACTTGCCCACTTGCCCATTAGCAATTTGGCCCCAAGATCCTTACCAGGGACCTTTACTCAAGGACCCTCAAGAGAAGACAGGTTCCTCAACAAGTTCCAGGAGTTCATGGACTTTGGACTCATGAGCCAACACTGTAAGACCCTCATGAAGGAGGCGCTGGTTCCCAAATCAAATGGATTGTGTCCTCCCATGTATTCCTCATCTTTTGATAATATCTTTCCAGCTTCAGATGCTTCAGAAACATTTTCTCGACAGAGGGCGCTGTGTGCTGTCTCGTCAAGGCGATGTCCCTCGAGAGCCTCCATTCGACTGTCAATGTCATCATCAGTATAAGTAGCGCACGCAGCGCCCGTTGGCTTAAGTTCTGTTTTTCCAAGCATTTGCTTCGAAGAATTACAGCGCACTTCTGTTCTTCACTGAACATTGTCACTAATTTTCTGCACGAAAAAGTCTTCACCGTCGGCTTCATCAACACCTAAGGCGGGCTTCAAGAAATGTCAGGCCTGTGGATCGAAAATGTCGATCACCGACCCCCACCACATATGCCTGTGGTTTCTCAGAACCTAACATAATTCCTCTGAGTGTAACTCCTTTCAGGAAATGACCGACAAGGCTCTGAGGGAAGGTAAAGGGAAAGTGGCGTGGGTAGGTTACCTTTGAAGTCTTCTTCGAAGAGTTCCAAAAAAGAAAATCCTAAGAGTCGAGAAATTCTCCTCGATAGAAAAGGTCTAAAAGATCTCAATCGAGAAGTTGATTGTGTCATTTTTCGTCTTCTTTCAAGAAGGGAAAGAAACTGCGACACAGGTCACCTTCGACCTCTAGTGATTCCTCAGCCGAGGTAATCAATTGTCCAACCAAGTCGGACTCTCCAGCAAAATCGGTTGCATTTTGAAAAGAAATTTTACAAATCTTCGACCCCCTCGAAAGAGAAGCAGAAAGGACATGCGCCTGTCGATCTGCATAAAGACGACAAAGGGAAGTTGAAGACAAAACCCTATGAGTTTTTGAGTCCAAGGCATAAGCTGGAATTACATTGAGAGAAATCTTGATCCAACTAGAAATCATCGAGGGCTTTGATAAGCCAAGAGTCCAGCCCTTGGAAGGTTCTTTCGAAGAAGCATAAGATATCGGCAACTCTGACGGTCTCTGAAACGGCATATGCGTCGGTGCCATCGACGCATTTGTCGAAGTCGACTCCAACAAAATCGAAGTCTGCGACACCAACTTCAAAGTCGTTGTCGACGATTTCTTGAGGTTAACGCAAGAAAAGATTTTCAAACCCTTACCAAAAAAGGTTTAAAAAAATATTTAACTTCAATTTATGAAGACAATGAACCCTCAGATGTTAATACACCACCATTTGGCTTACAATTTGGTACCCCGAATGTGCCAGATGAATTCCTTTTTAAAGAATCCAGGATAAAAGACTTGTATGAAAACCTGAAAACAGCCAGTGGTATAGATACACCTCCAGAATTGGAATTTGGGAAACCCGATCCTTGTGACCATGCTGACTCCTCATACAGAAAACTAATGAGCAAGTTGATTGAACTTGGAGTAGGCCTGCACCATCTTTTGAGCAGGATGACCTAACTGAGATACTGGATCAGGGTCTCCAGAGAGATACAATTTTGCCTTTTCATATTGCCCTACAAAGAAGGGTCACATCTAATTGGGAAACACCAGAAACCGCAGCTGCAGTAAATAAAAACTTCTCTAAAAAATATAGGCCATCCAGCAGTGACCCAGAATATTTATCAAAACACCCAACACTGGAGAGTTTGGTGGTTCAGGCTGCCACGTCCACTAAGCAATCGGCATACCCTTCTATCCCTCCAGATAGGGATGACAAGGGAGCG
Source organism: Ambystoma mexicanum (assembly GCF_040938575.1). NCBI lineage: Eukaryota > Metazoa > Chordata > Amphibia > Caudata > Ambystomatidae > Ambystoma > Ambystoma mexicanum. The sequence continues at coordinate 342,761,111 of NC_090923.1, read as the reverse complement.
GATGCCTGGGCTAGAAAAATATTTACTGCTGGAAGTATGGCTTTAAAATCAGCAAACATTACTTGTGCCTTGTCAAAGTTCACGTTAACGCTGTGGGACTGTGTAGCCATGGCGGCTGACCACTTCCCAGAAGGAGAAGAAAGAGACAGCTTCCTGCCTATCATCAAGGATGGTAAGGAAGTAATGTCTGAATGCCTCCAGTCAGGTCTGGATACTGCTGATAGCATTAGCAGGTCCATGGCAACTAGCACCGTGCTGCACATGTTTGTGGTTGAGGAAGTCCGGATTTGCAACAGATGTGCAATCTAAACTCCTTAATATGCCCTTTGACGGCTCGAGGCTGTTTGACAGCAAGGCTGATGAAAGTCTAGAAAAGCTACAGACCTCGAAAGCGGCGGCTAAATCTCTTAGTGCTGCCATTAGACAGCTTCAGCATTCCTACCCCAGTACATCATCTTGGAGGGGTAAGTCCTTTTGATTCTGCTCCTGAGTTGGAAGAGGGAGAGAACAGGCCAGTCATAGAGGTCAGAGAAGATTCCCTTGTCTTGAATGAGGGAGAGGTGCTAAATCAGCCCAGGCATTGGCAGTTCTACCCTCAGCCACTGCTTCAGGTGCTTCAAAACCACTCGGAGGCCTTAACCCACAAGACCCCTGTGGGAGGCAGAGTTTCTCAGCATCTGAAAGAATGGTGGGTTATTACTTCAGATGCTTGGGCACTGGAAACTGTTAGGCTCACCTGGTCTCTGCGGGGACGTTGGGGCACGGTTGGAGCCCTCCCAGGACCTGGCTCCCTTGGACCGGCTTCCTCCCCCAGCTGGTGCGTTATCGAGGATCCACAATGCTGGCACTGTTTCTGAGAGAAGATTAGAGACTGTGAGAATGACGTGGTGGCGTCGGGATTCCCCTCAACCCTTTCGTGCCAGAGAGTAGTGAGCAAGAGTTTGCCCATGCAAGCTCACCTGTTTTGATGTAAGGATGAGCTCTCCGTCCTGCTTTCTTTAGCAGGGGTGCTGTGGATGGACCTAGTTGCGTCACTGGTCCTTAACGTGGAGGTCCAGACCGGCTGCGACCATTCCGTCTTGAAGGTGGGTTTTTATAACTATGATTATTGTCCATATTCTTCGTGATAATTTTTCTCAATGATTATTGTCCGTAACCTTATATTGTCCTTTCTCTCTTTCAGGTATGAAGATGACCCAGGAGCGCGTAATGATAAAAAAGTCTATTCCGGAAGACCTACTAGTGGTAAGTAGACTTTCCAGAAGTTACACCCCCTGTTTGTGAGTTGCGCTGCTTAGCGTGTTAAAGTCTATGCAATTGCTAACCTTGTGTTTCCCTTTCCCTTTGCAGGTGCAGCTGGTCGGTGTTTGCTGGTGAGTGGTTTCCGAACTCCTGCAGGCTGCCAGAGATGAAGATCCACGAGGATGCTGTGTCGGAAGAAGGTCCCTTGTTGATGGAAGTTCGGGACTGGTAAGGATGCTAGGCGGCACCCGCAGAGGACCCGAGGACACAGGTAAGATGTGTGTGGCTGCTGCAGGATCGGAAGCGAATAGCTGTTCTTCAAGTGATGGCGTGGCTGACTCAGGTAAGATGCGCGCGTAGACTTCGGAGTTAGAAGCAGGTAGCTGAACTTCCAGCGATGGTGTGGCTGACCTCAAGGTAAGATGCGCGAGGTAGCTGCAGAGGGGAAGCAGATAGCAATGCTTCCAGCGACGGCGTGGCTGAATTCAGGTAAGGTGCTGGAGGGTTCTGCAGACTGTAGATGCTGGTGCTGAATCAGGTAAGAGTCTTCTGAACGACGGTAAGCGTTGCGCTGCTCTAGCAGACTAACGCGAAGCGCCAGTATGCGGGTGGGGCCGGCTTATATAGCCTGGCCCCAGCCGCTCCCCTTAGGACCCGCCTTGTGGCCCCACCTTGCCACTCCTCCTGTCTTCTGCACGTGCCTTCCATGCATTGGTAGGGCCCCGCCCAGGCTAGATGCACGTGCTTTCCCCAATCCGTGTGCAGAGCACACTTTGTAATGAGCTTGGTGCCATATGCGCCAAGACTAGGTCCATTGGGACCCTGCAATATGTTAAGTAACTGGCCCATGACCAGTGGCCATGACAGAAACGGAAGCCAAGGGATACTGCCTTCCTTTTCTAAAAAGGCCTCAGAATCATCCACCGGGGAACAGCTCTTTCAAAATTCCGGAACCACTCCTTGTACAGGAAATTTTGACCCTGCTAGTGAAAGGTGCTATAGAACCGGTACCTGTGGCAGAGATGAACAAGGCTTGGTACTCCCCATACTTTCTAATTCCCAAAAAGGACGGAGGATTGAGACCCATCTTGGACTTTAGAAACTTGAACAGGTTCCTCAGGAAGGACAAGTTCAAGACGGGTGCCCTTTCTCAGATCCTTCAGGCCCTCCAACTCCAGGATTGGATGCTATCATTGTTCATTTAGGATGCTTACTTTCATGTGCCTATCCATCACAAGCACAGAAGGTACCTGAGGTTCGTGGTTGGTGGTTCTCATCCTCAGTTTCAAGTTCTGAAATTAAGGCAGACCTCCGCCCGAAGGGTTTTCACCAAGTTAATGTTGGTGGTGGCAGCGAGTCTCAGGAGAAGGGAGATTCACGTCTATACCTTCCTGGGTGATTGGCTGATCAGGGCACGTTCACCGGAACAAGCCCTGGAACATCTCAGCATAACCTGCCACTCTCTCCACAGACTGGGCTTCTCCCTCAATTTCAAGAAGTCTTGCATGATACCATCACAAAGACTCCAATTTACCAGAGCAATACTGGATACCACCTTGGAGAAAGCCTCGCCACCCGAGGTCAGGGCTCAACACATTCTGCAGATGGTCACCAAATTCAAAAGTGTCCCGTGTCTCCCGGCTTTTGATGTTTTGAGGTTCCTCAGCCTCATGGCATATTATATGTTCCTGGTGCCAGAGGCTCGACTGAGAATAAGATCCCTTCAATGGGCTCTCAGGACACAGTGGTCCCAATTCTCAGGCAGAATGTCAGACCTTCTTCAAGTTGTTCCAAGCAGAGTCGCTCAGGATCCTATGTGAGGCGCCCACATGGACAACATTCTGAAGGGAGAGCCTTTTTGGCAGCCATGGCCGGAGATAACAGTAGTTACGGATGCCTTGCTCACAGGGTTGGGATCCCATGCCAACGATCTGGCAATTAGCGGTCGTTGGTCTCCATCGGAGCCCAAACTACACATCAACCTATTGGAGCTGATGGCAATCAGACTAGCGCTGAAGGCCTTCCTGCCCTCTGTACATGGAAAGAATGTCCTGATAATGACGGACAACAGGGTAGCCGTGTACTAACTCAACAAGAGAGGAGGTGTAGGGCCACTAACACTGTGCAGACAAGCAATGCAGCTCTGGTTCTGGGCAATCCAAGAGGGAATCTCCCCATCAGCAGTTCACCTAGTCGGAGAGGAGAACACATCGGCAGGGCGCTCTGAGCAGGCAGAACACAGTCTCCCTTGAGCGGGAACTAGCTCAGGAAGTCCTTCAGGAGATCCTCACCCTTTGTTGAAACCTGCTAGTGGATCTGTTAGCGTCCAGTGTCAACCGGAAGTGCAAACAGTTCTGCTCCAGGGAATTTCCCCCAAGCAGAGCTCTAGAGGACACGTTCGTAGTGGCTTGTGAGTTTCCACTCTTGTATGCATTTCCTCCAGTCCCCGTCATTCCTCATGTGATCAGGAGGTTCAAAAAGTTCTGGAAATCAATGATCCTAATTGCTCCAGAGTGGGCTAGGAGGACGTGGTACTCGGACCTCCGAGACATGCCCATCTACCCTCCAATGCATCTTCCACAAAGAGAGGACCTTCTCTCTCAAGAGGAGGGTCGGGTTCCCCATCCAGAGGTCAAGACACTCAACCTTCACGCATGGTTTCTGAGAGGTTGAAGGATTGGGACCTCCTGGATGACGTAATGGAGATCTTGCTTTCATCAGAAAGCCAGCAACAAAATCTTTGTACTGCTGCCGTTGAAACAAGTTCAGCAGCTGGCGCAGGGATAAGAATGTGGATCCTTTTCTGTGTGATACACCTATGGTGCTTTCTTTTTTTAATTTACATTTGGTGATTCTGGGGCTCCATTTTGGAACAATTAAAGTTTAGCTGGCAGCGCTTTAAATTTTCAAGTGCTCTCCGGAGGTAGAGTCATATTTTAAAATCCCTCCAATTATTCAATTCTAAAGGGTCTTAGTAATGTATTTCCACCAATTCCGTTCCAAGTGCCTACATGGAATCTTAACCTGGTGTTAACATTTCTAACATGCATTCCTTTTGAGCCAATTGATTCATGCCCATTAAGACTGTTCACTTTGAAAACTGTTTTGCTAATAGCAATGACGTCAGCCCGCAGGTTAAGCAAGTTGCACGCACTTTCCTGTAAACCCCCATACATGGTTTTCTATAAAGACAAGGTTGTTCTCAAAATGAAACCTTCTTTTCTACCAAAGGTAGTCTCTGACTTCCACTTGTCGCAAAATATCATTTTACCATCATTCTACCCACCTCCTCAAAGGAGGAGGAAAGATTACATAGGCTGGACCCAAAAAGGGCTCTCAGCTTTTATATATCAAGAATATCCAAAATTCGTCAGAAGGAGCAATTATTCATTGGCTTTACAGGTCTTAAATTGGGTTTAGCTGTGAAAAAACAGACCCTATCCAGATGGACTATTCTGGCTGTTGGGGAATGTTACAAGTTAGCGGATAAAGACCTGCCGGAAGGTTTAGGATCACATTCTACAGTGGGAATGGCAACCTCTGCTGCTTTTCAGAGAGGTGTTCTAGTAAAAGACATATGTGCAATGGCCACTTGGCACTTGGTCGTCTGTTCACACTTTGTAAAAATTACTGCTTGGATTCATCTTCCAGTTAAGAAGGACAATTTGGGAAAGCGGTCTTTTATTCAGTCCATGATAAAATTTAAGGACAAAATAAAATTCATACTCCCACCACCAAATTATTACTGCTTTAGGAGTCTGTCAAAAGAACCACAAGAAGAGTATGGCGGTGAAACCAACCCCACCGTGCAGAGTAACAAAAGAGAAGGTCCCAAGCCAATACAGGCCCTGGAGACGTTCCCATGGAGCACTGAAGGAAACAGGGAGAATGGGAAGACTGTTAGACCAAAAGGGACTTGTTATGAAACTATAGACTCATCCCAGTTTAAATGATGAACTCTTGCAACAAAAGCTAATGAAGTTGAACTGAGAATCACAGAATACCCTGAGATGGAATCCAAAAGTGCTTGGGGATCACTAACCTGGGAAGAGGGGAAACTATCCCATTACTCAACAAGGAAAGAGTGGAACATACCAAAGAGAAAACATTGTGAATTCAAAGACAGAAAAACCCCTAAGATAAATATTATACAAAAGAGACCAGGCTGGAAAGAGCTGAATTATAATTGTCCAGAGAGCAAGACCCACACAGGAAAATATACTTTCCAAGGTTACTTAAAGCCCATTAACCCGTATCCAACGGTACGGCAATGTTCAAAGAAAGGTATCTCTAAGGAGGAGAGAAAAGCCAGCAGTATCTTAAGAGAAAGTAACGAGAGAATATTAAAAAATTGCATGTTAACAAGAGAAAGAAAGAAGACTGCAAGAGGCAATCAACTTGACAAAGGTAGTCATTCTCCTGACCTTAGTTTGTTTAGAATAGTGATAGGGTCAGTTAGGGCTAGTTTTGGAAAGAGTACTTATTCCTTTTGGACAATCACTGACGACGGACCAGCACCTTAGTTAGTAAAATAGGTAGGGAACACTCCGTAATCATAGAGAAAGATGGGCCTTTTTTCTTATTCTTTAATAAACACACGTTGGAAATGTCCTCCGAGTGTCTGCGTCCTTCTTCTGACCCACCACACTGGCTAACAAAGTTAGTAACATACCATAGTATCATTTTTGTAATAACCCTCTTGCGGTACTAACATGCAATCTCCTAGGACATTCATAGTAATGAGAAGGATTTTCAGTGTGACTGCTTCACGAAGATTTTTTTTTAGAACTAGATTGGTACAGGAATTCGGATTTAGATCCTCTTAAAAATGCCTCCTTTGCACCACTGGTTTCCTAATCTCAGATCACCATTTGAAGCTGTCAGTGCAAGGAAGAGGACTGGGTCATAAAGGGGTAATCTTCTATCTTAATAGGGCCCCACCTGCTCACCTTCCTTCCGTTAGTGGTACTGGATGGAGGCTTCCAGCAGCAGGCTTTATTCTGCTGGCAGGAACGTTCGATTGGTATGGGCCATCCAGTGGTAGCTGATGTTTATTTCTCATAGGAGTGTGAAATTGGATGTCTGTATGCATTTGTGTGACCCAGCAAACTCCTTCCATATGTCCCATGATCTCCGAAGAGGACAAGCCTCTCAAATGGGCTTGTCATGATTATACCAGTGCATCTGCTGATGATTTGTCTTCTTCTCCAACATGGATTCACATGCTCATAAATATTCCCAATCATCAAACTGGGAATCCTCTGTAAAAGAAAAAACAGTTTTACTTTCACTTTAAAACTGTATTTCTCCTCTAAACCAATCACTGTCCTCTGGGTCATACTGCCCCCATCCAATGAAAGTCCTCTCCCTAAGCTCCACCCCTAGGGGCCATCTTCAGATTTGGTAGGCACGTAAAGTGGCAGTATGAACCAAGAAAAGCGACAGAGGGAAAGGAGGGATAGTTTGCATGTGAATCCATGCAAAACCCTTGCTGGAGAACAATAGTTACAGGTAAGTAACTTAAACCTTCGCCAGCATGGGGTCTGGCATGGATTCACATGTGAATGAATAACTATTACACATCAGTACATATACACAATCACGGGTGTGGCAAGGCTCAACTGAAGTACAAACATTTACTCCTGGAACAGACTCAACTCACACAAGCAGGTTGCATAGCACTGCTTGGCCGACTCGAGACTCTTCCTTGCAGATGACGAGCAGGGGCACACCAGAGAGAAACACTGTTGTTGCTGCGATGGCTCAGGTGGAGTGGGCTCTCGGCCGGCCTGGCAGCAGCCTGTTAGCCAGTTGATGACAGTGCATGATGCAGCCAGCCAGCCACCTGGAGATGGAAGCCTTCGACATGGCCTTTCTGTGATTTACAGGTCCAAAGTTTATGAACAACTGAGAAGATTTTCGAAAATCCTTCGTACCTGCCATGTAGAACTTCAAGGCACATGCAACGTCCAGCGATTGCCAGGCCCTCTCTACTGTGACGATGGATTTGAGAAGAAGACAGGTAACATCAAAGGTTCCTGGAATTCCGACTGTACCTTAGGCATAAAGGTGGGGTGTGTATGCAGTACCACCCTTGAAGCACTGAAAGATAAGTAAGGCTGCTTGCAAGACAGGGCCTGGATCTCACTCACCCGCCTGACTGAGGTGATAGCCACAAGGAAGGCCATTTTCCACAAGAGAAACTTGAGCGTGGCTTTATCCTGAGGCTCAAAGGACGCTGTCTGAGCTTAGTCAGGACTAAATTGAGCTCCCAAGCCGGGGCAGAAGCCTTCACCAGCAGGAAAGCCCTGAAGAGCCCCTGAGGAACTCCTTGACGAGTCTGTGTGACCACAGAATAGGCCTAGCCGGAGAGATGGTGTATGGGGCATGGCGGTGAGATGTGCCTTTATAGAGGCGTAAGCCCCTCCAGCCTTAGCCAAGAAAAGCAAGTATGGTAAAAGCTGCCTTGCAGTGACACGCAGAGCGGTAATCTTCTGAGCCCGGCACAACATGGAGAAGCACTTCCACTTATGGCCATAGCACCTCGACGTTGCAGAGGCTCTGGCCCTGGCCAGGATGTCCTTACATTCTGCAGGTAAAGCATAACTTTCAAACTGTAGTGCTGCCGGAGCCACGTCCTCAGGTTCAGCGACTCCAAGTCATGTTGCAGAATTGCCTCTCACTCTCTGGTGAGGAGGTCCGGGAGCAGCGGCAGCCTGATGGACTGGGCCAGATTTGTCGCGGCTATGCCATAGCGATGAGTATCATCCTGCAGTGGCACTCTGAGTGTGTTGATCACACATAGCAGGAGTGGAAATGAAGGTAAAAGCATATAGGACCAGTCTCTCCCACAGGAACGAGAATGCGTCACCCATGCTACTTGGCTGAGGGAACCTGCTGGCGAACTTCTGGCACTTGGAGTTTGCTGCTGTTGCGAAGAAATCGATCAGGGGTTTGCCCCATTTGTCGGACAGAAGGTCGACCTGGTTCTGGTGAAGCTCTCACTCGTGGCAAGAACGGAAAGGAAAACTACATTTATAGAGAAGATTTTCTCTGCTTTTCAGATCGGTCCACACCGAGGAAGGGGTTATTTTGAAGTAAGATTTGACAGGGAAGGTGGCTCTTTTCAGCCCAAGCTTCCCCTTTTTGCTTCTGAGTACACAATACCAATAGACAAAAAAATCCCCAAATCCCTTTTCAGAGCATGTGCTACATGGGGTTGGAAACATGGTTATGAAGGGCACATGCAAGAAGAGTACATTTATTGGTTTAATGTTCATTCAACCCTGGTTTTTTTCACAGATTGTTTTGCCGAAATCTTTTGGCTGAAAAAACTCATTGAATTTCTTTTATTTATTTGGGGTTTACCCCCCAACCCCACTTCCCTTTTATATATTCCCTATCCTCCCCCCTACCACATATGTCTTTATCACCCCCCTCGAATCACCTATATTTTTCAATGAGTCTTTTTCAGCCAACATTTTTCGGCACAAAAATCAGCGGGAAAAAAAAGCGATGAATGAACGTTGTACCCATTTATTGCCTTCCTCTCGTATTATGGAGGACTGTGAAATATGCCAGGGATTGAGCACAAAAACACTTAGAGACAGGCAAACCACCAGGCATGCTGGGTATATGAGGGTAGATAGCATGCAGAATCTTCCAGGAGTGTGGGTTTACCCTCCCTCAAGGAAAGAATACGGTTGGATCATAAAATATCCAGCTTGGTAGAAACACCTTCAAAAGGGGTGAAAGGTGCTGACCTGACACTTGTTAAAAGAGTAGAACCATCCTCACAATCCCAGAAGACTTATGGTTGTGAGGACAAGCCCCATCGATGACAGCTTTGTCTACAGATGATAAGGGAGGGGAACCGTTCACGGGCCAAAAACGGGTTAAGTCAAAAAGAAATGCAGTTATTGACAACATTAAAGAATACTTCTTGTCCATCCCATCAAAGACCACCACATGGAAGGAGCGAAAACCATTATTGATGAAAACGTGTCAACAAGCTGCCCTTCATCGTTGGCTGCTCTTTCTTCGACAACTTTATAATCAACAGCTTCATCAACTAAGGAAAAGAAAACCATGCCATCGATAAGTGCAACTTCAGTGACCCAGTCGGAAACGACCTCATCGCTGATGGGCTTTCTATTCCTAGTACACAGACGATTCATTGATGGAGATGGAAGTTCACCCTCCACAGACAGCCAAACAATGTGTCACTGAAACCTCAACCTTGTAAGGGCCCCCAGAAGCTTTTCCCCTTCCCCTGACATCATGGAAAGAGCCAACAGGGAGATCTGAACTGAACAGAATAATACCATTACTGCAAGAAGAGCCAAGGGCCCCAAAGGGCCCAAGCCTCCCCCCATGATCAGACAAATCTCTCATTTCACACTTGCCGTCAACGCCTACACAAAGATCACTATGGCGTCCCATAGAAATAGAGAACACCCAAACTTCACAAGCTCCTTCTATTACGTCAGAGCCTACAGACAGGAGGAAGGAGAGTTGTTACAAACAGATTTGGGCCAGGAATCTGTGTTCTGACTCTACGTTGGTCTTGTCGAAGACCACGATTGGGACGAAGATATATGCACAAAAAAGAATTCTCCAGACTATTCTCCTAAGAGCTCACCACCATATGAGGTTCGAGTTTTCCACACAATGATGACAAAGGCTTGCAAGATGGTTGCATTAAACCCTACCAAAGAAAAAAAGTATTGTTTCCTTTTTGATCACACGAATAAAAGACGAAAATAAGTAGTGTGTATTCCAATTAAAGATAATGGGGCTCTTTACGAGTACGCCAGTAGAACTGGCGTGCCAGTATTACCGTTGCTTGCAGGGCAATCGCACATCCCTGCGGCGGAAACGGTAGCACCAGCAACAATATCAATTTGCCAGTATTACTGGCAGATCTGTGCCGAGAATACCGACACCGGCAATGATATTACCGGTGCCGGAAATAGCATCACCCCTGTGATGGCACGGTTGGAGGCAGCCATTTTAAAAACACAATCCAATCTGAATTCCCTACTTCCTGCTGCCATCCAGTCCCATAAGTGCAGCCAAAACATGTCCCAGCAAGAGAAGTCCCAGGCACCAGATCTCCAGCTCTGCAAGCCTAACTTTTCTGAGGCAGAGCTCGCTGCATTAGCAGGTGCTGTGGTACAGCATTCTGATGCCCTGTTTGGGAGTAAGCACAGGAAGACCACTGTGCAGAGGAAGAACGAGATATGGGCCAATGTCATGGCAAGGATGACAGCTGTTCCCAAGAGTCTTTTACGGCAGAGGGCCTGTCGTAACAAACAAGCACCAAAGTTCCTTTCTTATCAGGATTTTCGCATTCACAAGTTCTCGCTTCCAGTGTTTATCATGGGTCTCCCTCCTTCAGGCTCGGACCCCTTTTTACCAAAGTGTTCACAATTGGTCTCACTAGATCGGGCTCGGAACATGGATCGCCCCCGTTCGGGCTCAGACCCCTTTAGCACAATATTCACAATTGGTCTCCCTTGTTCGGGCTCGGGCCATGCAATGTCACTTTCTACGTTTTCCTCTTTATATCAAAAAATGAAGACTTTCGAATGTGCAATGGGTTTTGCTTAAACCGTTGCTGGACCACTTCGATTTACTTCACACAATATTTTTACAAATCTTCCACTTTCGGTTCTGACACTTCTTGGCTGGATATCTTACATAGACCTTTGATTGAGCACCCTCGTGGTGCCGGACCACTCTTTCACTGGTCTTGTATCTTTTTCCATAAACGTTCAAACATCCATCTGCAATTAAGCTTTCCTTTCCTCTTTCATCACACGCATTACCAATCTTGTTCTTGTGCTCCTTATACAATGTTGCTGCTTGCAACCTTGACTTCAACACAGACCGGTCTTGCATCGGTCTCCCCAAATCACTTGCTGTGTTGATCTCTCTGGCGCTGCTTTGATCTTGGAGCCAAGCACGGTACCACACCGGCTGGTGTTCCTCCCATGCATGCAGGAGGGTGCGGGGTATCTCCGACACACAATACAAGATTCTTCATTCTGGTTTCCTGGCCTTACGCTTTCTAATCTGAAATAGAAAGGTCAAGGGTATCGCCCTCTTTGCGCCCCCTTCTTGGTTTGCCATCTTTCTTCCCTCGTTCAGCTGCCGTCGGGGGGAAAATACTGTTCATTCATGTGCTTTTCCTCGCTCAGAGTGTGCTCTCATGCTCCGCCTTCTATCCGTGTGGGGAAGTTTAATGGAAGTCCGGTGTGAGTGATTACCAGTAATTTTCTGCCCTTGCCTGACCATAGTAGTGGGACATGTCAGGCACCATGCTCGGGTGCAAGTCTATTTTCTCACAGAGTTGGCTGCCATTGTGAAAGTGTTTGTGAAGGGAAAGGGGGGGTAGAGTTCCTACGTATCCTACTGGGTAGGATGGGGTAAAGGTGTTACAGAGAAGGGGATACCGCATCTCGCCATCAGGTGTCCCACTCCCCGAAGGCCCCTCACCTAGGTGATCCTACTGCATTGGTCCACCCACACGCTCTGGATACAAAGGTGATGCCGTGCCCTGGCCACCTGGGAGAGAGACTACCGGGTGAAACACCTTCTGGTTTTTCACAGCAGCCACTGGCGCACTGAGGCAGTGGCCATTTCCGCACCACTAAAGAAGAAGAGGAGGAGTATGAGGTGATACTACCCAATGCTTCCGTCTGGCCCAGCCTCAAAGCCCGCACAGCCCACCAGCTCTGACTGCCACCAACATGCGTGCAATACATGCAAGGCTGGATGGCATCGAGAGGCGGCATGCAGACATTCGCTCACTTGTGGGCTAGCAGCAGCAAGAAAGTCAGGTCATGAGGAACTGCCTGCAGGGGTGCACCTGCAGGATTGCCTTCTCACTCGGCCATGCCACCACATCCATGGTAACACTGGGGCAGGGAGTGCATGAGCACACCAATTCTTCTTCAGCCTCTGCAGAGTCGCTGAATCGGGCCATTCAGCTTGACACTACAGTACATCCAAACCAGGAGTCGGAGCCATCCACTTCTGTTACCCCCACAGAAGCTCACTCTCAAGCACAGCCAGGCACTGTTCACTGTGCCACCTCACCTCCAAGAAGCAGGAGCAGGCCCCCAAGAGGGTCAGGAAATTACATTTGGACACTTCATGGGTGTTTTTGCCAGAGTGGGCTTTGGGGCAGGTGTATGTGAGGGTGGATGTTTTGAGGAGGGTGTATTTGAGAGTGGGTGTTTTAGGAAGAGTGTATTTGAGGGTGGGTGTTTTGGGGAGTGTGTTTTTGAGGGTGGGTGTATTTGAGGGTGGGTATTTTGGGGGGTGTTTTTGAGGGTGGGTGTTTTGGGGAGGGTATATTTGAGGTTGGGGGTTTGGTGGCGATGCTGTTGTTGGGATGTTACACGTTGCAAGATTTAAAAAATCACATGAAGAAATGACAAGACATTACATTCTTTTGAAACAAGTGTACTGTGATTGTGCATGAGATACAGTAAGGTGCAAGGGAAGAGCTGAGTGGAGGGGGGTACTCAGAAAACGTTCTCATTGAGTTGTTGCCGGGTCATGCATCCATCCTTGGCTTAAATGTGCTCAGTGCGCGGGTTGCAACAGAACATGCATTCGGTGACCCTAAGTGGCCATGTCTGATAATGCACTGCCATTTGGGGTCAGGGGTGTTGCATCCTCGTACCTGTAGTGCATTGTGTGCGGATGTCCTGTTGGGGTTGCAATAGCCTGCCGAGTGACTTCGACATCTCAAGTGATGTGCTACGCTTGTGTGTTGTGGCCTCTCATTTTAGGGACGCGCTGGTGGGTCCTGCATGTGTAGGGGGCATATCAGACATGCATTCATTACATTGTTACACCTCCCCCCCATTGCCTGTCACTCAAGCTGCAAGGTAGATGGGATTGTACATGTACTCACAACCGGGTCCTTTGTCCTCTATAACACGCCATGTAGTACACCGTTAGGGTTCTGTTGCACAGGACCATAGGGTTGTGGTTGATCCTGGGAACCGGGCACTGCAGCGCGTGATGGTCAGGTCGGCATCACAGGTCACATGGACATTAAGGAAATGGAACTGCTTCCGGTTCCTGTAGACCGCTGAGGTGTGGGGGGAACATCAGCTCAACATGTGTGCAATCCAATGTTGACACCACATTGAGCATGTCCGCAATGGCATAGAACTGGGCCTTGATGGCATTGAGCTGTGCCAGGGTGGTGGGGAGGGCAATGTGTTGGCCCACATGGTGCAGGAAGGACTCCAGCACCTGCACCAGCACTCTGGAGAATGCAGGCTGTGATATGCCATGCAGCTGGCTTACAGAGTGCTGGAACATGCCAGTGGCGAGGAAGTGCTGGACTGACACCAGCTTTACCAGCAGTGGTATGGCTGTTCTGATTCTGTTCATGCGTCCTATGTCCTCATGGATGTGGGTGAGGAGTTATCTGGTGGTCTTCCTGTCTAGGCAGTACAGGGTGAGAATTTGTGTGTCTGTGAAGGTTCATGGTGTGGCACTTGTGCGAGGGATCACTGCACGCCTCCTCCTCCTCCTCGCCACCTGCATCCCCATCTGCAGCATCCTCCTCATTCTTCTCTCCCTGGCATCCTGTCACCACTGCTGGTACTCCAGCCCCAGCAGCTGTTCTTCAGCATGGAGCACCTCCAGGTCCATGTTAGCAGCAAGTAGTAGCATCATGGTTGGGATGTTTTTTTGGGGACTACATCAGTCTCAGCCAGGACCTACATGTCACTGCTAGGAACCCTATCATTCTGCATTCTCCTAATCCCGGAATGCTGGCTTTGAATGTGACCAAACCAGCAGTTTTCCTAGTGCCAGGTGGTCGCAGTTTCATGGACAGTGGGAGGACAAGATTGCAATTCAAAGCATGTCTTCTCAAACACCTGCGATGGTGCAGTCAGCCAGCAAATCTCACAAAATGATCGCCTCTACGAGAGCTTCTGCACTAAGAAACAGTCATCAGAGACTCATCTCTGGGAGGCATCTCAAACGACTCAAAGAAAAGGAACACTGGTCAGAGAATGCAAGGCATCTCCACATCAACATCCTGGAGCTCATAGCAGTCAGGTGGGTTCCCTGTTCGTTTTCCTGCTTTTCAAAGGGAAAGTATACAGAGTTCTAAAGGACAATACAATAACTGTGTTGCTACATAAATTAACAACCGGGAATTGGATTACAAGTCTTTCTCTGGAAGCACTTACCTAATGCACTGGTCCATTCAACAGAATAAGCCCACAAGCCTTCCACTTTCCGGCAACACAACATTCAATGGTATACAAGCTCAGCAGACAACATGGGAATGTCAAGAATCGGAGCTACAAAACCAGTAACTAACCATCATATTCCAAAAATGGGGAAAGACACAAATAGACCTATTTGCACCTCACCACAACAACAAATGAAGCAAATTCACCATCAGGTTCTCACAGAATGGATCAGAGGGGGAAGCGCTCTCATCCTCGTGGACATGAATGCTAGCTTATACCTTCACTCCAATACCTTAATCAGGAGGGTAGTATTCAACATCAAACAAAGATATTTCTTATAGCCCCAGCACTGGCCAGACAGAGATGGTACTCCCACCTAGTCCAGCAGGTGATATACAATCCAATATGCCTGCCGCCAACCGACGATCTACTCTACAGGAGCAGAGGGAGGTTAAAACATCAGGACACAATGTGGCTTCTGACTTCTCTGAATTCGTAAATTCTGACATCCTGGAAGAATGCAAAATAGTGCTGGATGCAAGTAGGACTACCTTGAATACTAAATCTTTACTCTAAACTGGAAGCTGTTTGCACATGGTGTTCTGAACATACTTTACAGACGTTTTTAGTAGAAATTCACAAAGTGTTACCATACCTGTTATCCTTGGCAGAACGCTGTTTGGTGGAGGATCATTAGAGTACACCCGGTAGCTATATCGTGGTACACTCTCAAATCAGGGGAAGCCACACTTTTCTGTCAGAGTAATATAGCAGTTTATAAAAGGGCTTCTACGCACTTATCCACCAGTGAGAAAGGCGGCACCCGTGTGGAGTCTGAATACAGTTTTGCCTATATTCATGAAGGTACATTTTGAACCCTTATACGGGGTGGACATCAAACACCTTTCCTGGAAGGTAGCATTCTTGGTAGCCATTACCTTAGGAAGACGAGTCGCAGAAATCCAGGCATTAGCCATTAATAAACCCCATCTATTGTTTTAAAAAGGATAAGTGGTTCTCTGAACAAACACAACTTACCTACCTAAAGTGCCAGCTGATTTGTACATTCTCACATCCATTGCTTTGCCAACATTTCTTGAGAATGCTACTTCAAGGGCATGATTTGCGTCCCATTTCGTGAATGGCAATCGTGTGTTAAAATATTACAGTGAATGAACAAATAGTTCCCAAAAAGCTACATGCCTGTTTGTTGCTTTTGGACCCTCAAATAAAGGTGGCTCTTTCATAAAGCAAGGTATAGCAAGATGGATCATATCAGCTATTCTGCAATAAAAAGGCTAACAAACCTCTGTCCAACAACATCCATGCTCATTGCCTGAGGGAAATGCCAGCTTCTGCTGCTTTGTGATCAAGAGTACCCTGCAAGATATCTGTCGAGGGGCTACCTGGCTTGGGAAGTGCTGCACACATTCATCAGACATTATTGCTTGGATGCACAATCGAAGATTGACACTGATGTGGAGCGAGCATTGCTGCAGCAACCATTCACTAACTAGGCCTTTGGCTGCCTACCACCTGTCAAAACTATTATGATATGATATGGCATGGCATTTGTAACGCGCCTATACACAAGTGTTTCAAGGCGCGAATTATGCAACTATTGCCTTAAATGCATCTACTGCTTTGTAATCCATTCAAAGCATGTGAATATATCACAGAAGGAGCATAGATATCTTTCATATATTCCCATAGATTACCGCCAATCCCATAAAGGGCGCAGTGGTTCCAAATCACACGCTTTGGCTTGTTAGAATCTAAACACGACCTCAAGGGGTGGGGCTAAGCACTCAATGTCCCGTTGCCTAAGGGTGAAATGACCCACAATCAAGTAGATTGGCTGCAGTAATCAGTATTTAATCCTACACTTTAAGGACAAACTTTGAATTTGGTGGTGCAGTAAACATGGCAGTAATTCTGTTACCAGCCAAAAAGTGGCAGTAACAGAAGGACCACCACTTTTTTACCACACCGCCAAACTTCTAATATGGCCCAAAGACTTCATCTTCTGTTTTAACTTCCTTGTACTGCCATGTTAGCTATCCTTTGTGTTTTGAGCCTTACTCCTTCCTTAGTGTTATGCATAATGAAATCCACTTTATTTAACATTTATGTTGTTTAAGTCCTTTTTGATTCCTTGGTCTGTCATAAGCTTGACAAGATGGTTATGCCATAAGGTTTACTGTACTTTTTCGAGCAGCCTTCTTTTTATTTGTCTTCCCTAATGCCCGAATAGAGAGGCCTCCTCACAATTGTCTCAACCAAATGTTTGAACTGCTCATGACAGTGCTTAGAATAGATACTATCTCCTCTGACGCTTCCTTATCTTGGAAATATCAAGGAATCTGCAGAGCTGACACTGGTTCCATCAGAACCAACTAAGCTGTTTTTGATGGCTTTTCCTATGTTCATCATGGGCCAGGTTCTCGTAGGGTGGCACCCTTTGACTCAAGAGACTACCAGCTTCTAGGAGATGTCTGCTCTCCTTAATTGCCCCTGCATTGCTCCAGCCTGTTAAGTCAGGATACAGGACTCCTAACATTAGAACAGCAGTATCCAAACTGGCTTTCATTTTCCACGTGGTGATTGTCCTCGTAGCAAACTAAAGGCTGTGAAACAGTCAAGTTTTCAAGAAAGACACAGACTCAAAAGTAACAGTTCGAAAAACTTTATTTATAAACTTTGTTGGGTTGGTGGAATGTCTAATTGGCCCTAACTCTAAAGGGGTGGTTTCCCTCAACTGATGCTTCTCAGGGCTAACGATGTCCGTAAGTCCAAAACCAAAACCCGTCTGTGTCTAAACCTATTCTTGCCCTCACTCTTAGACAAAATGTGTTCAGAGATCTGCTTAAAGAGAAAATGGTGGTTAAAAAGGAAATGTAAACCACAGCTGGTTTCAGGTAGTCTTACCAATAGGTGTAGTTCTGCTAGTTCGAAATAGTTTAACTCAAAAGGGTTGCCCTATGAACCTTCCATGTAGGGCTCTTGCCATAAGTTAATTATTAATTCACAGTGTCTCTGGGTCTCTTCAGGTTCTCTTCCCCAAGCTTCAGTCCTTCCTGTTACAAACTGTTAAGAAAGGAAGAAGGCATACTATGGCAAAAGGGAAAATGCACACAGTTGCACTGTGAACAACTCTGAATCTAACAACGTGTATATAATACCCCAAGTCTTGTGTATATATGTAAAACCCAGGAACGTCAATAAGGTAAAACACTATTACCAATATAGGAAAAGGGATGTGGGGTAAACACTTAGGACCTCCTTATGACTGAAAGGAAAGTCGGCAAACTCTTTACCCACTATGCTCTTACAGATACTGACAGCGCTAAACCCACGTAGCGGGCAAGCAAGGACAGATTCTGTGAATTGACAATCTATAGAATACTGAATAAGGAAATTATAAACAGTACTCACGAGGACCGGAAAGACGACTTGAATGTCAGTAATTTCACGAACCCTGTAGATCAAACAGGGACCCAGAAGGCTGTAAAAGCAAAGGGTTAAAGATAACAAAATACATAAACCCTAGTAAAAGGCAAGTCTGAATTGTGATAATAAATCGTGAGGAAAACTAAAAGGGGAACACTCTGGAACTAGTAACAACAAACCCACACCTAATAATCAATGGAAAATGAATGCAGAAGTGTAGTGGAAAACATGGAGTGGAATCTCAATAAAGTAGGATCAGGAGCAGGGAAAATGATATCACAAAAGGAAACCTTTCCCACCCAATCCAAGGAGAAAAGGCAGTAACTAATTCTACGAAAGTAAATATTAATACATCCTGCTTTTCAGTAACCAGGACAGCATAAAGGGACAGAAAACACCGGCAAACTGGGCTGCATCAAATAGTAAAGTACAGAGAAAGGCTGTCTGCAGACAGAGGAAGACAGAAAGGGAAATTCAGAAAGCATAAATCAAATAAGCGCATAAATCCGAAATCCAGGACAGAGGAACAAGATACAGGAATTAGTAACTGGGCACAAAGCTAGGAACAGGAACTAGGTACAAGGCATGGAACTAGGAACAAGGAACTGGAACTAGATACTTGGCACAATATCTATGAACAAGGAACTGGAACTAGGTACAAGGCACAGAAACTAGGAACAAGGAACTGGAAATAGATACTTGGCTCAATATCTATGAACAGGGAACTGGAACTAGGTACAAGGCACAGAAACTAAGTACAGGAAACAGGGACTAGTCACAACAGGAACACTGCTACAATGACCAGCGCAGGACTGAAGCAAACTGAGGCTTTTAAAGCTGCTTAACGAGCACACCCCTCAGGCGTGCCGCCTGCTGCACCTGCAGCCACAGGTGTTGCCTATCCTCCTCCCAGCGTTGTGCTGCAAGGGAGGAGATGATGCAGTGAGCCAGGCATTCTGGGAAGCAGGAGGTGAAGCAGTGAGCCAAGGCATTCTGGGAAGCATAGTCATTTGATTTAAGTAGCATGCCGGATGCCAGGGAGGAGATGAAGCAGTGAGCCAGGCATTCTGGGAAGCAGGAGGTGAAACAGTGAGCCAAGGCATTCTGGGAAACATAGTCATTTGATTTAAATAGCATGCTGGCTGCCAAAAACCAGGAATGGATCCGGAAGGGAAGTAACTGGGAAAATAAGGTTTTAACGCTCCCAATTCATCAGAACACTGTAGCATAGGGTTCAAAGGAAATGTCCAGTAAGGAATAAACCCCAGAACATGCCCCCAAGTGGCGGGGACGGGAACGAAGGGAGCGAGAACGGGAGCGAAGAGAGGGAGCCGTGACACAAACAAAAAGACACAGTTCCTGTTTGGCTGTCAGGTTTCCCTTCCCCAAGGTTTAGGTCTCTCTTCACAATGTTCAACAATGTCTCCAGTGGGCCTCTCAGGGTTCCCTTGCCCAAGCTTAGGCCTTTCTTCTTCAAACTCTACAATGTCTGTTGTGGTCCTTTCAGGGTTTCCCTTTCCTAAGCCTATGCCCCTCTTCAAACTCAACAGGCCTCAGTATGATGTTGGCGGTAACCTGCCGTTGCTACTGGTGGGTTGCCGCCGACCTCTTAACACTGTTTCCGCTGCCTGATATCCCAGTGCCATCAGGATATTACAAGTGCTGACGGTTCGGGATGTCAGGCGGTGCAAACTGTAAGTCCCCATTTCCGTGGAGTCCCATGGGACTCCACGGGAATGGGGACACGGAAGCACCGGCAACATTGCTAATGGTGCTGGTGCTTCGGTGGGAACCATGCCTGCAGGGGCCGGTGCTCCTGGCAGGTCAGACCTGTCGGGATCACCGGCAACTGCAGGTGTTCTCGTAGTCTGGCTGTCCGAAAAAAGAGCCGGTATGTTGCTACCGGCACCCTTATTTCCAGAACGCCAGAATTGTAATGAGGTCCACTGTCTTTTGTGGGCCTCTCAGGGTTCCCTTCCACAATCCTAGGCCCCTTTGGTTTGACACAAAAGTTTACCTGGTCAAGATGCACCATTTTAACATACAGTTTTTTCCATGTGGTAGTGTCAAAGACTTTCGAAAAGGCAGGGCTTTGGCTCCTCCCCTGCGCTACCACTCTGACTCCAGACCCCTCTCTTTGTACTCAGTTTCATCTTTTTGGGCATCTTTCCCTCTTGTGCTCTTTTTCACTCGGGCTTTGTTTCTCTTTCACCTTTCTTTCCTTCTATGGGGCACACCTGCACACTTCTCTATTCTTTGCTGTTCCTCTTGCACACTCCTCTTGACTTTGTTTCACTGGCACATTCTGCTCTTTGGTTGTGCACTCTTGCACCTTCCTTTCTTTGTATCGTGCCTTTTGCATTTTCCCTATTCAATCTGCGGGTCACTCGAACCCGTCTTTCCTGTTTCGCGGTGCTCACACCATTCTTTCCTGTTTCAGCTTGCTTGCACCCTTGCTTTGCTTTCTTTCACTTGTTTTCAGTCTTTCACTTATTTTCAATCTATCAGGTCGCTTGCACCCCCTTTTCTGCTTTGGGTTGCTTGCACCCTCACTTTACTGTCTTCCGCTTTGCGCCACTTGCGCACTGTGCTTTTTCCTTGCTCTCTTTTCCTTTGCGCTTAGCACTTTACTTTCTACTTTCAAGCTGCCTCTCCCTCTCATTCACCTAGCGAGACTCACCCAGACAGCGCAGCGCTGGTGAGCAGCTCCCCGGGAGACGGGGCGTTAGATCAGGGTCTCACCATCTGCCCCTCAGATACTCCTGGGACTGACACATGTCCCATGGGAACAAGCACTGACTGGATACGGCAAATAAGCAGCACCTCGCCTTCCTCCTGCTTCAAAGATAAATGGCTCCTTCGCACCGCTGCGGCCCCTCTGCTGTACCCGACCAGCGTCTCGTCGTCCCATTCTCCTCCAGTCCTCCCAGGTTTCTTGTGTTGTTGTATTCACATTCCAACCAACAATCCCAGCTCGCTCAATGCTTCTGGCAGAACCACCATTTTTATAATGTAGGTGAGAGCCCATTGGAGTCAGGTGTGCACAGTTGGAGTAAAGTGCCTGACCTTCCCTGACACTATTAGTGGGAGAATTCAAAGGTGTTACATAGTAGGCCTCACTTTGTATTCTATGTTGTTTCTATGGTTAATCCTCATTGCTCCATATCACCTCTTCTTCGTCCCATTACTTATTGGAAATGGGGAGGGGGAGATGGGGTGAGATTGAAAATACCCCATAAAGACTGAGGGGGTGGGGGGGATGGAATTTTCTCATCCTGTTTTCAGTACTAGGTCTGGGGATGTGTTGTGGCCTATTAAGGTGAGTGGGTGATGTTTTCCATATTTCTTTATCTGGGTTGTTGTGGTAGTAGTGGTGGGTTTATTGGGGTGTTGGTTCTAAATCCCTTTGTTTCCTGGAGGGGGATAACTGGGAGGGAAAAGGTGGGTTTACAGCATATCCGCTGCGTTTTGAGGAAGGAGAGACAAGGTTAGTGTCAAGGACTGTGAAAGGGTTTGGCCTCCCTAGATGTCTAAGATGTTTTATCTTCCATTTTCTTGAGGCAAGGTCAAGGGTTGGACAGGACTTGGATGACAATATCCCATTAACAAAGGGGGAGGTTAGGATGGATTGGGTCAAGGAACAGGGGAATAGCAGGTCTCACCTTTGGACGCTCTCACCGCATTCCCCAAAGACCCCCTGCCCAGGTGAACCTCCCTTGCTTGTCCGCTCCCAGGGTTGGGATCCAAGAGCGATCGCCCTTCCCTGGGAACTACTTGTGAGAACGCCCTGAGGTTTCTCACAAGGCCCTGCATAACAATGGAGGTAATAATGGCAATTTTTTGGCAAGAGAAATGTCTTACATGTTGAGTGTTAGCCGTTCCTTTCTATTATTTACTGTGCATTAGGTTAATATTTTATCAAAAATAACGCTTCAAAATCATGGCGTTCTTGGTAATGGCAAAGGAAGCTCTCGGAGTCCCTTTACCCCCTTTACCATTTCCATTGATGGACAGTCGATTCAACAAGGGAAATGGGGAGCAGCATGCACTTGGTGCATTGTTTAAAAATGCACAGGAAGAAGACAGGGTCATGGTGGGAGAGTAATGTAGAAGTACTGCAGGGGGGGCATGGTTGTACGACATCCTCCTAGTCTGGGGAGAGGAGCAGGAGGGAAGAAATATGGCAGTGTGGCAGCAGAGGAGGAGGAACAGGAGGTGCACCAATACGAGGGATCAGAATGCAGGCCCTTACCATCAGTGAAGTCTTTCTGAGCCCTCTGATTGGCTAAAGTGCAAAGCCCTGGTGCTATTTCCTGATTATGACATCAAAGGAATGGCAATGCAGAGGCAGGAACAAATAAAAATGGCTGGAATAAAGCTACACTCCCAGCATTCCATTGCTTATTCTTTTAATGGATGCAATGCTCTAATCGTATTATAGCTTTTCTGCCTTTGTCCATATTGACGGTTAATGCCCTTCACAGCAGCATTTAATGCTATAGGGCAAAGGACATAGATAACATCTCATCTCATGTCAGCTAATCAGAATGCTTATAATGTAGTCCATAATCTCTGGCCTATTCTGTCAAAAAACGTTGAGCTCCCACACACTTTTGACACCTCTGAATGCCAAAAAGAGAGAGAGGGGTACATAGCACGTGAAATCACAGCTCAGGTTTTGCTTCACTCCCTCTCCAACACACGTCTGTCTCCCATCGCTTACGGTCCCCGTCCCATCTCCTTTCCTCGCTCCAGCACTGCAATCAGGTCTCCGCCTTCAAGCTGAGTGTACCTTGAATGTCAGGACAGCATTGCAGCAGGACAGCCACTTGTTCATCTTCATTGCTTGGGTTACTGGGGCATCCCTGGCTGCTCCATCTGGGATATAGATCAGGGATTTTTTAAGCAACCATTTCTAGTGTTATGTGGCAGATGTTTACACACTAGCTTATATTCTGGTACACTGAACTCACTATGGCCGAAGTACCGGTCATTATCGCTTGAGTCAATGCCCTTGCCAAAATTATTTAGCATTGGGTGGTCATTATCCGCACAATATTAAGTATTATAGGTTTGCATAATTGTATTAAATTCACTATTGTATTATCCTAGATAAAGCTCCAGCGGTAAGAGCCAAGGTCAGAGAGATATGGTAGGGGAGCTTGGAGTGGAGATCCCAGAGGGTCTATGGAGGAAAATGTGCCAGTTTACTAAGTCTGTATCAATGAATGTGAGATTTTAAATAATTCAATACAAGATCTTAAACATGCTACACTACATGCCAAGTAAACTGCAAATAATTTATCCTCAGCATGATGGTCGTTGCCCGAGATGCAGGGGCGACAACGCAGGGTTTGTACATATGTTTTGGAGCTGCTCTGGGCTATTAGACTTTTGGCAACAGGTTTATTCAATACTGTCTGAGGTGGTGGACCGGCAGCTTGATAGGTCTTTGGGATATGGGACGGGATCAGCGGAAAAACTATGAGATCCTTTCTAAATATGGGTTGCGTGGTGGCCAAAAGAGGCATCCTCACAAAATGGAAAGACCAGCCTCCCTCAATCCCCCGAATGGGAATGGTTGAGAGAATTGACTTGGGCCAGTGACTGCAAAGAAACATTTATGGACATTCAACCTGTAACATCAAGTCCAAGAGACATATGGTGTGGATTCTGTGTATACTTGTTTTAAGACAAAAACGTTGACTGAAAGATACGGAACCAGATGGGGTTAGGAGATTCTGTGGCAAGAAAAAGGCCTACTGCAAGCAAACACTCTATTGCATAGAACCACAGTTGTTATATTGTTATACATAATTTCTGCCCAGCTCAAATAAAGGTTTTTTTTATTTAAAAAAATTATAAATTCAATAATTATTATTATTACGTTTTGTAAAGCGCAACACGCCCGCAGGCCTCAGTGCGCTGAATGGGGAACAGAAAGTCAGGTCAAGGGAACATTGACGAAACACACAGTAATCACAGAGAAAGTCTCATAAGTTCCAAACAAGGGTCCCAAGAGGATCTGAGGTCAGCCCAATAGGAAGACAAGCCAGGACTCGAGCGGACCCAGATTAATCATTAGTATTAAACAAAAAAGTCTTCAAATCTTTCTTAAAGTGGGTGCGGTCTGAGCAATTGCGAAGTTCGCTGGGAGTAGCTTTCCACAACCTAGGAGCAACAACGTTGAAACTCGTCCCGCAAAAACTCTCTAGCTTATAGCGTGGCTGAAATAGTTTACCAGAGCAGTTGGAACGAAGGCAAGGCTAGAGGGAACATACAGAATCCTTTTAATCAAGTAGCCAGGAGCCTTTTCTGCCAGACATTTGTGCGTCAAAGTTAACAACTTGTAATCAATACGTTGTTTAACAGGGAGCCAGTGCAAAGATCTACAAGCGTTAGTAACATGGTCTCTTCTTGTGAGACCGCAAACCGCCCTTACTGCATTATTTTGAGCTACTTGCGAAACTGCAATGTTAGATTTAGAGGTATTAGCTAGGAGGCTATTGCAGTAGTCCAGTCTGGAATTCACAAGGGCAGTAACGAGAGAGGCTGTGTTAGGTTCTGACAAGTACGGCTTTATTTGCCTAATTAGCCTAGTAGTGTAGGCACAAGAAGCCTTGACCTGTCCCACATGTTTCTTCATATTAAGATTAGCGTCTAGATAGACACCCAGGGTTTTAATCCAAGGACTGACTTTAATAATGCAGTTAGAAATTTTAAAATGGGAATATCTCTGGTCAAATTTGACTAGACGTAGGCTGGATCCTATAAGCATGACTTCAGTCTTGCTCCCATTAAGGGCCAAGGAGTCATACGTGTCAGTGATAGTTTGTTGGTCCTTGTCATAGTCACCAGTCAATTTAAAAAATACCTGAGTATCATCGGCATAATTGGTGTACCTTACGCCGATGCTATCACGAAGATCGAAGAGGGGACGAGTCTACAAGTTGAAAAAGTGTGGGGGAGATACAAGCTCCCTGTGGGACACCACAAGTAAGGGTTTCAGGCAACGAATGAAAATCACCTGAGGAAACGCGAGCAGTTCTGGGTCCTACGAAAAAGGCAAGCCAAGAAAGTGCAGGTTTGGAACAATTACCAATAGTAGCCAACCTCTCGAGCAGCAATTATGATCAATCAAATCAAAAGCTGCCGAGAGGTCGAGCAACACGAGTAGCACAATTTGGCCAGAATCGACAACAAGGGAGAGATTCGCCTTTAAATCAAGCATGGCAGTCTCCATGCCATGCAATGCTCGAAAGCCAGATTGATAAGTGCTGAACAACCGGCAACCCTCAATATAACTCTGCAGTTGTAGATACGCAAACCTATCCAGAATTTTCAAAAGGATAATCATTTGCAGAAGCAGGATCAAGGGTTTCTTTTTTGAGAATGGGGGAAATCCAAACATTTTTCAAGGACATGGGAACCAATGAAGTAGTAAAGGAGGTATTGACGATTCTAGTGACAAGAGGTGCCAAACCGCCAATGTTCTCCTTAACAATACTTGGGGGACATATATCACCAGGGCAAGAAGAGGGTTTGAGAAGTTGGACATTGTGGATCAGCATGGTCTCTGTGATTTCTCTGAAATCAAATGTCTGCGGTGTGGTACAGGTATTCTCAATATTGGTACTAGAATAGGTGGACGATACCAAATTAAGTTGAAAAGCGTCAATCTTAGCCCGGTGAGTATTCAGCTTAGTACTGAAGCTAGATTGAATGCCAGGACACCGATTGTCGCTTTTGGATGTCGGATGAGGATTACCTTTCCCCTCATATTCTATCAATATGCTAAAGAGTTCTCTTTGAGAGGAATTAGCAATCCGAATCCTATTTTCATAATACTCACGCTTGGCCCTAACAATGGCATTTTTATAGTCAGCAACTACAGTGTAGTAATGAACAAGATTATCCGTGCACGGAGCTTTCCGACACACTTTTTGACGTTTCCGCTTTCTAAATTCCAATGTATCATCTGAGAACCAGGAATTACCCCTGGTTTATGTTTTAACAGTCCTAGTGATAGGAGGATCCAGGGTATTAACAATGCCAGAAATAGTGTTTTGATAATATTCCACCAGGACCTCAGTCGAGTTGGTAAGGATGAGATGGTTCAGCAGAGGGTGGGTAAATTCAAGAATATTACGGGTATTCCTTGTGATAGTCTTTAAGCGTGGGTTAGAATTCACTTTAGCAAGTTTCATGGGAAGGAGCAGAGTGAAGGTGATCAGGTAATGATCTGATTAAGGGCTTAAACAAATATGCAGTAGGTTTTCTGTTGGATGGTAAAGCAGCGCTGAGCCCTAACGCTGCTGTTTGAATATTAAAATTGTGTCTGGAACCTGATTTGCGGACCCTGCCGCCAGGCCACGGCCACACAGGAAGTGCGGCTTCTAAAAACAAACAGCGGCATCACTAGGTGCTTTCTGTTGGATAGTAATGCGCCACTGAGCCCTAACGCTGCTTTTTGAATATTACAATTGTGCCTGGAACCTGATTTTCGGACCTTGCTGCCAGGCCATGCCCACCCAGGAAGTGTGGCTTCTATAACCAAACACCGGAACCCTTGTGGCGTTAAGCCCGCAGTGGAGACAAGGGCGCAGGGCTGTTAGGCTGTTGGGCGTGTTGTGGCGTCCTGAAATCTATAAGAGCCTGCCACCGTGCCTAGTAATCTGTGAAATCTGTGAAGGGATATTTTATGCAAGCTGAAGGACCAGAAGTAAGCAATCCATCACATTTTTATATAAAGGATCTCCTGGTTCGGGTGTTAGAGTCGGACTAAGGCCGCTCCTTAAGCTGTCGGGCGTACCCAACTCAGGTGGTCATTTGGAACTGTTTTCTTGGACATTATTGGTGCTATTTTTTATTAATAAACTGATTATTTCCCTTTTAGGACACTAATATATTTAATTACAGGTTCAACTTAATATTGTAAAGAGTGTTATTTATGAAATAGTAGTTTCTTTTGTCTTTTAAATTTTGATAGGAATGGTTTTTTATAACTAATGACCCTTTTATAGATAGCTCTTTTTATGGTGATATTGTTTGAAAACTCTCTGACTGTATTTTTACTCAGTTTGGGGCTGCAAAGATTTCTTCTCCCCTATAACTTTTAAGTAAGGGTGTGTCTTTATGAATGCTATTTATTGTTGGTCATAAGCACTTTTGCACAAGCACTTTCGCACTTTAAGCTATAGTCCTCCTCAGGTAGGCAGGGCGTAATTATTGGTTTCACCAGCGGTGTACTTTCTTGGATTCCTAATCTCTGACGGCTGTGAGGTGGTTCCTCTCCTCAGGGGTTTATAGGACTTCTGTATCCTCCTTTCACATTTCCAAGTGGTTGGTTTACACCCCCCACTTTTTATAGTACCATGGGCCCGAGCCCATGTTCACACAACCTCAGGTCAAAGAAGGGAAAAAAAAGTATACCCACACCAATTTTAAAATCAAGAACCCTGGTGTTGGGTAAAGTAAAAAACTCAAAGAAAGGAGGTAACAAAGAAGTTAACCATACTTGCTCGACCAAATGTGTATTAGAGCTACCTAAAATACTTACTTTCTTAACTATAAAAGAAAAAGTGAATGTACTTGAAACAGTACAACTCCAACCTCCCCCTTCCAATAGTTTGATGATTCATAACAATTCTTTGTTCAAATTAGCACAGAATTTCAGGCGGCAATCTATGGGAACGTGCATAGATTTGAATATCTCTGCGGTAGACGAAACGGATATGAATAATGTTATTGGAATAAATTTGTCAGCTACACCAGATTTGGATAAATTTGCACAGATAGATGTTGAACATAGTGAGGGTGATTCGTCTTTGAATGCTACTGGAAACTCCTTTGAAAACACACCTAATAGGGCAAGGAGTGGTGCAAGCGAAAACTCATTTAAAGCTGGTGAGAAATTTGATGCTCTGACTACCATGATGGATGTTCTTCTGACCATCTGTACTAAGTTGGTTAAGGAACACAGTGACATCAAATCTTTGGTACAACAGACTATCGATAACACCAGATCCCTTGGGATTATAGTAGAGGAATTTTGGGGAAATGATTTACACAGGGAAAAAAATTACTCCAATGAAGTGAATGTAGCTTTAGGAGATCTGAGTGAATTGGTTTTGGCTGCCGAGAAAGAAAATGAGAAAGGTGACTCTCAGTTAAAGACACATCTGTGAGTCATCTGTCTCTAAGGGAAATTTGGCTGAAATAATAAATTCAAGTGATAGTGGACGAAGGAAAAACAGTGGTAATCAATAAGAAGGGTTTAGATAATTGGCTGAGGGGCAAAGAACATACGACAGATGAAATAGAATTAGGGGATGAAGCGCCTTTGGGAAAAAAATTCAAATATGTTACAATCCCCACTAATGAAAATGCCATGTCTCTTACCACAAAGGAGAGGGAGATATATATTAAGGAGATGGAACGATCGGCTATGTATAGTAATTCTAAATCTAGAATGAGTAATTCTATCGGTAAGAAAGAAGAAACCCAATTTATAGTGGGGAAAAGTATTAAGATCATTGAAAAATCCACTACCGATGAAAGCCCTTTCTTAAATCGGGCTTGGATATTGAATAAATTGTCACACATTCCTCAGCTACAAAATATTAACACAGGGGACATTGACTCCATCATTCTGCCCAAAATTGGGGGTTGAGAAATTGGGTAATTGTACAATTTAGATCTGCGGTTTTTGTAGACCTCATATGGGAATACTCTAATAAAATATGGGGTAAGAACTATTAGATTGTGATATGCCATTCCTCAATTCACCAAGATTTGAATGATAAAAACATGGAATCGGGGGTGATCCTTTCAACTAATACTGAGTCGGGATGTAACCAAATTGAAGTGCGAACTTCGGAGCGTAATATACCTACCATAAACTGAGATGAAGTATGTAATAAAAAATTCACCCTACTCTCTTGGAACAGTAGGGGTTTTAATTCCCTACTCCATATGGATGGAACTCAACTGCTGTTGGACAGCGATATATTTGCCCTCCAAGAGACGTGGGTTACTGGGGAAATGTTACTGGATGGATATAATATATGGAATAAAGCCTCCACTAAAGGTCAAAAGGGTCGACTGATTGGAGG
This sequence comes from Ambystoma mexicanum, assembly GCF_040938575.1. Lineage (NCBI taxonomy): Eukaryota > Metazoa > Chordata > Amphibia > Caudata > Ambystomatidae > Ambystoma > Ambystoma mexicanum. The sequence continues at coordinate 342,732,070 of NC_090923.1, read as the reverse complement.
TTTATATATTGGGGTGAAAACCACATCTCTTATAGACCATATGAGAAGTATGGGAATTCCCCTTTTGTTATGTGTGCAGTTATTGATAGGGGAAACTCCTTCTGATTAACATTTACTGCCATCCAGGGGGGAAAAACATGTTGGAGATAGGGGAGATTATAAAACAAACCATTGAAGGGTGGCTATTGGAATCCCCTGACTCTGAAATTTGTATGCGTAGGGGATTTTAATGCCTACTGCGACACTGCCAAAAGGGAGATGGATAGGTGTAAAGAACTGTGGGATGAAATGCTTATTATTGTACCAGTGGAAATACAGGATTACTGCTTGGTTGGGGGGAAAAGCCCCAAACCTTACAGGGAATCCGATGGTTGAAATTGTTGTTTAACTGGGGGTTAAATTATTTGGAACCTAACAAAGGGTCAGGTATTAGGGAAACCTGGACTCAATGGGAAGGTTGGGTACCGACTCGACTACATGTTTGTAAACACAAATCTAAGTAACTCCATTATCTCGTTTGAACATATAGTCACCCCTTTGAGTGACCACGCAGCCCTTAGGGGAAAATGTATTAATGGTCCAAAAATACAGAGCTGGGAAGTAGGAAATGTGATGAATATACAATTCTTGGTGGGTGGAAACAGGATCACTTGTTCTGATAAGAACTTGGCTTCATTTAACAGCTTGTTTGACCGCCTTATCATTGATTGCCAGGATATTGCCCTCAATGGCCTCAATATGATCACTAATTTGTTGGGTTTAATACGGAGAACAAATAGTAACATTATTTTGAAAAACAAAAATAGTAAAAACCATACTCACAAATTTGACCAATTGATACAGGATAGGAAAAAAGAAATGAAGCGTGATATTCGGGAATTTAAGGAGTTATGTGACTTAGATGATGAAGCGAGATGTAAGAGATTTAGCAATATTAAGACACACTATAAAAATTGGTTAAAGGATTATAAATATAATACCAATAATGCTAAGTGGAGGTGCATATATAAGATATGTAAAACCCACGACTCAAAGAAATTTAGAGGCACTATATTTCTAATCTCTTCTTCAAGATAAGTCACATCTCCGCTATCCCTTGCTGTAATAATTTATATGGAACACATAATTTCCTCTTTGGTATTATGGATATCCTCAAAGTTATTTCAAAAATGAAATCTTTGTGAGCCCTGCGCCCAGATGGGCTGGCTAATATTGTTATCAAACAAAACCCTAAAAAATGGGCAGTGCTTTTTCTTCAACTTTTTACTGGTATATGGGAAACAGGTATTATTCCAGATCGTTGGAGGAAAGCCATAGTTATTCCTATTTTTAAAAAAGGGGATAGAAAATTTCCTGATAATTATAGATTGCGAGCAATGGCCGACAGCAGCTGCAAGATTTTTTGTTCCCTGTTAGTGGGTACTCTGAACAACTGGATAAAGGAGAAGGTTCTCTTTTCTGCCCAACAAACGGGTTTCAGAAAAGGATACAGCACTTTGGACAATCTGACTATGCTGAAACCTATTATAGCTGGCACAAAGGACGGGAAAAATTATATGTGTGCTTCATAGATTATTTGAAAGCATTTGATTGTGTCAATAGGGACTTGTTTTGGGAAAAACTGAGGGGGGAAAAAAGATCTGCCCAAAAATCCTTCACTTTTTGAAAGAAATATATAGGGATACCGCGGTGTCCATTTATCTGGGTAAAGGAGGGATGTTATCACCCGAGATTAGCACAAATACCGGCCTTAAGCAGGGCTGTGTTACATCGCCATTACTGTACAATTTGTACGTATCAGATATGTGGGATAGTTTTACTGCTATAAATAGCTTCCCCCCATTGTGGGAGGAAAAGCAATATGTGGCCTTATATACGCAGACGATACCATTCTTATGGATAATACTCCGGTAGGATTGCAAAGATTGCTGAATGACCTGTATTCCTATTCAGAGGCAAACAACCTTAATATAAATATCAATAAGACCAAGATTATGGTATTTGGAGTATCAAAGCAAGAGAAGAAAAAATGTTCCTCTAGGTGGCATATCAATTCCGTTAAATTGGAGGTTGTTAATGCTTATCCATATCTGGGGATGCCCAGTTTGAGTAATCCCAGTATAAATTTCTTCCAAGAGGCGGTAGATACAAAAATACTAAAGAAGTGGAATGTCATACGGAAATATATGGCCAGTAAAGGAGGCCACTCTATTGAAGGCTTTCTTGAGGTATATAAGAGTTGTATTATACCCGGCATTATGTATGCCTTGGAAACAGTGGAGGGTAAATATCTGAGTAAATTCGGTTAACTTGAAGGGAAGCTTTGGAGACCTGTTTTAGGATTATCTAACGCTGTGCCAATACAAGCAATAGGATGTGAGCTGGGGCTTATTTCTCTCTTGACTTTGTGGAAAATAGGATTCTGTAAACTGTATTTTAGAATAATACTGGGGGTGGGGGAGGAAGGAAATCTGCTTAACCTAATAGGAAAAAATAGAAGTGAAGGAAGGTTCAAGAATACTTATATTTTAAGTTCACAAAATACAGTACTGTCCTTCCTTGAAGTTTTAGGTTATAAGGATCCTATGGTGAAAGATGATGCTATCTGAATTTTGAAAAGTCTAAAGGAAAAAGCATATATCTGGGATCTGTGTGAAAATCAAACATACCTCTATACTAAGACACAATACGCTGCCTATGCTCTCCAAGGTCTTAAACCTGCCATCCAGAGAGAATATTTATTAAATACAGGAAATAGGGCATTGAGAAGATTTATCTTGCAATTACATTTGAATACCCTTCCTTGTAATGAATTAACTGGTGCTTGGACCAATATCCCCTGAGCAGAAAGACTATGTAGGCACTGAAAATAGAGGTGGAGACGGTAAGATATATTCTTACCATGTGCACTAAATTAAAGGAATGGTATTACAAAAGGTATGTAAATATAGTTGGTGATTTCCAAATAATTGAATCAGATCAATTTTGATCAGTTATTTATGACGCGGAGATAAAGGTTTTTATTGGGGCAGCCTTTTATATTTGGAAAAGAGCTATCTGTTAGTGAATTATTTGAAACTGTGTTTTTCTAATATGCTTTTTCCTTCATTTTATGACTTGTTTTTAATTGGAAGAAACTGATTGTAATATGTTTGTATTTATTTTTTCTTTATGATACCGGTTTAAGGATTGAAATGTAATTGCTTTTTGGTGATTTGTTTGTAGTGTATAAGGTTTTAATTAACCAAATTGCACTTTAAACTAATAAAAAAAATGAAAAGATTCTGTGGAAAGTTTGACTCCAATCCAAAATATGTCCATCTCTATGAGTGGCCTTTTTAACCAACTGTGTAAAGCCATGGGCCTGGATGGTGTCGAGAAGAAAATTAGCCCTAGACTCATCTTTGTGATATGCCTGCAGGTTAAAGTCCCCCATGATGATCACATGTGAAGATACCTTTATAACGTCACCAATAATAGTTTTACAATCCATAGCAAGCTTGATAAGGGCAGGTTCACAATCATTAATAAAAGATGGGGAGCTCATGTGAATAGCAAAAGTATCTTTAACAATAACAGCCGTGCCACCACCAATAACAGCCGTGCCACCACCCCTCCCTTGCATGCGATCAGTTCTAAAGATGCGATAACCAATACACAATGCAATGGAGTCTGAAAGCCAAGTTTCAGTGAAGCAGGCAATAGCTAAAAACTGGGTCTGTGTAAGGTCTGCTACTTCTAGAGCATGCTTGGCAAGTGACAGAGTATTTTACAATCCCATATTAAGTGAGCATGACACAGAAGGATCAACCTTCATAATGTTATATGCAGGCTGAGCCATGGCATAGTCAGAAGAATTACTTGTTTTGGTTGCGTTGTCACATCCTAAAGAGGCTAAAGTCTCAGCAGAGTCAGTACACCCGACCACTCCAATGGAGGAGCTGATAGTATTCTGAGTTTCAACATGTTGACCTTGTAGGTCAGTATCCATTACGCCATTGTTGGGGAGAATTTCCCTTACTTACTGAGTCCTTCAGCAGTTCAGCAGCTTTTCTGGACTTCTTGGATTGGTTTTTTCACCTGGTAAGAGTGTGGGCCGTTTTGCCCACTCTTACATGTGGTTTACTGTGTGTGTTTAACATTTTCTTGTGTTCTTGGACTGTGAAGCTTCACCTACTCCATAGGCATCATCTGTTTACTGTGTGTTACACAGCACCTTCAGTGCAGTGACACAGGGTTGTCTTTTTCAGACTTCCCAACTCCGAATCTATTTTCTGAGGCTGACTACTGTCTTTCAGAACATGCAAAGTTGCTATTGACTTTATTAGTCTCTTTTCAAACTCACAGACCCAGTACAAACTATCTTAAATAGAGTTCTGGAAAGGGTTAATACTTATCCCTTTTTGTCTGTTTCTCTTAGAGCCTTGTTTAAGACTTGGCTGGTGGCAGTGGCCTCGAACTTAAACCCGCTGGTCCATATGGATTTCTGTACGGTTCCAGCTGGGTTTAGTCACCATTTCTTTTGTAAGTCTTTCTCGTGTTTTACTCTGCGCGCCAAACCAGGTTTGCTTCCTTTGTTCACCGTCCTTTCGCGGCCTTCTACACAGAAGCCCTCCTTAGGCACTGGTATGTCTGGGGGGGGACAGGATGTGAGGGAGGGGTTTAGGACTCCCTGCACAGGGTCTCCTTGGAGACCCATGTCGCACTCTGATCTGATTGGCTGTGGTGACTGTGCCGGCGGGACAGCCACTCTGCTGTGTGATTGACAGCCAGGCTGTGTGAATGGGGGAAAACTGCATAAAAAGCAGGTCTCTGGGGCTGGAAAGGCAGAGTTGCTACTGGAACGAGAGAACCGAAGAGGAGCTGACAGAAGAGGACCCCTACCACGACTGAACTTCCCGGTGAAGCCCTGCTGCAGGTCCGAATCTTCATACTCCAACGACAGGGAAGATCTGCAAGGAATCTTCTCCCCTTGAGCAGGTGGGAACAACCAGTTTACCAAACTGTTCGACAGGCCTCCCTTTTCTGGTCGAATTTGCTGTACAGAGCTTCAGTGAACCGGATAGCCAGGAGGAATGGACCCTGCTTGCTTTTTAAGGAGCGCATCTTTTATTCGTTGCTTTGCTCTGCTGCAGGTTTCTTCCCTGGGCAGTGCAGGACCCTCCAGTCTTCCTATTTCGTGTCAGTTCCGAACCGTGAGCCTGCAGGACCTGCCAGGAACAGCCTTCTCCATTTAAGGTACTGTTCAAATCTGGTTGTTCGTTTCGTCCAGCTGCAGTGAAAGTGTGTGAAACCTTTCGCCAATTCGAGGGCTTGTTCTTCTCCATTCTTTAAAGTAACTTTTCATCTGACCAACTTCGTTCTGAATGGACCAGGCCCCTTTAATTTGATTTCCTCACTGTAGTTCCTTTTTCTAGATTGCCCTGCTTACTTATTTGTTGGTGCTGCTCAATTCTTGTCTAACTTTGTCTTTCCCTCTCTTTTAAATTGCGGGAGTGCCATTTTGCTCATACTTCATTTTGAGCCTTACTTGTCCAGAATCTATTGGGTGTGGTATAGTGTACTAGTAACGTGATTTTTCAACTGCTTTACGTTAGTGAAATGTTTTACAACTGATGTGTAAATAAATGTTTATTCTTTTATTCAGAAACCTTGAGTCGGCGTTTGTTTGAATCATACCAATTGCTGTCCTTTGTGTAACTATTTATACTGCTCACTTACTCTTGAGATAAGTCTGGCTGCTCAGCCATCGCTACCACTAGTACAGGCTTGTACCAAAGGTGAATTTGTACTGTCACTTGTAGTCCTAATTGTGTGTGGTGTTCTCAAAGGGTACTGCATATAATTCTGCATAACAGCCATGGGTACCGATACTGGCATCCACATTAGGAGTGCTGTCTAAAGTCTGCACAGAGGAGCAATCATTAAGAGTAATACTGAGGTGCTGAAGTGCAGCATTAAAACAGTATAGTTTCCGGAACTCACTAACTGGGGGCACTGCCTTACTGATGTTACTTCTGTCATCAGCGATGGCTTGCAGAACCTGCATGTCCACAGTGGTAAGACGGCGGCACAGCAAACGCGCACTAACACGGTCTGGCACAGACCGGCTAAACCCTCCCGCACCAGCGCTCACGCGCCTGAAATGCAAATAAACGGTACACGGAACTACAATACAGATGAATACTGTAGTTCAAGCACTAATAGGTTACTGAATGAAACTGAGGCAGAGTTGTAAGTCAACAAATCATACAGCAAGGTTCTATGTTCAAATTTAGAAACACAGTCAAAGGGAAGTAATAAAAGATCACAAGAGCAACAGTGAAATTAAGTTAAATTCAAATATTTTTAAAATATGGAAAATATTTAAAAACAAAGCCTATGTGTGCAAATTAGCAAAAAGAGAAGCATAACATAGCTGAGCAACTTAGAAGGCGAGAGCGACGTGGGGTTTACTTAAATACCGGCACAGACCAGCTAAGCCCTCACGTGCTGGCGCTCGCGCGCCAGTAATGCAAATAAATGGTACCGGGAACTACAAATACAGATGGCTAATGTAGTTCAAGCACTAATATTTTTTGCCTTTATCATTTTACAGGTGGTTGCTCCCAAGAAAGCTCGTTTGGCAGAAGCACAGCAGTCCTTAGCTGACACTATGGCACTGTTGGATCAAAAGAGAGCTGAGCTAAAGGAGGTGGAAGATCGCCTTGCGGCTTTAGAGGAAACCTTTCGGGAAAAGACAGAAGAGAAAGTACGTCTAGAGTTTCAAGTGGATCTGTGTGCGAAGAAGTTAGAGCGGGCAGAGAAACTCCTTGGTGGACTTGGTGGAGAAAAGTCAAGGTAAAATAACCATAATAATATTCAAGTATTAGGTGATATATGTAAATAAACAATATTTATTCATATATGTGTTGTTTTAATATGTTTTTTTTTCGGAATGTGTGTACTTTTAATTAAATGTGAAAATGTATCATAATCGTCGAATAGGCAGCTGAGCATTTGGTAAGATCTTCAACAGATACAACATAGCTTGTTTTCTTGGAGTGCTTACTGTCAGGATCCCCTACATAAGTGCACGGAGCGAGACTAACAAACCTTGAAAGGTTGAACACGCTAGTTCCTGGAAAACTGAATGAAGGGAGGCTTCTTAATGGGGTAAACAGGCAGACAGTGTAGTGCAAACTGGGGTCCCTAGACATTTCTTCCAACCTGGAATGGAAAAACGCTGGGTAAGGTAATGGCGAGGGAACCCTAATTTTATCCCTCACCCTCAGAGAACCATTTTCCATACCTTCAGCGGAAGCAGTGCCAGAGGAAGTAGGAAGCTAGAGGTTGTCCATTCCAGAAATCCTGCCCTCTTTTGGAATGAGGATGCAAAAAAAGAGACAAAAGAAAACATTAAAATAAATAAAGAAACCAGTGCGGACAGAACTATTGGAGAAATTATGATACACTAACAAAATCCAGGGGAATAGTGGAATTCCTCTGAAGAACATGGATGGTAACCATTTCCAAGACAAGTCGACCAGAATTTCAAGGGTGCCCTGAGGGTGGCAGTCGGTGGTAGGCAGGAATAGAGCGGAAAGACCAAAGAAAAGTGTCAGAGTTTCAGTAAGATAGTGAAATCCCTTCCACAGCAAATAAAACAGAGGGAAATCCTAAATAGTCCGGTAACCTGTTGAGATGGAAATCACAGACCCAGGTCGATTAGAAATAATTGAGTCAATGGTTAGTGCAGAGGAAATAAAGCACCATGCAGCACACAGGACTCATCAGAGCAGTGGTTCTCCTACGAGGGCCTTCTTTACAGACTCTTGTACTTCTGAGGAACTGCCAAGCACCCGGGGGACTCTGGGAACTGCAGTCATCTTTCCCAAACACCTGGGAAGCTGTGAGTCTTGTGGTGCAGCCACGTGACCTAAGGCAGCCTGATTCCACCAGCGAGTACAGGGACATTGGCGGCTTGGAACTATGACACTTGCAGCCACAGCTTTGCTCTTTCATACCAGTGTAAATGACCTGTTACTGCTACCAAATGATATAGTAGTCAATGTATCAAATTCAGGTGGATGAAAGGCTGAAAGGTTCATGTCTGGATTGAACTTGTCACACGTAAACACAGATCTAAACAGTGGTCATTTAAGTTGTTAAACTGTATCACTTGTAAAACCCCTATGCATTTCCACATGGCACAGCCACATGTAATGGCCCTCAGAAGTATGGGATCAGGATCTGTGTATTGTGGTGGGTCGGAACAAGGAGTCAGACACATAGTGAACATTCTGATGTTTTTTTATTTAAATAATAAGGAAAAAGGCCTATAACACCCTATAGCTATAAGGGGATTCCCTACCTAACTGAATTGAACTAAAGGTACTCGTCTGTTGTTGTGAAATTCAAACTAAAAATATCCTCAGTCCAAAACTAAATCTACCTGAACCTATCACGAACAGTAACAGCTAAAAGTGGCCAAAAGAAGGTTTCACTTCTGGCTATCTCCACTTGGCCATTTGTCTTTAGGCTTTCTCTCAGGGTTTTCTTGTTATACACCAATCTTCAATATGCAAGTGTCTCTCTTTTAGAAAATCTGTTCCTTATGGTAATACCTGCTGATACTTTTCTCAGGTTTTTATTTATTTTTATTGTTGATTTAGCTGAAACTACAACTTTTCAACATTTGTATACAAACATATGATAAAATATATACAAAAGTATTAATAAATATAGACAATTCATCTACAACTGATATTCAAAAGATAAGGTGACAATTTCTTTCAATGACTCCTCAAATATAAAAGCATATTTCTTCAGTTTACAATTCTTATTGCACTTCACTGAGTGGTCCTATAGGGTACTCTACCAAATTCAAGGCATGCAAGAATTCACTAATGGCAATGTACAGACTGATTTTAGAATTACAAAAAATAGACGACCAACGCCTCTCATCCTCCATTACTCCAAGCCACTGAACATGTTTAGCAAAATGAATTTTCTGAAGCTCAATTAGAGCAGGACAAAGTGAAATTAAGTGTTCAAGGGTTTCACTACAAGTTAGATTTTGGCAAAACCGACAGTTCATATCCTGAGGTATGATTCTTCTAGTTGCCATGAGCTGTCGCGTAGGCCACAAGTTAAATCGTAGCCGTAAAATAGATTGCCAGAGTTTTAGCGATGGTGCTTTCAATAAGTAGGACTCCATATGGCCAATTTTCTTATCTCCAAACAGCTGAGTCGCAAATTGTTTATATAGCAAACAACACTCTCTAATTTTAATCCAGTCTATCTGGTATATACACTTTTTTTTGTACTTGGTCTGTATTGGATAACAACATTTCGATGGTTGGATCATCTTACGCCAAGATCTGATATATGCTCTCTAGCCACCTCCGTACAAAGATATGTTGGCTAGCAAACACATAAGATGATAAAACTTTCAACATAACATCCAAGGTGGTAGAGATTAAACATTTCCTAAATAGGGCACAAAGGCGCCACTGATGGAGAGCGTGGTGCAACACCAGGCCCAGCTCATATCACAGCCACGGCGGGAACACAAGACGGAAGGTCTAAGATTTTTTGCCAAAATTTTGCTTCCAATTGATTGAACCACTTAGTTGGTAGGGGTGCTCTGGTTTCTAATCCATAGAGTAGACACGGCACAACTTTCTAATTCCAATACATGAGTGTGGGTTTGACTGAATATTTCCCATATTTGTATTGGAGAATTCTCGATTGGGATATGGCTGTGTCGAGTTTCTGCCCCATGCTCTCCTACTGACCTCTTGACTGAATTGAGGTTTCAAATAACATATGCAGATACAAATAACTAGACACAACTTCTAGCTTGACACTATCAATAGACAAGCACATTTTACCTCTGGATGATCTATTAGGGCAATAGACAACTATTTGATATTTAGTAGTGTTAATTCTCAGTTGATTTCTTTTGATGTATGACTCAAAGGCATTCAATAGGATCTATAGCCCCACAGGGGTTTTAGCAACCAGGACCATGTAATCGGCATAAAGTAAAACATTAATGCTACGCCCTTCTAATTTGTGTGAGTCAGAACGAATGTCATCAAAGGTAGGTCCGATGTCATGGATAAAAAGATTAAATAGGGCTGAAGCCAGGATGCACCCCTGCTTCAGCCCTCGAGAAGTACGAATGACATCAGACAAAGCTCCTTCCATTGATAACCGAATCTGCACCGAGGTGTTTGAATGTATAGATGATATCAATTAAATAGCCTGGAGACCTGTACCTTTACAGTTTATCTATCAGTAGAACTCTTGATACTGAGTTAAATGCTGCATGCAAGTCTATGAATGCAAAGTAGATAGGTTGTTTAGTTGCCTGACATTGTACCTTTAATGTATTTAAGCACATGAGATTTATGCCGGTGCCCATACCAGCCACAAACCCTGATTGCTTGGAGTCGCGCTGACAAGATGCTAATGTCCAAGCGTTGAAGTCATGGAGGATGAGGCGTGCAAAAATCTTACCAGGGGCACCCAGCAAGGCAATGGGGCGATAATTGAGTGGAGACAAACGACCCCCTTCTTAAAAATACAAAGTATCAAAGAGGTTCGCCAAGAGCTGGAAATATCACAATTTGTCAAATTGTGTTGAAAATCTTTAAACAAGATTGCTGCCCACATAGATGGATTAGATTTAAACATAGCATTATGTAGCCCACCTGGGCCCGCAGCACGTGAAGAGCTCGACTTTTTGGTAAGATCTTCAATCATGACAGGAGAACAATTTACTGGCCAAGATGAGCATTGTGGGTAGTTATACAGATAAGAATCAAATTGTGGATCGGCATACAGATCAAAAAAATGACTGCACCACTGCCCTTCCTGGATTGCATTAGCCTGAGCACTCTGTTGGTGGTCAAACGCACGATTATTCAGTAAAGCCCATGTGCCTGCGGATGTCTTATTTGATATAGCGAGCATCATGGCTTGGCTATCTCTCTGAAACATACAGGCTTTATGCACCCGGATCCAATTTCGATACTTACATTTAATGCCACTAATTGCTGCTGCTCTTTCAGGTGAGGGCAACTCAGAAGTCAATTTCCTATCCATTTTATAATCAACTTTCCAGATTTTAAGCTTCTGATCATATCGATGTGTGGGTTTGAACGCACAATTGTCAATTTCAATATAGCATACTTGAATGGATGCAAAATAGCAGTATACTGGGCCTGGGAGTGGCTACCCAGGTTCCCATCAAGGGCCTCCGCCAAGAGATTAAGATTCCCTTGAGACCAGTAAAATCGTGTCTTGGCATTATTAATTCTTAGACTCACTGGACCCCGTTGCACTATGGGACCACAAGGTAATGAAGACAGATTCCATTTGAGTACTAGCATATTATGATCACTTTGTGATTGATCCATGATCTCAAATTGCTCAATTAATGGAGTGAAGTTTGGTTCAACATATATGTAATCTATGGTGCTCGTGCACGAACCTCTATGCCATGGGCACTTACCCGGGATATCCCCAGGAAAGGATCCGTGGACCATCCTAAAATTTCTTTCTTATACAAATGAGGACCATCTAGTAACCGCACCCAATTTATGCCCAGACAAGTGGTTTGACACAATCCAAGTTCAGATCTCCAACCAGTATTGTTGAAAAAATGTTAGGAGCTGTGAGAATTAGCTCTAATAAACCACTTACACCTTGAAAAAATAGATCGTCACTGATGCCAAATGGATTCCGATATATATTTATCAAGGCAATTATTTCATGATGTACCGTGAGTTTCACCAACTGGAGGTATGAGCTAACAGACGGCCAGGCAGACATGGCTATGCTATGCCTTTTTTTTATGGCCAGACGAAGGCCAGCCAGATGAGACTTGTTTTTCTGGCAATAAACATATATCATGTTCATCCCATATTGGCGTTTTAATGAGCCACGTCTTTTTGGGCCAAAATATCATGCCTATCTATACCATTCACTTCAAGACTCTGCAAATATACATGTCCACGGGTATTTCAACTTGCCAATGATCTCTTTACAGAGGTAATAACTTTTAATGGTTATGCTCTCCTTGACGGCAAGCTAGCCAGGGACCTGACTTTGTTGTTGTAAAAGTGCAGCCTTGGAGTTTCCTGGCTTGAAATGCCAGCACTTCTGGTTTGTTTAATGCATGCTCTGGATCCTGTGCTAATAGAAAGCCCATTTTAAAAAAGAGTCATTTTGGCCTTCCAGATTGTGTTAAGTACCACGCCTGAAGGAATCCATAGTCTAACTATGCAATAGTCATGATCTGAGACAAATTCAACCGGATCAATATCACCGGTAGAGATGTCCTCTAGTTCAATCACATCACTAAATAGATTCAACACACTTTCTCTATTCAGATCATATTTCGGGAAAGGAATCTCTCGTCACTTCAAAATTAGTGTATGAAAGTGTGGATTTTTTAGACTGGTTTTTGCAAAAAGTGTTGGAACTGGGAACGAGTTGTCAAATGCACAGCCTCCTGGACCAAGGTGGAATGATGAGGTTGCTGTTGAACGTTATTAGCACCATTATAGTTGTGTTGTTCCTTGTGTATATAGTGGCCTCTAAGAATACCCCCCTCCTTAAGATCAACTCGAGTAGAATTATTTTGAAGAATAACAGAGGGATTTGTATTATTCACCATGAGTGTAGACACACGCTTTTCTAGGTATGCGTCAACAGCCTTGTTTATCTCCTCACTCGAATAGGTAGATGCAACCTCCTTGGTCTTCTGGAGACCGGTGGTAATGATCGTCCCGTTTATTGTGGGATTTCTGGACTTGTCCATTTCTATTGCCTGTATTAATTCATTTAAGGGCTCATGACTGGTGACTAGCTCCTGCTTCGTCGTTTGCAGTGCCGAACATAATGCAGGTGGCCCTGGCACCATTATTGATGCAGGAGGCCGCAGCGCCACTATGTGCTCTTTAGGCTGAACACAGTCCTGTAAAGGAGTCATGTGTAACAAACAATAGGGGTGCCCCTATTTGCAAGCGTGAGTTGGGGCAAGATATACTGCTTAAACAGAACCAACAGAAGGGTACTCACGCTGTGGACAGACCTAAATTCTGTCAAGTATTTAAATCAAATCTCCATAATGAATTCAAGGATAGTGCTTACAAAAAAAGTCACTAAGGGTAAACCAAAGAAGAAGTCTAAAGGGTACTGGCAATACATTTATTTATTAAGAGCACAGTTTTTTTAGTTATTCAAAAAACAAATTGCAAAAAACTAAATAAAGTAATTGAAAAAGAACAAAGAAAGACATAAAACATAGCATTCATCATATATACATAAAATACAAAAGAACAACATGTTCATCAAATAACAAGGTGGATTGTTGGGGAACACTTAGAGAAATAAAACAATCCTTGCAGGATACCAATTGTTCCTACAACATAGAAACTACCAGGGTGTATTAAAAATTACCCTGGTAGGTACAGACAACTATGCGAATTTAGCTAACGGAATATTCTCTCTATACCTACCAGGGTAATTTTTAATACACCCTGGTAGTTTCTAAATAGTGGGACATGCCGAATGCGATTCAACGGCCTCCACACCGTGGTTGACTGGCTCAAAGTTTGTGACAGCAAAATAACACGGAGCGAAGAGATCCCCAGCGGACAAGCGGTACTTGCTGCAGGTACTTCCTTTCAGGAAGCTCTTATTCACAAGCTCTTGTAGCTCGTCCCAACTGTTCAAAGATCTTGTCTTCCTGACAATATGGCTCTTATCATTGTTCTTTGTGAGATTTTGTATTAGAAACCTTCCTTTTATTTTATGTCATTGCTTTGTTTTATTAGAGTTGACAGTTCCCCCTCATGGTGTCTTTTAAATCCACTCTTTCTCTCCTGGCTTGTTTCACTCTGCATCGGCGACGTTGGCCTCTGCATTACATCTAAAGCAAATGAAGATTAAAAAGATTTTTATGAAGCATTTGTTTTTTCTGAAAATGATTGGTCTTTTCATAATATGTACCGAATGAGAAATGCTATAAGACACAGATAGTAGTGGTTTTCTCTACCCCGCCTGTCGTCACCAGGTCTGGTGAGAGTTTCACCACACAATTGTTCTCTTTGAGATACTCTCTTCGACACCTTCCTTGTATTTTTATGTTCATTTCTTGTTTTACCAGGGTTGCGCGTTCCCCACTCTTGGTGTCTTTTAAATCCACTCTTTCTCTCCTTCCTTGGTTCACTCTGCGCTTTTAGCGCATAATACTTTCAACAGTTTCCGATTAAGTGGTCTCCCCACTCTTCAATAATTATCTCTCATGGAATTATCTCTTGTGGCTTTCTCTCTCTCACCCAGGATATTTGTTTCCACTTTCTTAATGATTTGCAATCATTCTTATTCTTCAGATTATCGAATTGTTCCTTGGATATCACATTATACTGATTCAGTGTTCCATTATCGCCCTTATCGCAATCATAGTCCCTTCTCTATTACGTCTTGCCCCGGCAGCCTGCCGCATCTGCAGTACTTCACCCCTGTACCTTCGTTTGCCATGGGGGACCTTGCAGGACTTGGCTCTCGCTCGTGTACATTGGTTTGCTTTCTCGCTTCTTCCTTTCAGGTTTCACACGCATACCGGTCTCTGCGTCTCTTCAGCTGGGTGCATTCAGAGAACAATGGCGGATGGGGCTGTCAACACACTGTCTTTCAGGTTTCGGCGCTGTTAGACGGTCACCTTGCCCACCACGTTGGATGGTTCCTCGAATACCACCCTGAGAACAGCTTTGCCGTTGTCTGCTTCGCCGGGCCTGTGACTATGCTTGCTGTTCTCGGCTTCTCACAGTTCTGAAGGGGCCGCGGATCAACTCTGCTCTACCTCTAACCGTGCTTCTGACATCAGACAGTTTCCCCAGCGTACCGTTCTCTCTCATCCCTTCTGGTCTACTCGTCCCACTTTCATACGAGTTGCTTCTTAAAGGGATATTCCCTTTTCCTTCAGACGGTGTGCTGGAATCAACATTGCCTAAAGCCAAAGAGAAGGAGAACACTGTTTTTTTTATGCAAGGCTGTCCCATATACGCAGATAAAGGGCCTGATTCACAGAACCAGTTTATAATGGGAAAACCCCATTGTAAAACGCTCAGTGAATTAGGCCCAAAGTGTCCTGCATTGGGAGCTCCCTTTGGGAAGGGGAGTCCTTGTCCCCTAAGGGGGCATCACTCCCAGTGAGTGAGGTCCCACTTGCCCAGACCCCTAGGGAGGGTCTTTGGGGAGCGGGCTCCCCTCCCTAACCTCAAAGGGGGAGGCTCCCCTTTGGGGAGAATGGACGAATACTCCGGATTCATCCACAGTAGCCACACAATGTCATTTCCGCGAGTTGTTGGGTTAGCAGTAGGACACGTGTCACTTTAGGCTATTAGCTAAATAGGACAGTGCAGGTAATAAATGCAAGCTCACAGGTATCTTCTGGGTAGACAATTTAATTGAGGGCATTTGTGAAAGACTGCAGATGATGTCTTGCAGTTAAACTGAGAAAGATGTTGAGTATGCTATGTTAGACCCATACAAGTTGCATGTGTTTACCTACTCTGAACAGCAAAAACGTATCATTTTAAAGCCACTCGCATAGTAATTTGCAGGTGCCATCTTATGTCCATCATACGTCAACAGTTGTATAGTTCTCTGTTGGCATTGACATTATTACTCACCAGCATGAGATCTACATTATTAGTTATGAATCAATTACTATATTTGTGCATTAAATGGACATTGAAACATGTGTCCAAATATCTTTCCCCAATTGAGCAATTTTGTAGAGAAAACGACTATTTACTCTTAAATTGGTGTTTGTTGTGTTTGGGTCTTTTTATTTCTGAGAATAGGACGAAAAAGCTCAATGCAGTTAATCTCCAGTTTTCACAGAGAAGATAAATAACTGTGACCAAGAGCAGAACCTCAAGAGAGTCCCAATGATGGACTGAAATAGAGGTTTGCCTTGCGTTATGTTTTTCTGCTTCTTTAAAAGAATCCCTGAACACAGACATAGGTAAACATTGTGTTCCTATATTTTAGATTGTTTGATGTATTTTGATATTTACTTGCAGAACTGCAGGTTGGATCACAGAAATATCTCTGTTTACTGTCAAATTCACTTTCCTTCTCACCTTTTGCCTTATCACCCTTATTATATCACATCTGCCCAGTTTAACATCTATCTACACTAGTAAAGATGATTAAAAAGAATGAACAGGCAACTACCACATAGAGGATTTCCAGGTCTGACATGAAAGAGGAGGTTAAAGTAGCGATAGTCTTCAAACTGTGCTGGGGTGGCTCGGTTGCTACACCAGTTCAAGGAGTTCAGAGAGTTCTGAATCTACCACAAGGGATCATGTACAGACATAACAAAGAAGGGAATCCATCTCTTCCTCTGGCCTGGATCCTTCTATGCTTGAACTCCCACCAAGGTCCTTCAGGCTATAAACAATTGTTCTTGAACAACAAAGCGAATATGATTGCCTGTGGCATGCTCTTCCTTATCAATAATTTCAACTGCAAGTTCTTACTCTGTGTTGTAAAAGTAAATGTCAAGCCAGTGCTGTCCATCAAGGAGGTCACATTCTCATTCTACAATAGCTCCTTCTCCAAGACATTGATCACAAAGGCAGATAAATCCATGTACAGCTGTGAAATCACCTGATCTTTTGGTCAGGGACCTCCTCAGACGAGACCTAGAGAGAATGTGAGAGGCGATGAGATTGAGAGAAATGGCACTTGTAAGATGTTGCATACCAGATAAGCCAGTCCTAATCGCAGCTGTGGAGTAAAAACTGAATATGAAGTATAATATAATGTGAAGAGCTAGGGACTAGCATAAGACCCGAGTTGAAAACCACTTTGAACTGATGCATCTCAAACGAGAGAAGAGAAAAAAAATATTCACTGCACGTTTTATATTCTGCAACGTCAGCACAATTAGTACTCTTACATTCTGTACCCTTTACTACTCCGTAAGGATGAAACCGGAGAGTGTTGCAAGCAGCAATGTAATAGGACTTTCGAGAATATAGCAGCGCAGGCGTGCCTAGGACATGCCCGGCACAGCACCTCCCCCATGCGCCGCGCCATCCCACAGTCCCTTCCTCCACATTTGATGGGATGGCCCATTGCGATTTCAGATACACTTTGTAAGGGCCAGATTTTCTTTGCGTCTTATGCCCAATGAGTTCAAACAGGATCCTGGTTGTCGTCTGAGTTACTCCTATGCCGAACCGTGCAACCTTTGCCTGTTTTTCCTGGGAAGTTCAGGTGTGACACCTTTGCAGCGCATTTGAGTCTCAACATCCTGCCCAAAATAGTTTCTAGAGTCTATCTTCATGATCGAATCTCACTGCCCATATTCTTTGCAAACCCTGCCTTAGAGGCAGAAAAGGCCCTGTAATGTTTGGATTTGGAAAGGTTCTCTATTATTCTAACTTGAAAGGACCAATGTCATTAGAAAAATACCTCTGCTTTTTGTGACCTTTGGCCCAGTGGCATCCGAGGCAAGTTGACTTGCTAACTGCTTTCAGCATTTCTTGAGGCCTGCATGTTTTGGGGCAAGAATCCCCCACAGGAATTGAATGCTCATCGTTTAAGTGAAAATCAGCGTTGGCCGCCTTCCATATAAACATTCCTATAATGGATTTCGGCTAGCCAGCCACCTGAGCTACCCCTCACTCCTTTTGCGAACACTATTCACTCGACTTTAATTCTTGAACCGATGCAGCTTTTGGCTAGGCCATTTTGATAAATCTCTTTGCAGCAGGAAAATAACAAGACATCCTTCCTCCCTCATTGGAATACTTTGGAATCTTTCAAAAGCATGGAGAACACCAGACTGCACGTAAGAGCACAACAATGTTACTCACAATAGTAACAACAGTACTTTAAGTCCCCTTTCCTCTATATTCTCTCCTGCCCTCCCCGCTAGAACAAAATCAAATCCCACTAGATAAAGGGAAAGACGGTTGGGCAAGCCATACAGAAGTGATGCCCTACGGTGGTGGGGTATGGTTATGCCCCCGCTAGTAAGTTCCATTCGGTTAGTGCTTCCATGGGACATCCCAAAAGTAACGAGCAAAGGGGACTAAGCATTGAGAGTATTGTTGTCACTACAGTGAGTAACCATTTGGATTTGTAGACTTGTTACAGGCTACAAACCTAAGGAGGATACATACGGACAATGCCTCCTGCAAAGAAGAGCTTCAAAGCCAGAACGTACACCCCTTCCCAGCTGCAAGTTGTATCTACCCACTAACTATACCTTCGACCTTGGGTACCTAGTTTAGGATGGAACACACAACACCCTGATTAAATATGTTAGTTTAACTTAGATGTCATCATAGAAACTTCCACTCACTTAGTATTAAATCTTGAATGAATGTATAAAAGCCTGTTTAAGTCTGAGGGAGGGGGGGGCTCACTCTTTTTCGGTAAAGGGGTCTCTCTAAACATGTTCAGTTTGTCCCATGCATTGCTTTGAAATAAAGATTTTGCTAAAGGTGATGTGACCCAAAACATTCTTAGCTTTTCATTTACACGTCACAGCCAACAGACCAGCCTTTTCAGCTAGTACCAAAAGTCCGGATAAAGAAATGCATAATTTCCAAGGAACAGTCATCTTTAATGGGCTGATAGTTAAGGCAGCAACTAAGCTTAACATCTCCATGGTAATTTCCTCATTGATAAATATAGCTATTTTTATCAGAAGTCTGAAACAAACATTGACATCTGCAAATGCCTTGTTCTCAGTAACATCAGATAAACATAGTAAAAAGCTAGATTACTTAAGAAAGAAGATGAGTCTCTATAGTACCTCTACTTTCTTACGAAGGAATGATTCACCACACACCAGTAATGAATCACATTCTCATCCCTCTAGCATCAAGGAACACTCTTGGTGGAGGAAACAGCATGTGATTCGCCCAACAATGCACATGCATCACTGCACATGATTAGGTGCAAAACTTTGCTAGGAAAAGTGATGCCTAACTCCTGCCAGCAACCCTTTATTTGATTTGTCTCTAAATCCATGGCAGTAGTACCAGTTCTTCTGCAAAAGGATTGTTTGTTTATATTTAGATATGCAACTGGTTGATCAAAGAATCATCTGTATGATCTTCAGTGTGTTCTTGAGTTGCCATTTGTCATATTATTCAGAAAACAAAATCACTCTCAAGCACATCTAATTCATTTGATTATTATTTAGCCATCAGAATGATTTCTGAACATAGGCATCACCCTAAATGCTTTCCTCAAAATTGAATGTGAGGAGTCTACATCTGCTAGTCAAAGGTTTCAGATTGCAAGCTGGAACTAGGAAGAGATGGATAAACTCTGATTCCATAGCGACAAAGCCCTCGCACTTAATTCCTATTACATGACGTCACAAAGGCAGGAAGAAGGCTGTAAGTGCTGAACAAGCAACTCTTAAAATCACTCTGCAGTTTGATGACATCTGTCTTGGCACAGAGCTGGGACAGGATGTTCTTCCAGAGTGTTGAGCCATGGGCATGAAGAGTTCTGTCACTCCATCTTTTGAATCTTGGCGGGTGTATACGGAGTAAGTTCAGGCTAGCCCACCACAGCCATCTGGGTAGATGATAATGCTGGAAAATCCTACAGTTCAGCAATGGGGAGGATTATTTCTCTGATCAGCAGTCAGTACAAAGCTTCGAGAGCCGGCATGATGTGACCTCTACACTGTATTCCAAAAATGAGATAAGTAGCGTGATTTTGCACTCTTTGTAGTTTCAATGAAGATCGTTACTGGAGCCTATTATACATGGTGGTGCAGGAGTCTAATTTGAAGTTGAACACAGCTACTAAAAGTGCTGTTTTGTGAGGGATCTATAGAAAAGGAAGGCAAGAGTATGCATAGATTGAAAAATCCTTTTGTGACGAGTGCATGTGTGAGCTTAAAAAGATGTTGCTACAAAATGTCACTTCCAATTTTCTGCTTGGAGATAAGTGGAGAGTACACAGTCAGGCCTCAGAAATCATTTGTTGAGCAGTAGGAGTACTGGTGCATGCCAGTTAAGGCACATCTAAAGAGTATACACCCATGATTGGTTGTAGTTCAGGCAATTTACCACACAGAGAGCATCCTCAGATTTCTAATTGACCTTGAGATGACATCAACATTCATGTTGTAGCCTATGTTGAAATCCTGTTTGACTCAAGCTATGTTGGCCATGTACCTAATCAAGCACATCAGTGGGAGAGAAATCCTTAAAGCATCCCCCGTTTGATGCATGTCAGTGCTGAACCCAACATAACCTGATGTGTTTAGCTGGCCAGAAACAATATAAACCAATTGATAGCTGTAACTCTTGAGGCTGTTGATGTTGCTAGACATTGCAGATTATGATCCATGGGGTCAAATCCTGCTGTGCGGTCCAGCTGGATTAGCAGGAACATTCTGACCATGGTCCCATGTAGTTAGCCACTCTGCTCATATAGCGAGTAGTGTGGTTTCTGTGCCACATTGTGGTCTGAATACTTATATAAAGCTGCACAGATTGGAGGAGCGTTGGAAGGTCAGCACTGTATCCAATGATTTTGCAAAGCCTACACTTTCTGTTGGTTAAAATGAAACAAAACGTTCCCCACACAGCCTCTTCCTCAAAGGGGTTTTGAAATGGAGACTTCAAGAATAATATGGTCCTGAACTTCTGCTGCCAGACATTTGGATTCTTCTCTTTGCTGACAGGCCATTTTAGTGCCTCTTGTGGGCAGATACTGTTCTCTTACTTTTCTGGCTCTGTTCATCTCAGTGACCAGTCTCCTCCTACATGTTTTCTCTCAGGGCGCTGTTACTCATTTCAGAGTTGCTTGCCTGTTTGGCGTCTAACTGTAGATCTATTCTGTAGATATGCTACACACTGCAGTGAGCTCTTTTTCAGTGTTCACAGCGATTCACTGCCACTTCCAACACCTCTCCCTCCAGTGTAATCTTAGCATCCCAGATTCATTACTTGGTTTGGTCTCTGTATGTGCCTCCTTCTGGGTTTCGTGTGCCTCAGTGGAGAGACCTCTCGTTGCATATGGCCTGACCGTGACTCAAAACGATGCTTTGCCATCATAGAACACCTTCAGTTGTGATGGCTATAACAACGTGTATTTGATCAGATGTGCCCAAAGTGCTTGCTTTATGTTATAGAGGTACATGCCTTCTGTAATTGACTAAACTTGGGACGTGCCCATGGGCTGCTGTAGCAGTCTCTCAAGGAAAGTTATCCAGTACTTGCCACCAAAACAACCACCATGAGGATACCCAAACTGACCCTACCCTCAACATCCTCAACTCTGAGCTCCAGTACCTTGGTGTTACCCTATGTATTCTGCACCCAGGAACTCCACATCTTAACTGTGTCTTCTAAGGCCCTTACTTTGGGCTCTGCCATGGCGTCTCATTCTAAATTGGGCTTCAAAGTAGTGTCTTGCTGCTTGCATCCAGTCATCCTCAATTTGTAAAGACGGGTCAAATGAAAGCCGCTCTGGCCACACATTCAGAAGAGCACACAAGTTATTCAAGGTTGGTGGGATCACCAAGTCAGCAGGTACCTTTGGTTATGGATACTGTAAGGAAAACATGGTATCAACAGTAAGACAGGCACAAGTGACCACAGTTCAAGGGTGTTTATTGAACTTTTGAAAGGGTGTGATAAACTCCTATCTAAACCTAAATCCACAGATGGGAGGAAGCTAAGACCATCAAATAATAATAATAATAATACAGTCCTAGTGGAGTCTCGTCAAAATAAAAGGGCCTTATTGAATTGAACGAAATAGACATATGCAGGGGGGGCACCGCATGTAAACAAGAAGCCGGGCTGTGAGCCTGGAGCCGGCAGCCATGTGGCGACAACATGGCAACCTCAGGAGATCTCCCAAGAGTTTGTAAGGCACAATCATCAAGTTGGGGCAGATGGGGGTGGCGGGCGGGATGGGGGAAGAAGGGAAAGACTGTTTGTTGAACTGTTAAAAAGTTACAAAAGGTTTCCCAACAATGGTCTTGCAGATAATTGCGCTACGCATACTAAACGGTACTTTCATAAGAACATAATACTGAATAGATACAAAGATGAGTAACGCCAGCAGGGAGAATGGATTAAAGATTAAACTCCTGTCATGGAATGTTAGAGGCCTAAACAATCCTTCGAAGACCAGAAAAGTTGGGGCATATGCAAACAGACACTCCCCTCATGTAGTGATGCTACAAGAAACGCATACACAAGGGCCCAACAACGCGAACGTACTTTTCTCTTGGGGCAAGCAGAGATACCACACAGAATACTCCACCCAAGCTAGAGGAGTCATAACACTTCTACACCCGTCACTGGGATTCCAGACCAGAGGGCACAGAATCGACCCCCAGTGTAGATATGTAATATTATGGGGTGAGATGGCAGAAAAATCAGTTGCACTAGTCAACACATACGGTCCAAATATAGATGACCCAGACTTTTACCTCAACATATTGGAATTACTAGCAACACTGGACACCTCTAGCATCATATGGGGCGGAGACTTCAATCTGGTCCTAGACTTAGAATTAGATAGATCCTCTAAAGTCAGAAGGAAGCAAACCAAGGCATCCATTGCGTTGGGGCAGATCATGCCACAATTGGCATTGCGAGACGCATGGAGGACATTGCATCCATGCACGAAAGAATATACATACTACTCGAGTGTACACGATTCGGAGTCGCGGATCGATTACTGGCTCCTGTCTGAGGATGTACTGGGTGTACTTGAGAACTGCGAGATACATCCTCGAACACTGTCAGACCACTCCCCGGTATCCCTAGATCTAATGTTCAGGAATGCCCCAAAACCCCAAATAAGATGGAGAATTCCTGCAAATATACTTAAAGATCCCAATGTGGCTGAATCCCTACACATAGAAATGGAAAAATTCTTTAATAACAATGTGGGAACAGTAGATAAATACTCGACACTGTGGGAGACGTTCAAAGCCTGGGTGAGGTGGGCATTGATTTCCAAAACTACGGGACTGTTGAGGTCAGTGAGACACGAGCTGACTGAGACGGAGACACAACTCCGAAATCTGGAAAATTCCTATAGTGAAACCCGAAAAACAGACACCCCAGCGGAGATAAGCAAACTCCTTAAGGACTTTGGCAGGCTGGCCACGAGGTATGTACAATACATAGCACCCCAACCCGAGCACGTAGGTAAGGGGAAGGCAATAAGGCGGGAAGGTCCCTAGCTAATCTCATCAGAGCAGATCGCCAACATACCCCAATCACAAGCATCCAAGACAAGGAGGGCGAGGTGGTAACGGGAGGATAGGCCATAAACCATGAATTCTCGAAGTTCTATCAGAAATTATATTCAAATAATGATAAGAAATCAGTACCAGAAATACAAACATACCTAAATGACCTGGAATTCCCAACACTCCCATTAGAAGCTAAAATGGCCCTTGAAAACCCGATTACTGAGGATGAAATCACAGAGGCGATTAAAGCATTAAGCTCTGGGAAGGCCCAGGGATCTGATGGGTTAGGGGTCGAACTATATAAAGAATTCGTAAAAGAACTGGTCCCAATCATGTTGAAGGTATGGGAGGAGACCTTGGAACTAAATGAACTTCCTGACTCAATGAGAGAAGCGATAATAACCGTTTTATTAAAACCCCGCCCCCATCCACAGGGCATGTCATCGTATAGGCCATTGTCACTCATAAATGTAGACGCCAAGGTGTTCGCCAAGGTACTGGCAAACAGGTTATTACCAACCATGCCGACACTGCTCCATCCCGATCAGAATGGATTCATCCCCACAAGATCCACAGAATTGAATTTACGCAGGCTGTTTGCAATAATGGCGCAAATAAACCCATAAGCACAGGCAGTGGTGGTATCCCTAGACACTGAGAAGGCATTTGACTCTGTGTCTTGGATATACCTCCTGGAGGTACTCAGAAAGTTTGGATTTGGCCCCAACTTTGTCAAATATGTTAAATTGCTTTACACAAAAACAGGTGCGAAAGCTCACAAACAACACAATCTCTGACCTATTTGCGCTGGGCAGGGGTACCAGACAAGGCTGCCCATTCTCGTCAATATTGTTTTCACTAACCATTGAACCCATGGCTATAATGGTTAGACTTAAGAATGGAGATAGGGGGATACGAATGTCAGGCCCACCCCAGTCGATTCCGCTATATGCGGATGATACTAAAACCAACTTAGCACCCCTTATGCAAGATATACATACATTTGCTGAATACTTAGGATACAAAATAAATAACGAAAAATCAGAAATCCTCCCGTTGACGCCGCGCACCATATGCCCAACGACAACGTAAAATCTTAAATGGGCAACCGGACATATACGATACTTAGGTATAATGATATCCCGAGATAGGCAGACACTGTATACAGATAACTATGAACAAATTATACAGGTGCTCAATGTAAAGTTCAAAACATGGGCTAAGCTGCCCATATCCCTGAATGGCCGGGTCGCCATCCTCAAGATGGTGGTTCTCCCCAAACCGCTCTACCTGTTTGTAAACATACCCATATGGCAGGGTAGGACCTTTTTTGAAAAAATAAGATCAATGGCAGTGGCGTTTGTCTGGGACAGGAAGACCCCTCGAATGAAATGGGAAAAGTTGATCGAACCCTATAGTACAGGGGGGATGGCGGCGCCAGATTCCGCATTATTCTACTTGGTGGCGCAAGCGCAATTTGCAAAACACTGGTACAACCTGGAAGACCACTCACCCCATACATGGCTTGAGAAATTCTCTGCGTCCCCCATTGACCTCCGTTCCATTATATTCAACCTTCAATACAAAGATTCCTGTCCCTATGACCCAGTGGTAACCACGGTAACATTGTACAGAAAGTTAAAGATAGATACCCCATATGACCCAGATGTCCCACTGTGGAAATATCCCGGTATACCGCCCACATTGGATAAAACAATACAGAGGCACTGGGACCCAAATAAAGACGTTTGAATGCGTGACATGTTCCTTAATAGGAAATTTGTGACCAGAGAAGAATTTGGTGGTGTGGTTCAGTGGTGTCCACTTAAAACACTTCAGTATCACAGGATGAAATCGTCATTTAACGCACGTTGGCCACTTTTTCCGGATGAACCACCCTCACACCCGTGCATACAGGCGGCAACGTCGGGTACGGGATTGGGAGTCTCTAAGTTATACTCATTAGTACAAACACACATCCCCACAGTAAACAGAGTCAAAGCTAAGTGGGAGGAGGACCTGAAGACAATCATTACAGATGAAAAATGGGCCAAATACTGCATGCTTACAAAATCGGTATCATTGAACGCAGGCCTTCGGCTGATTCAATTTAAGGTCCTAAACAGGCTCCACTATACCCCAGCCAAGATGGCTAAATTCTCAACGGGACAATCAGGGGAATGCCCTAAATGCAAAACAACCCAGACAGTGTCCTATCATATGTATTGGGAATGTCCTCTTGTAACTACATTTTGGAAAGAAGTGGCAAAAACATTAGAAGAGATAACACATCCCAGGACCATATCTACGCAAAAATACCTATTCGGGGATATTGGTAAGCAGACTGAAACAACCAGGAGATTGCTCAATGTCTCCTGTGCAGTAGCTAAAAGATGTATATTGATATGTTGGACAAACCCTTTTCCACCTAAAATTGAGCATTTTCTGCATGATCTAACCTATGTAAATGAATGCGCAGAACAATATACATTGACTGTAACATCAAGTAATTGCCCAAAGGACATATGGTCCCCGTTCCAGATATACCTGTGCGAAATGGCCTCGGACGAGGAAACCTCCATGTGATGGAAATGTAATGTGTGCAATATGTATCCAACAATCTGAGTAATGGATGTACTGTGAAATGCAATGTGCAATAAGTTGAATCTTAGTTGACCATCAATAAACAGAGTTTTAAAAAATAAAATAAAAGGGCCTATACTAAAAAAAATGATTGCCAATCCTTACCACTAATTTACAAATAAAGTGGGGTAATGTTCATAAAAAGAAAGAAGTGTCCACAAAATGATATGTCAGAATATCCGGGCCGTTGGCCTCCCTTCCCCACATTTTCAGCACGGGGCAAGGCGGATAACTCGAGCAAAGCACACACTCTGGCTTCTGTGGCACGAGGATACAGTTCCATTTTCACAATTCAGGACCTTCTGTGTCCAAGCCTCTTTTACTCCCTGCAAGTCTCTTCACTCATGGTGTACAAAAACAATATACAAATGTTATTTTCCTTTTACCAGTATTCAATTTGGGTGTTTTCCCTGGAAACCCCTCAGCCGGGCTCAGATCCCTTTCAAAACAAAAGTTCAACGTTGGATCCCCCTCTCCTGCGCTCGGATCCCTTTCAAAACAATTTTCAGAGAATTATTTCTCGGGTGACTCACGGTTCACCCAGGATCCCCCTCAGCTGGGCTCAGATCCCTTTCTTTCACTCAATTAGTCTCCCTCAGCCAGGCACGGACCAATTGTGATGCACATTAAACTATCCTAGACGTTCAAATGTGCAAAGGGTTTAGCTTGACCCGCTGCATGACCACTTCAATCTCAATATTCCTTTTTGTTACACTGAGCATCTGTTGGATACCTAACAGAGACTTTCAAATGAGCACCCACGTGACGCTGGACCACTCTGTTAATGGTATCTTTTCTTAGGCTGCCAAAGTTAAATTATAAAATTCAAACACTCCTTTGGTTTCCAATTATATCCTTGTCGCTCGACACAAACGCCTCACACACTGTTCTCTTTATAAAACTTTGCCGCTTACAACCTTGGTTCAAAACACAAGCTGGTTTGGTATCAGTCTCTCCGACTCACCGGCAGTGCTGTCTTTACAGACACTGCTTTGTTGTAGGAGCCAAGGACAGTACCACGGCGGCAATCGCTCCTCCCCACCTTATCGATGTGGGAGAGCCCCGGGTACCTCCTACACACTGTGTGGGTTTGGTCTCCCTTAGTTCCTGGTCTTAGGTGTCTTACTTTCCAAGGTTCACGAAAGTAACAGTCTTTAAAGGTCAAGGGTATTTCCCTCCTTGCAACCCTCTCTGGTTTCGCCGTCTTTCTCCTTGCATTAAACTGACATCTTGGAACTGCTGTCTCCTTGTGTGTGTTTGCCTCGCTCAGAGTGTGCTTTTGTGCTCCGCCCTTTTATCCGTGTGGGGAAGTTTGATGGAAGTCAGGTGTGTGTAATGATCAGTAATTGCCTGACCCCGCCTGAACATTGTAGTGGGAAATGTCAGGTATACGTTGAACCGTCTGTGTAAAAGTGTTCATGTCAGGAAACAGGAAAGAGGGTGTCGGGGTGGAGTTCCTAGATATCCTACCTTGCAGGATGGGGAGAAGGTTTTATAAGGAAGGGGATTCCCACCTGCACTCCCCGAAGACCCCTCATCCAATCGATCCTCCCGCACTAGCCCATCCCCAGGAACTGGAACCAAAAGCGATGGCCGTGTCCTGGCCACTTGAATAACAGATCCCCGGGGACTAGTGGGTTTCTCACAGTACAAAACACAGCTACTGAGATCTGGTAAGCAAATACCATTATGTTATCATCAAGCCCTCTCAAAGGGAAATAGTGAAGCTCTCAGACCACCATAGAGGCCCTAGGGGAAAAGTTCACATTGAGTGAGAAATGCACTGTTGTTTCAGGACAGCATATTTAGATCCAATGCACTCTGTGGTATTCATTGCACCCGACTTGAGCGCAGAAAATCAGCAGGTAAGAGCGGCAGAAAGATTTGCCATAGATCGCCTGTCCTTCCTCATAAACAATCAGTGTGTCCGTTAGGATTCACATGCACTGCGCATTACGGGGCCAACAGCAGCACGTTTTCCTGTTGCTTCGGCATGAATGCATGGCATCTGCGCTGGCAGTTGCCATGGCAGACCATGGCAACACTCTCCCCGAACCAGGACACGATATATCAGCACGCTTGAATGAAGTTCAACCAATGGCGCAACAGCATCCTGCTCTCCTGGAAATAAATGCCATGACACTGGCGTCTCGTTGCTTCTCAAACCTACGTATGTTTTCTATCCGAGTAAGCCTTGCCTTTTTGTTCTGTGTTTTTTCCAGTGTATTCGTTCTTCTGGTGAGCCTTTTTTTATTTTTTTGTTTTTTGTTTAACTCTGCTCCGTACATAGTAACAGACTTGTCCTTCGAATGGTTCTGCTGTTTGATTCTGCATTTGGAACTTCCTGCCTTAAGATTTCTTTCTTTTCCAGAGTGATTGTAGACCAGGGCAGGTTAACAGCCAAGTGGATGGAACTGGCAGGTGAAGGAGGCCTATCTGTAATTTTAAAATGTTTCCCTCTCATCATTCAGTCAGTTGGAAAATGTATTCCCATTTTGAAATCAGACACCTCCTGAACATAACTCTCCTGGAAGCCATACCTAACACCTACTTGGACAGATGCTGCTATAGCAGGGACTTGAAACTAGAAAAGCTTGGACTGTCATGAATAGATGTGTATTTGTCCAACTTGTTATCTGATCAAACCGTGCATATGCTTATCAGCTTCTGTTTCTCCAAACTTCTGTTTGGCCATCTTAAGGATATTCTCCATGCTCAAAATGTCACATTCAGCAGCTACATTTCTGTAGCAGGCATAACTGACAATCGTTGCATTTATTGAAGATTCCAAAAGCATCTTATAGTGTGAAAATATCAAAAAACAGATCTGCTATTTGCAACCACTAAGAGCCTCATTCCTGCAAGTAATGCTATCCTCTCACCTTGGCTTTTCAACATCTACCTGGCCTCTCTAGCCCATTTGATCTCCACCCTCTCTCCTAACTTCCAGTGTTATGTGTGTGGACGAAACACAGCTATTCCTAAATCTTCCCGCCTCTGCCTTTTCCTCCTCCTTTCTCATTCCTGACTGCCTGTCTGCTATTCAGGCATGGTGCACAGCTAATGTCAATAAGACAGAGATCCTTCTCATCGGGATCCCTTCTCCCTCCTTTCATCCCGCACTATGGCTGCCCTCCATGGGCCCCCTTGCCTCACCCTCCTTTGAGGCAAAAAACTGTGGTGTCATCTTTGACTCCTCTATCTCCTCCCCTCACATCACGGACCATGCCAAGAATGCCCACTGTCAGTTGCACCTTCTCAGCGGCATTCTCCCTTTCCTCACCTTTGCCCATAAACTCTGTCTCCAGAGCCCTGGTCTTCTCCGGGCTGGACTACTGCAACAGCCTCTTCCTCAATCTGCCTAACTCCTCCCTTCGCCCCCTTCAACTAATCCAGAATAGAACTGCAAAATGTATCCTTGACCTCAATTCCAGGGACCGCATCTCTCCAGCCCTAAAATCTCTCCACTGGCTCCCGGGTTTCTGCGAGGATCAAGTTCAAAACCCTCAGCATCATCCACAAGGCTTTCTGGGGCCTGCGACCCTGCCACATCCAACTCTCCCTAAATACCTTCCTGCTTGAGCCCCCTGCTCTTCTAGCTCCAACTCTCTGCAGACCAGATGCTTTTCAAGCACTGAGTGGGGAGTATAGCTCTCTCCTCTGCAGGTGACTCCCTCTGGAATGGCCTCCCTGCTGCTCTCAGACTTGAGCCGGATCTCCTTAAGTTCCCGGAAGCTTCTCACGACCTTCCTTTTCTCTTCCTCCTTCCCTCCCCTGCTAAAGTCCATGTCTGCCTCTTGACTGCCTGTCTGGTTCCTTCAGATTCTTACAGGGCATCAGGCCCTCCTCGTCCAGTCGACCCCTGCACTTGTTCTCCCCCCACCCCCCACAACCTGCACTTGCCTTCTGGGCCCCCTCCCTCCTGCACTAGCCTGACTGGGCCTGCACCCCCTGAGCCCTTCCAGCCCCGTACCTCACACTTAGCACGTGGACCTTCCTTCCCCTGCACACTCTGCTTTCCCCAGGCTCTGTCCATCCGGCCTGTCTTGGCACCCCCTTATGCCACAGTCCCCTCTGCCCTGACCGGCACTTCCCCTCTCCTCCGAACTTCTTGTTACTGCACTTGCACAATTCGAATGTCACAAGGCCTAGGAGGACCGTTTATATTTGTCATCCCTGCCCACCCCCTCTCTCGTCTTGTTGCTCCTTGAAACACTTGTGTATAGGCGCATTATAAATACCCAATAAATAAATAAAATAAATAATGGAGCATGGATTTGCCCTGTACCAGGATTGAATTCAACTTTCATTGACCTCTCTGCTGCTTCATGGTCACCTATATAAAGATATCACAGTATCCCTGTGACATGAATCAGCCACCCCTTCCAGTATTTCTATCCATCCAAATAAATGAAGAATGCAAGATTGACCATTTTTTAGGGGCGAGTCAAACAAAGTTCAAGTTTTGATACCTTTTTTTCGAACTCATTTAAAATAATATGCTGCGATGGTAGGCTGCATACGTTTTTGAAGACCCATAGACGACTTCATTAGACTGTGCGGAGGCAATACAATGAGTAAGGGAATAAACACACAGAGCTGGATATATTTTTTACACAGGAAAAATAATCGTTCACTCTAAACAATTCAGCCCTCGGATGGCCACTTTATCTACAGGGCAGTACAATTGGGAAGAAATAATGAACACATACTCACACCCATTGGAACACACTTCTAGACTCCATTGCTCGGAAATTACATTTTAATCAGGGCCACATTATTCAATCATTGTTTTGTACCTAATCTGTTGTGTAATACTGGGCTTAAAGTGTTTGTACACATTACACATTGGGACTCATTTTCTGAATCCCTATCAGTCGTACGGAGGCGACCTCCTACAATTAAACCTCTGTGCAATCAGTAACCAACCGTGCCATTTTCATTATTTGCATTACGAAGTATAAAAGGAAGGTGTAAAATGTGGCGAAATTGCCACATTTACTTTGCGGTGCAAGTTGAGCTTGACATTTACACAACACAGTCCGAGTTTACAACGGATTCCTATGCATTCTGTCTTATTTTGCTGGTGGAAAATCTGGTCGATTTCATAGGAATACACAGCATTTACAACAGTATGAAAATAGAATGTTCTCCTTTTTGTCCGCTTTTGTTCTGCGTTATCCCCTTTATGTTGTTTCTCCCCTACATTTGCCTCCTATTGCCTTCCACGTTTTTTCTTTTTTATCATTTAAACCCTTTCTCCTCTGGCCAATATGTTTTTTAGGTTGACCTTACACAGTCGACCTTATGACAAAGACGTTTTTAATACGCTATTATTACGTTTCTGTCCTGGCATTCAACATACCACAGAGCAGCTGTCTGTTGGGCGATGCATATGTGAGTGCTGGGCCTGCTGCCATTGTGGGCCCCATGGTGACCAGTGGCCACTAAATTCTTGCTGCTACAGCTAGCTCCATCTATAAAAGACTATGGGCCTCATTACAAGTATGGTGGAGGCGGAAAAATTGGCGGTAAGGGAATAACTGACACTATAATGCTCTGCCATATTACGGGTTTGGTCCTGGAGTGTAGGATTTACCTCCAGCAAAGTGTTGGAGGTAAATCCTCCAAATCGCCTCCAATAAATTGGAAAAATCGGCAGAATTCAGTAATTCTGCCAAAAAAGCCCCATAGAGCACTATAGACTCTAAAAAAATGGGGATTTACACCACCACCGTCACTTGTAATCCAAAAGTAATTCCACCGGAGCAAGTGACGGTTACAGTAAATTTGTTGGGCGGATTTACCACCGAAATACCGCCCAACTCGTAATGGGGCCCTATGGGCCTCATTACAAGTTCAGAGGTGGAGCAAAAAAGTGGCAGTAATTCCGTTACCTCCACCTTTTGGGGAGATAACGGAATTACTGCTGTTTTTACTGCACTGATGAATTCTGAGTTTGGAGGAATAGTAGAGATTTTCTTCCAGCAAAAACCTGGAGTTAAAAAGCTCTACTTTTCCTCCAAAACAGGCGGAGTGACTGCAAGTGGTAATTCCACCAAAAATACTCATGTAGTCCTATAGACTTGAAAAATGGGGATTAACATGTTATACCACCACTTGTAATGCCATGATAAATAGTAAGCAAGTTTGTCTTTACCCCTGAGGCGATATATGGCTGCAGACGAGAGAGAGAGAGAGAGAGAGAGACACAGACAGACAGACAGACACACTCACAGACAGACAGACACACTCACAGACAGACAGACACACTCACAGACAGACAGACAGACTCACAGACAGACTCACAGACAGACTCACAGACACACTCACAGACAGACTCACAGACAGACTCACAGACAGACTCACAGACACACTCACAGACACACTCACAGACAGACAGACACACTCACAGACAGACAGACACACTCACAGACAGACAGACACACTCACAGACACACTCACAGACAGACAGACACACTCACAGACACACTCACAGACAGACAGACAGACTCACAGACACACTCACAGACACACTCACAGACAGACACACCCCCCCCCCGGTGGAACCTCTTTGGCATGTGGACCCACGGACTAGACCGGAGCAGATTTACTCAAGTTCCGACGAGGGAGACGATAATCTGCCTGACGATTACTACACAGATCACGAAGGGGGATAAGGTGGGCGTGGTGGACCTAGGTCCCCTGCTCACAAAAGGAGACGTGCCAGTCCAGACCCTACACCACTGGCTCCTTTCACCCGTGGAACAAGGGGCGTGGATTCTAATGACTCTGCACATACTGGTCACAAGAATCCAGCAGAGGATGCCCCTGGCAGTGGGGCCTACGCCTCCATGGAACCTTCAAGAGCCTCTGAGGTTGAGCCCACCCAAGTTGAAGAGAAAGTCTAAAGGGGGCGCTGGTCCTTGGCATCATCTGACCCCTCCACAATCACCCTGCCGCAACACAACCCCTCCCAGAGCCCTGGCTCCGCACACAGACACAGGCACGGACACGGCTACCCCGGCTATAGGCACCGACGAGGACAACGACTTTGTCCTGGCTGACCGAGAAACACCACACACGGACGCGCCCCATGGGGCCTCCCCACCGGACGAGGTTGGAGCCTTTCATTCCATGATGTCAAGGGCCTATGAGCTGTTTCAGTTGGTGCCTGAGGAGACTAAGAAAGAGGGTTTCCTGTACCAGCAGCGAGAGTCAAGAAGAAAGAGCATCATGTCCTTTCCTTTCATGGACGACATCTACGAGGAAGGCCAAGCGTTAATGAAGAACCCAAGTATGGCCCGCCTAAGAGAAAAAGTACACAGTGCCAGATTCAGCTCCCAGGTGCTTAAGGTCTCAGC
This sequence comes from Ambystoma mexicanum, assembly GCF_040938575.1. Classification (NCBI taxonomy): domain Eukaryota; kingdom Metazoa; phylum Chordata; class Amphibia; order Caudata; family Ambystomatidae; genus Ambystoma; species Ambystoma mexicanum. The sequence continues at coordinate 342,698,791 of NC_090923.1, read as the reverse complement.
CCTCGCCCAGCTCGGTGGTCTCGGCCGCAGCCAGGAAGCGCTCAGCGAATCCATCGTCGACAGCCATAGTACCTCTGGACCAGGAGGGGAAGAAGCTGGATGCTATGGGCAAGAGGATCATTTATGCAGCAGCCTCTACCATCAAGGCAGCTAACACCTTAGCCATTTTGTCACGATATGACCGGGAACTCTGGTACAAGCTGGGTCCATTCCTATACCTACTGCCCGAGGACAAGAAGGTTGAGGCACTAGAACTTTTTCAAGAAGGGGAAGTGGCCTCGGACCATGCCATCACAGTGGCAGTGGATATCGCGGACACAGGTTTCCACCAGATGGGGAACGGGGTGTCTCTACGTCAGCAAGGTTGGTTGAAGGCAACAAACTTCCACTAGGACGTTCAGGCTAAAGTGCTGGATATGCCGTTCGACAGGGAAAACCTCTTCGGCAAGGTAGTTGACGAGTCTTTGCAAGCAGTAAATGGAGACACGGAGACAAAGCACTCCCTGGGAACCTTACAGCAATGACGGCTGTCATCCTTTCGTTCATTCAGAGGAAAACCCGGCAGATCTTCCAATGGTTATACTACCCTGTACAGGCAGCCTTTATGCTCCTCCAATCAAGAAACGTACAGGGGTCGCTCTCAAGGTAGCGGAGGACAGTGCCAGTGCTGCCGGCAGGGCAATTCTCCAACCCCAAAGCAGGCCTGAGCAGGCCGTGGCCTCGGGCCCCATTTATGCACCCCAGTGGGAGGCCGGCTGGCGAAGTTCGTCAGCATGTGGAAAAAGAGCACCACGGACAGATGGGTACTGGACGCTCTCGGACAAGCTCACACCTTGGAGTTCCAAAGCAGGAGTCCTCGTATTCTGCCAAAATTGCGACAAGATCAACACGGACCACAGCTTCTACAAGAGGTGTGGGCCATGTTACAGAAAGGGGCGATAGAATCCAACCCCCAGCGTCCCCAGTGCTCCGAAATATATTCCAGATACTTTCTGGTTTGAAAGAAGATGGTGGGGTGGGGGGTGTTGGAGGCTGATCCTGGATCTGCGTTGTCTCAACATGTACTTGAAGTCACAAAAGTTCTGGATGGTCATGTTGCAGCATGTGTTCGGCCAACTGGAGGAAGGGGATTGTCTGACATTGATGGTTCTGGAGGATGCCTACTTCCACATCACAAGAAACACTGCATGTTCCTACGATTCGTGGTTCAGGGTCAGCACTACTAGTTCAAAGCTCTGACCTTCGGACTGAAGTCGGGCCGAGGGTCTTTACAAATTGCCTGGCCCCGGTGGTGGTGCATTTCATCTACAAGGCATCCACGTAAACCCTTACCTGGATGGCTGGCTGGTGCGTTTCCGCTCACACACTCTGGCAAGCAAGCACACATTTAGAAACGTGCGTCTGCTGACGGAGTTTGGGTTCTCTATAAACTAACCAAAGTCCTGCTTGACACCATGTCAGGATGCTCTGTTCCTAGGTGCCCGACTCAACACAGTGACATGTTTGGTGGCTCCCTCGGAGGAGACGGTGAGAGCCATATTAGGCAAAGTGCAGTGCTTATCATCGGCACGAGTGGCGACTAAGTGGTCAATCAGGTCGCTGCTGGGCATGATGTCCTCCTGCATCAGCCTCGTCCGTCTCTGCAGGAGTTCCTGGATGCAAGGCGAATGCTGATATTGGGGACATTTGCGGAAAAGATATCCCTCAATGAGGAGTTTCGTCGGGCGTTACAGTGGTGGGGTGTAAGACCACATCTCGTTCAGAGGACTCTGTTTCAAGTTTTGCCTTACCAGGAGACAATCACCACGGACGCCTCTCCAGAAGGATGGGGGCCCCACACCGGATAGTTGCATGCCAGAGGCCTCTGGCAGCCGCACGCAAAGGGCCTCCACATCAACGTTCTAGAAAGTCGGGCCGTATTCTGGGCCCTCAAGTCTTTTCTGCCATCGATGAAGGGCAAGGCGGTGAAGATCTTCACAGACAACATCACCACTATGTTCTAGGGTTTATGGTCATAATACCGAATTTAAAAATCTCGAAAAAATAAATCTCGAAACAAAAAGGCCGAAAAAAAAGGTCAAATTTTTTTTGACGTTTTTTATTCGAAATGGGGGGGTTCCCCCCCAAACCCCCCTTTTTTTTAACCATTTTTTTTTAATCCCGGACCCCAAAATAAATATATAATTTAAAAAAAAAAAATTCTACTTTTTTTTCGGTCTTTTTTTTCGACCTTATTGTTATTCGAGATTATTTTTTCGAGATTTTGACTGACCACCATGTTCTACATCTGGAAGCAAGGGGGGACCCGCTCTCTGGCACTCTCCAGAGAAGCCCAGGATCTGTGGCTCTGGCCATTCGGAAGGGAATGTTCCTCATCCCTTTTCACCTGGTGGGCATTAAGACCACCATCATGGACTCGCTCAACAGGGAGTTGCGTTCCTTCGCCAGGACCAGTTGGACCTTCTGTTCGACAAATGGGGCACACCCCAGATCAATCTCTTCGCGATGGCGTCGAATGCCAAGTGCCAGAAGTTCAACAGCAGGTTCCCTCAGCCGAGGAGCATGGGGGCCACGTTCTCGTCCCCGTGGAAGGGACGGTTCCTGTACGCTTTTCCTCCGTTTCCAAACATGCTACTTGTGTTGAACACACTCAAAAAGTACCACTGCAAGATAATACTCATTGCTTCAATGTGGCCGAGGCAGATCTGGTGCCCATACCGCTGCGTCTGTCAGTGGCCTGTCCATCAGACTACTGCATTTCCGGGACCTTCTCATCAAAGAGGGAGGGGCGATTCTGCACCATGACCCGTGGTCGCTGAACATGAGGGCATGGCTCCTGCAACCCTAGAGTTTGGAGGTATGCTTTACCAATGAATTGTAAGGAGATCCTGGCCAGAACCGCACCTTGTCGCTGTTGAAATGGAAGCGTTTGTGTGGTGCCGGACTCAGAAGATCACCCCCCACCCCCACTGTGGGTCACAGCCCTCAACTCCTACCCTATGTGCTCTCTTTGGCCAAGGTGGGATTGGCTCACGCCTCTCTCAATGTGCAAATCGCTTCCATATGGAGGTACACCAGGTCTCCGGGTAGACCCTCCCTGTGGTCGCACAGGCTTCTCAAAGAGTTCCTGAAGGGGCTCTTCAGGACTCTTCTGCCGGTGATGGCACCAGACCCGGCTTAGGAACTCAATGTAGTACTGACTAAGCTCATGGGGGCTCCTTTTGAACCTATGCATCAAGTCCCGCTCAAGTTCCTCTCGTGGAAGATGGCTTTCCTCGTGGCTATCACCTCGGCCAGGAGGGTCATGGAGATCCAGGCCCTCTCATGCAAACAGCCTTACTTGTTGTTCCACGCTTCAAAGGTGGTACTGCGTACACACCCCACCTTTATGCCAAAGGTACCATCAGAATACCACCACAATGAACCTTTGGTGTTACCTTTCTTCTTCCCTAATCCCTCATCACCAGCGGAGAGGGCCTTGCATTCACTGGACGTGGCTTGTGCCTTGGAGGTCTACGTGGCACGTACAAAGAATTTTCGGAAGACTTCTCAGTTGTTCATCAACTTTGGACCTGAAAATCACAGAAAAGACTTATCGAAGGCTTCCATCTCCAGGTGGCACTCAGGCTGCATCATGAACTGTCATCAACTGACGAGCAGGCCCCTGCCAGGCCGACTGAGAGCCCACTCCATCAGTGCCATCGCAGCAACAACAGTGTTTCTCCGTGGTGTTCCCCTGCTCAACATTTGTAGGATTGCTACATGGAGGTCCACGCACACCTCCATGTGGTTCTACTGTGTCAACAGGGATTCCAAGGAGGAGTTCAGAGTCGGCCAAGCGGTGCTACGCAACCTGTTAACTTGAGGTGAGTCTGTTCCAGAGGTGAGTGTGTTATTGCTTCTGTTGAGCCTTGCCATCTCCCGTGGTTGTGTATATGTACTGCTGTTTATTCGTTGTTCATGAGCATGTGAATCCATGCCAGACCCCATGCTGGAGAAGGTTTAAGTTCCTTACCTGTAACTATTGTTCTCCAGCATGGGTCTGGCATGGATTTGCATGCGAACCCTCCCTCCTTCCCCTCGGTTCTTACTGCCACTTTACGTGCTTACCAAATCTGAAGATGGCCACAGGGGTGGCTGTTCGGGAGAGAGCAGTCATTGGATATTACCCAGAGGATAGTATTTGGTTTACATGAGAACCACAGTTTTAAAGTGAAACTGTTTTTTCTTTTACTGATGGTTCCCAGCATGACGACGAGGAGTATTCATGAACATGTGAATCCATGCCAGACCCAGGCTGGAGAGCAATAGTTACAGGTAAGTAACTTAAACCCTCCATCCCACCCAACTTTCACCGTTGCCACATCTTTGACAAATGGAGCAAATCTTCTGTATCATAAGTAGGAATTTCTGGGGGCATGGTTAAGTACAAAATAACTCGATTTAAATAAAAGGGTTACAAAATAAATATATTTAATAGATAAGTGTGGGATTTCTAGATTCCAAGGCATAGACCGGCCCTCAGATTGTAAGAAGTGTTATAAGGAGTAGTGTAATTAACAGTTCTCAATGAACACTTTGATAATGGTTGATAGTGGCTGGAATCATTGCATCATATGTGAACGACATATGTACATTATCTTTCCAGCATTGGATCTTTTATAGTCCCTGTCGTAATACTGGGAATCCTCGGTAACATAGAGCAGTTTAAACTGAAAACTCTGTCATTTTTGTGCTCTAGTAGAGTAATTTTGGGTCATACTGCCCACAGCCAGTAGGAACACCTCCCTTAACGCCTCCACTGTCGGCCATCTTTAGATTTTTTACTGCACGTTAGTGTAAGGAGTCCTCATTTATCCTCTCTTTAACTATTTTTCATGCAATTTCAACTTGTAAATCATTTTCAACAAGAGTTTTCATCTTATTCGATGTCGTCTCAATGACCGGTGTTAGCAGCCACGTTGCTGGATCCGTGGACCGTTCCCGCCGCCAGTAATCTTAAACCGCTTATTGTCTGCATAGTTGGCCATACCCCATGGCTGAATCCACGAGGAAGAGCCTGTTGATGGCCTGCACACACTGTGGATTGAAAAATGTCTATGTGAAAAATCAGTATGACTGCCTCTACTGCCTTCACCCTCACCACGTCATTGAGTGAAATCTACCAGTCATTCTCCAACAAAACACTGAGTGATAGTCACCATTGTCTTAATGCGTGGCTCGTGGCCGGTCCCTCTGACTCTGCGTCTCTACGGAGCCATGCCTCGCTATGGCTGGGCTGGACAACCCAGCGAACCACCTCTAGTAAGAGGTTTGGTTTGCATGAGGTCCACACCACCAGCAAGAGGAAGCACAAGAAAGCTTTGGTCAACGAGCCCAGATCCTCCCACAAGGACCGGTCTACACCAAAGGTCAGTGGCCCAGGGGTGTCTGCAGAGAAGAGCAGCCAAGGCCTTTTCCATTGCCCCAAGGAAGCAACCCCATCAGCCATATCCACGTCTAAATCTAGTAGCCAATCTTCGTCTTCAGCTGCAAAAGCTACCCCGTCAACGACATCTTCGAAATCGGCATTGGTTAAGTCCTTGTCAACGCCCAGCCCTCCCTCCAAGTCGTCTGTGCCAAGGCCATCAACGCTGTCCACCGGTGCCCTACCGACGAAGCAGTCAACAGCGACAACCACGATGACGATCAGACACACTGCTCTGTCGACAAAGATCGATGGCAACCACGTCGATGACTGTGACACCCTTCTTGACGCCCCATCAACAGGAAACATTGGGGTTTCTCATAGGATCTCCACCACTGCCATAGTGACAAACTTCTCTGACACCCCAACAAGCACAGTGACAGCAATGGCGGCTTGACCACGAGCATCGTACCCTAACCTTGGAGTGGCCATACTATCAGAAGGTACTGTCGTAGTAGAGCCAAGTCTTTCTTCCTCTGAGGATGTAGAGGAGCGTGAAGAAGAGGCTGTCATGTCACCTCCTTCTTCCCCATCATGCAGGACACCACCTCTTAGAAGACAACCTAGTACACCACGGGGTGAGGCAAGCCTAATCTGATTGCCAGTATTACCACCCTTGCACACGTCTCCGGCAGCAGACGACTTGCCTCCAATGCAACCAGCTCCATTGTTGCCTCCCAAAAGGAACATGCCACTGGACATTTTATCCACCTTAACCACACTGGTGGCCACCTTGCAACAGAGTTTACCTGCACTGGCTCCAGCTCTGGTACTGCCTAGCCTGCCTCTCACAGATACCCCTGGACCATCCAGGTAGGATGATGACATTCCACACAACTGTCTGATACAGGGACAGACACAGATCCCGACCACTGGGAGGATGTGGCTTCCACACATCCGCCCCATGAATTTGAAGATTTCATCACAGCCAATAGGGAACCAGATGATATTCCAATCACGGACTCATCCCCTGATGAGGTAGGGGCCTTCCATGCGCTTATGGCCAGGGCGGCCAAGATGTTCGGCCTTACCCCGGAGGAACAACGGAAAGACAGCATACTGTATCAACGCAGAAAGCCAGTGATGTCCATCCCGCTGTGGAGGATGTCTGGGAGGATGTCACAGACCAAGGGGCACTCAATTGTCAGTATACAGGGTAATGCCATCACTGGTAACGGTTGTAACACAAAAAGGGGGCAGAACACAACAGTGTGAAATTATTCTGCAGCACAGAGGTTTTTTCTCAGACAGTAAGTGGCTTATGAAGGACAGGGTTGTCAGAGAAAGACAGAAGGATAGATATATTTTCTTACTACACCTGCCTAGTCCCAATCTAGTACTAGAATGCGCTGATGAGCTGCTTATCTAATAGGGACAGGAAAAGAAGGTAAAGAGAAATTGTTTTTAAATAAATAAATATTCACAATCTTGGTGATTGTTTCAGCCCTGTCTGTCCTAAGCCACTGACATCCATGCATGTGAGTACATGAAAAAGTGTTAACAAAGGAACATCTACGGCATAACCTCAGCAGTCTGATCTGGGTACACAACAATGTAATATCCCATCGACTAACTGAGTTGTCCTAGGGTAACTTAGGTTAAAATAACAAAGCCCGAACAGAAGAGGTGTGCCAAAAACAGTGGCAGTGCCTGTTGGGGGTAACGAATGAAAGCACAACAAGACTCTACACTTTCTGTCCTTGGGTACTTGATATAGGACAGAGCGTGGGGAGAGTAAAAAGGTTGATCAAGGTGTAGGTAGGTTTAGTTTGGCCTCCACTATGTAACAACCACTGTCTGTCTGGGAGGATGGCCTGGTCACCTGGTCACCTTGGGCCATCCTGCTATGGCTCCGTTGTAGAAAGACTACAGGGCCCCAGAGAGCTCTCCTGCCTGCCTCTGCACCCAACCTACGCCAGACTGTGTTTTTTCTGCTGCCGCCACAAAGAGGTCAGCTAACCCCTCATCCTCCTGCTCCATTCCCCCGGACAAGGAGGGGAAATGCCTTGATGTCTTCGGAAATTACTACCGCAGCCACGACTTTCAGGGAAGCGAATGCAATGGCCATCCTCGCACAATACGATTGCGAGTTGTGGTACAAGATAGGTCCCATTCTGGAGTTTCTGCCCGATGACAAGAAACAGGAAGCTATGGGCATCTACCTTGAGGGCGAATTGGCGTCAGACCATGGCACCACAGTCTCGGTGGACATCGCTGACACAGGCTTTCGCCAGCTTGGAAATGGAGTGGTCCTGTGCAGGCAGGGTTGGCTCAAGACCACAGACTTTCGACCTGACATCCAGTCCCGGGTCATAGATATGCCCTTCGACGGAAAGGACCTATTTGGGAAAAAGGTGGATAAGATTTTACAATGCATTAAAACAGACACAGAGACCGCTCGTTCCCTGCGCACACTACAGCAGAGGCACCAGTCCTTTCGCTCGGGGAAAGGGCGTTGTGGTAGAAATTCGCAGGACAACCGCTCAACATGCCAGTTTTAGTCTTCCTACAAACCACTGTACTTAGGGGAACCGTATAGAAAGAAATACAAATCCTACAGAGGTTCACAATGCCGCCGTGGCTCCTTCCAATCTAGGGACCAGTCCGGCAAGCAAGCATGACCAGCCCAGTGCCCGGTCATCCCACTTGAGCAACACCATAGGTGGACGACTGTCAAGATTCATTGAAGAATGGTGAAACATCACAATTAAAGAATGGGTGTTATCCCTTCTCCAGCAAGGCCACTTACTGGAATTTATAGACTTTCCACCGAACATTCCTCCCGCTCACACACCGAAAAGTTGAAACACCTCCTGCTACAGCAAGTGTGAGCTCTGCTACCGGAAGTTGCAATGGAGAAGGTGCCGAAGGACGATGTGGGCAAGGGAGTCTACTCCTGCTAATTCCTGGTAAGGAAAAAGGAACTGCACAACAGGTCAGGAGGTTGGATGCCCATATTAGACCTAAGGATACTCAACAGATTTCTAAAGGCACTAACATTCCGTAAGGTGGCACTACAACAAGTACTGTTCCAGCTACAACAGGGAGACTTCTTGTGTCCCTCGACCCAGAGGACGCTTAGTTTCACATCCCTATTCGTTGCTCACACTGGCACTACCATCTCTTCGGGCTGCATTCTGCTCCACGGGAGTTTATCAAGTGCCTCGCACCAGGGGTGGCTCACCTGCGGTGAAGGGGCATACACATATACCCGCATCTAGATGACTGGTTGGTGAGAGCCCCGCTCTACCCACTTGCAGAAGTCAACACCACAGCCACCATCCAGTGATTGCACCAACTAGGTTTCTCCATGAACTTCCCCAAGTCGTGGCTTGGTTCCATCACAACAGTTACTCTCAGAGCGAGACCCAACGGCCAAACTTGCACCGTCAGACCTTTGGATGAAAGGGTGGCGCTCTTCTGGAAAAGCTGCACTGCCTCAGCAGTGCCCAGATATCCCCAGTCCGCAATTACAAGTCTTTGCTGGGGATTTTGTCATCATGCATACCGTTGATCACTCACTGCAGGCTACACATGCGACCGGTGCAGGAATTTCTGGATGCCCTTTGGATACAAGCCTCAGGGCCCTAGGACGACCGCATCATTCTGAGGCAGGCTTTCAGGTGGAGCCTTCACTGGTGGTCAGTGAGGCAACATCTGGTGAAAGGTGTTCCTTTCATGTTGCCAGACCATCAGGCCACCGTTATGACGGATGCTTCACTGAAAGGCAGGGGCGCCCACTGTCAGGACCAACCCATGTTAGGCAGAATCCTGTGCAGTGCCCTTAGGGACCACTACACACAATTAAGACTACAGGTGGCAATACAAGTTTTACCTTTGGTACAAGCCTGTACTACTATGTTAAAGTGGTAGCAATAGCGGAGCAGCCAGGCTTATCTCAAGAGTATGTGAGCAGTAGCAGAGATTACACAAAGGGACCACAATTACTGTGACTCAAGCAAACACTGACTCAAGGTTTCAGGTAAAAAATAGAAGTACATTTATTTTTAAACCATTTGTTATAAACACGACACTTCTATTAATTCAAAACCAATTTTAGCCTAAAATATGCTACAACTACCCAATTCACTTTGTACGGTATAACTTCAAGGTAAGTACCCTGTGTTTCAGTGGGCCGGTGTTGTGAAACAAACGACGTTACCGGGAATACACTTGCGATCACTTTTTGACAGTAATGACAGTTCGGTCTTACTAAAGAAACGCGTATCCGCGGCAAGAAATGTTACCGGGGCAAAAACACACTTAGCACCTGAGATACCCAGAGAGAGTTGGGGACAAAAATCATAGGCAATGCTTTTGTCAAGGCAGACAGAACCAGAGAACACTCTTAGACAGAAATTCAAGAGTCAATAGGCCAGAGCCAGTGTCAAGTGGAACCTGGTTCCTGTTGTCGAGGATCACACAGTCGGATAGTTCACGATTCAACTTAGCCAGGAGTACTTATATATTGCCAACAGAGGAAGCAAAAGTTATAAGAAGGAGGGAAGACAAGGGCAAGCCTTGGAGAGGAAGAAAAGGGATTCACCCTAATTCCTCAAGCAGAACACAGTACCTTATTCAATGAAGAAGCTGGTGCCATGGCAGTTGTTCCTGGTAGTTTCCTGCAAACCCATGGTTCCTAGAGCTTCGGTACGAAGGACGACGTCTGGAGGGGTCTGCACCTCACAGGGCTGAAGCCGGCAGCAGTGACGGTGAATAAAAGGTGCGCTCCTTAAAAACAGGAGAGGCTCTTCAGATGGCTATACGGACCACTACAGCAGTGTGCAGCCATTTCGACCAAGAAGAGGATACTCTGGCTGTAGAAGATGAGCTGGTTATCCCCACCAGGCTCAAGGGAAGAAGACTCCGGACTGGATCTTCTCTGGTCGTCGAAGAGTAGATAGCTTGGGACTGCAGCAGGGCTTCACGGGGACAGGATAGTTGCAGCAGCCAACTACTTCTCCACTTCTCTTCGGTTCCTTGTAGTTCCTTGTAGTTCCAGTGGTGACTCTGACTTCTAGCCCAAGAGACTAACTTTTATGCGAAAATCCCCCATTCACACAGCCTGGCTGTCAATTACGCAGCAGGGGGGTTGTCCGGCTCGGACAACCACCTCAGCCAATCATGGCAAAGTGCGACTTGGGTTTGTTTCCTAGGATACCCTGTGCAGGGGGTGACTACACCCCTCCCTCACATTCAGCCCACCTAGACACCCAGGCGCCTAGAGGAGGGCTTCTTGGCAGAATCCCGCCGTGCAAAGTAAAACACAAGAAGGAATTTAACAAAAAGAAATGGCGAATAAACCTGACCGGAGCCAAAAGAAAAAGTATTTGGTCAAGCGGGTTTAAGTTCGAGGCTAATATAATAGCCTAAAGCAATACCATGTTTATATAGTATAATCACGGTAGATAAGTTAGGGTAGATACCACTGCCACCAGCCAAGTCTAAATGTTAAAAGAGCGAAACAATGCTCTAGGAGGTACAGATAAAAAGGGCTAAGGATTAACCCTTTCCAGTACTCCATGTACGATGGGGTGTACTGGATCTGTGGTTAAATGACTAAGTAAAGTTAATGGCAAATTTACCCTTTTCCTGGGGACAGTAGTTAGCCCCAGAAATGGAGTCGGTGGAAAGTCTAAAAGACATCCCTGTGTCACTGCACTGAAGGTGCTGTGTAACACACAAAAGAAGGGGGCTACTGAAGTGGTGTACTCCAGAGTCCACAATCACAAAAACAGATGAAATACACGTGGCAAAACACAGGTAAGAGTGGGTAAAAAGTGGTACACTCTTACCAAGTGGAAAAATAAACTCCAAAAATCTAGCAAAGCAGCTGGGGACTTACTAAGTTAGGGAAATTAGCCATTGAATGAGCATTCTCCCTAACAACCCACAAAAGTTCATGGAGGAAAAGATCCTGCACATCAGCCTGCTGGAGTTGCGGGCAATTTTCTGGGTCCTAAAGTCTTTCCTCCACCTCCTGGCAGGGAAGGGTGTACGGATTTACACCAACAATATGACGTCCATGTTCTATGTCCGCAAGCAAGGGGGAACCAGGTCCCCACAGCTTTCCAGGGAGGCTCAGGCTCTCTGGCATTGGGCCGTACAGCAGACCATGTTTGCACTCCAACCTTTTTTCCACCTACGACAACAGACGATGCAAGACCTTCACCAGCTGTTTTCCCCCCCCTACGGAGACCTTGGGGGACACCTATGCATTTCCATGGGATGGTGAAGTTCCTGTATGCATTTCCGCCCGATTCAGCTGTTGCCCTGAGTCCCCACACTTTCAGACTGTATCGGTGCAAACTGATATTAGTGGCCGCTGCATGGCTGAGACAGTTTTGTTACTCTGACCTCCTCACCCTCTCGTCAGCGAGCACCCACACCAGACGCTCCTATCCAGGAACTAGGGAGCGGTGCTGCACCATGACCCGGCCTCACACAATCTGACGGCGTGGCTCCTGTGTTCTTAGAATTTAGATCTTGGTCCCTTCCACAAGACTGCCAAGAGGTCCTGACCCGAGCAGTAACTCCATCCACTTTAAAATGCTACAAGAGCAAGTGGAAACATTTTCAGGTGTGGTGCAGGAACCACCACCTGCGGCCCCACACCTTCCGGCCAGACAACATCTTACTTTATCTGTTGTTCCTGGCTCATTCGGACTTGACGCATTCATCAATTAAAGTGCACCTGGCAGCAATCTCCTGTTACAACCGCTCTGCAGGGGTCCCATCCCTGTGGTCCCACCGGCTGATAAAGGAGTTCTTAAGTAGGCTGTTCCGGTCTTTTCCGCATGTCCATCGCCCAACTCCAGAATGGGAACTGAATGTGCTTCTGACAAAGCTCATGAAGCCGCCTTTCCAGCCTATTCACCAGGCATCCATTAAGCATCTTTCCTGGGAAACTGCCTTCTTGGTGGCTATAACATCGGCCAGGCAAGTGGGTGAAATACAGGTTTTTTTCAGCAAACCGCCTTATTTTACGTTTCACAAGGACAAGGCTATTCTGCGTACTAACCCAACTTTTAGGACTAAGGTGCTGTCCTTTTTCCATCTCAGAAGGTTCTGCCCGTATTCTTTGGCACTCCAACTTCTCCAGTGGAGCGGACGCTACACACGCTGGATGTGGTGCACACCCTCAAGTTCTATGTGGCGCATATTAAGTCAATCCGGTCTACGGATCAATTGTTTGTGTCTTTTGGACGTGGGCCAGGAAAAGCTCTGTCCAAGTCTTCTATTTCAAAGTGGATTGCAGCCTGTGTTTCTTTCTACCATCAACAGGCCGGCATGCCACTTCCGGGAAGGCCCTGGGCTCTCTCCACCAGAGCAGTGGCTGCTACCACTGTCTTCCTCTCCGGGATCCCGCTGCCTGACATCTATCATGCAGCCACTTGGAGATCGGTGCATACATTCACCAGGTTCTACTGTGTTGAAAGAGATGCCGCAGAAGAGTCTAGAGTTGGCCAGTCGGTTCTGTGGAACGTTTTTGCGAGAGGTTAGTAAGTCTCCAGTGGTTATTTGTGCTGGGAGTTTGCGTCCACCTGTATGTATTGTTTGTAATACTGCTTTGTAATCTATTCACAGCATGTGAATCTATGAAAGATCCAATGCTGGTAAAGGAATACGTTACTTACCTGTGACTACGGTTCTCCAGCATTGGTATCTTTCATAGGTTCACTTGCAACCCTCCCACCTGCCCCGCATGGCTCATCTGTAGGCTCTTACTGCCACACACGTGCGCTTACCAAATCCGAAGATGGCCGTCAGTGGAGGAGTTACGGGAGGTGTTTCTATTGGCTGTGGGCAGTATGACCCAACATGACTGTACTAGAGCACAGAAGTGACTGAACGTTTTCAGTTTAAGTTTAAACTGCTCTTTGTTACCGAGGATTGCCAGCCTGACGACAGGGAATATTTACAGCATGTCAATCTTTGAAAGATACCAATGCTGGAGAACTGGAGTCACAGGTAAATAACTTATTCCTTATGTATAATTCTTCATCTCTGACCTTTTCATTGTCTGCTTAGTTACTCTGACTCTACCACATTAGAAGGAGACATTCTGGTAAGTTACTGACTTGAATGAGTGGTTTGATTTGGTAAGGTGACCTATGGACACTGTGGTATCACTGTGTTTACTGAGATCACTCTGATAGCATCCATCCAATACCACATCTACATGTGTGGTTTTTAATAAAGTGTTTAGCAAAAATGGGGAAAAGCTGCTGACACACAAAGCTCACTGGAAAATAATTGAGCTAAATAATGGATCTGTCTCTGGAGTTGTTCTCTGATCAAGTCTTAAATGTGAGGGGGCCGTTGTTACGCACGGTTCAAGATGGCCGCTTGAGAGGAGGGGAGACCTGCTAATGCTGGCGCACACTACCGCCAGAGCCACGCTGGAACACCTGATGTCAGACGGGCGGTGAGTGTGGTCGCGAACCCCAGATCCCTTTCTTCATGCTGCTGGACAAGCCTCAGCTCCCACCAGACTCGCTACTGTGCCGTGCTGACCCTGATGCACGTAGAGCGATGCAGGGTCTGGCACCTGCTTACTGCAGACTAAGCCCTGTGGAGCACAAGAAACATGCTGTGCCTCTGAGCTGTAGGGGGGTGGTCCATGTACCAGCAACCTAGTCTGGGTGAAACCAGTTGAATATACCTCAGGCCTTGGCACTACGAGCCACATTGGGTCCCCTTAGGGACTTGAGCTATAGCACACTTGAAGACCCAGGCTGAGGTACAATATCTGTTTCAGCCACTGATTACCGGCTGGCGCAACATGACTTGCTTGTCCCCACACACGCGAGGTGCTATCAGGACCAAAGAGACAGGCAGAAAACAGAGCTCCATCAATATGTTCACTAAGACGGCGCCTACGGCCCATGATGCCCCTGGCGAGGCTGAAAGCTGCACTGGGGCATCTGTTGTGCCCACAGACTACAGAAGATGATGGAATACATGTGCATATGATTCACAACGCTGCACACCAAATTGGATGATATGAGTGGCACGAGCCGCTCTATCATGGCCCACAAGGAGAAAACTGACACACGTGTCACAGAAGTTGAAGCTAGAGTGGGTTTGGCTGAGTACAACATCATGGCACTCAGATCCGAGGTTACCTAGGCAGGTGCTCGCTGTCAGCAAAAAGAACAAGGATCTGGAGTCCCTTTCCCAGTTCAATATCCTGCGCATAATCAGGGTGACGGGAGACAACATTAAGGGGCCCATGGAGGACTTTGTGGAACGTACTCTTCTTCCCTGCTTGATGGCCCTAAATCCCCTGGTTTCTATACTGTGGGATGGGGACTTCAATACCATAGTTGATATAGACCTTGACAGATCCGGGATGAGGGCACGGCAGCTGACTAGGTCTGCCAGCACCATTCTAGAGGGACAGGCCACGCTGGGAGTCGTCAATGCCTGGAGACTGCTGCACCCACTGGCCCGCTAGTTCTCATTCTATGGTGCATGATTTGCATTCGCGAACTGACAGGTGGTTGCTGTCTGATAGCCTCATTGGGCATGTAGATGCAGTGGCAATTCTGCCCAGGACCTACTCTGATCAATCCCTGGTGACGGTTTCACTGGTGTGGTACGAAGGGCAAGGATTGCAGCGCTCATGGTGGCTCAAGTCAAACACGCTCCTGGATCCGGTCTTCGATGCTGAGCTTGTATCGATTAATACTTTGAGGTTAACACTGGGACTGTGGACTATCTTGCTACCCTATAGGAGGCCTTTAAGGTCTACATCTGTGGCATGGCCCTGGTGAAGGAGTCCGGGATCTTCAGGGTAATTCGATGAGATATCCGAGAGAGCGAAACCCTACTATCTCAGCTTGAGGTGCAATATGCTGTATCCCCTCTGTCTGTCACGCTCAGTGAGATTGGGGACGCCCTTGACACGTTACGGAGACTGGTGGACCGTGAGCACAAGTTCCTGGATGACCCAGGGACTGCGAGACAGTATGGAGTGGGGGAACGCACGGTTAGATTTATGGCCAGGCTGGTGCGCCAGGAGCATGGACCCCAACATATCCCCACGGTCGAGAGGGCTGATGGGGCTCCGGTCCATACCGTGGCAGAGGTTAATGAGGTATTCCACTCCTTCTATGCGTCGCAGACAATGATGCAGCGACTGCTCTCGATTTTGAGGCGTACCTGGACAGCCTCCCGCTCTCGATGCAGTCTGACAAAACCAGAGAGGACCTAGACGTCCCAATGTCCTGTGAAGAGTTATTGCGAGCCATTTAGTCGCTGCCATCAACCAAGGCGCCGGGTACCGATGGCCTCACCATTGACTTTTACAAATGCTACAAGACTCGGCTGGTGCCCTGGCTGTCTGCCATATTGGATGAGTCCTGTGCTATGGGAAGGCTACCTCCCACACTACGGGAAGCGGTTATCTGTGCTTCTGAAACCGATGAAACGGCCACGCAGTGCGGTTCCTACCACCCCCTTTCTTTGACCAATAGCGATGTAAAGATCTTCACTAAGGTGTTGGCCCTTCGACTCGCCCCATACATGATGTATATCATTCACCCTGATCAGGCGATGTTTGTACTGGGGCGTTCCACAGCACTTAACCGAAGGTTTTTTTTGACATCCTGGCCGGGTGGATCCAGTGGCGCAGGCTGTAGCAGCGGCGTTTGATACACAAAAAGCTTTTGATTTTGTGTCATGGAGGTTCCTGTGGGCCGTGTTGGAAATAAGTAACTTTGGTCCCATTTCGTGAGTGCAGCTGCTTTACGCGCTCCCAAAGGCCATGGTCTGTACTAATGGCCTGCTCCCTGCCCTGTTTGAGATCGCCAGGGGGACTATAAAGGGCTGCACCTTTTTGCCACTGATTTTCACAGTGGTGATGGAACCACTGGCTAACAGGATCCGACAGAGGCACGCCAACAGAGGGGTGAGACTCAGAGGCGAACCAGAGATCATATCCATTACAGCAAATCCAAACTGTTTCCGCTGACGGATGCCACAGTGCCCCCACGATTAAGTACCTAGGTGTCACCGTCACACGGCACCTACCTGTCTGCACTGATGCGGAAGCTAGGCGTCTGGGCTAAGCTACCACTCACGGTTGTTGCGCGTGTCGCACTCCTCAATATGGTGGTGCTCCCTCAGCTACTATACCATTTCTTGCATGTCCCACTCTGGCCTGACACTGAGCTGTTCAACCAGCTTAAATCTCTATATTAATAGTTTTCTATGGCACTCCCGGGCCGTCCGGCTGAAGTGGGACACATTGACAAGGCCATACAGGCGGGGAGGGTTGGCTGCCCCGAACTTCGAGAGATACTGGATCGCGACTCAGGCGCAATATGCGGCATACTGGTTTGATGCTGACAGCCATCTTCCTCATGTCAGATTGGAGCGGCAGGCGGCTAGAGTCCGCGATGTGCGGTCCCTGGTGCTGCACCCATTGGTACACGACTTGGAGGCCACTGACCTGCTGGGGTTACTGTCTTCGCATGGGGCCAAATGGAGAAGCAGGTTGGTGTCCTCAGCCTGTTTCACGGCGACCTGCCTCTGTGGAATTGCTTGCCTGGGTCCCCCAACTGCACACAGCTGGTCGGCGGCTGGCTACAACCTCCACCGGGACGTCTTCGATATGGGGTCCTTCACTGAGTGGCGTGACCTGCCCGGGTCCTTGAGAAGCCCGCTCCTCCCAGTGGTTACACTATGCTGGCCTGCACCGGGCATTCGGAGCTGCGTGGAAGGGATTTCCTGCCCCCCGACGACCCGCTACTATACCTGGTCATGGAGGGCTCCTCGTCCCGCGGGAGTCTGTCCAGAATGTATAATCAGCTGCAGGACCGGGCATGCCAACCATTACATAAGCTTTGTGCGGTCTGGGGCAGGGACTTGGGGGTTGAGATTACAGACAAAACCCGGGAATCCATATGCACACAAACGCGAGAAGTGTCCTTAAACTCTAGATTTTGCTTAGTACAATTCAAACTGCTGCACAGATACCACTACACTCCTGCTAGACTGCACCTCGTGTCATGCGATCGTTCCTCCAAATGTCCGAAATGTGGCGCAGATGAGGCAGGGTATTTACACATGCTATGGGCCTGCCCAGCAATCACTACATTCTGGGAGGGAGTATGTGAGGCTGTATCAGAGCTGCCAGACTGTACTCTTGAACCATGCCCAATGACATGCTTGCTTCATGATTTTGTGACACTGTGGCGCAGCTATAGGAAATTGACTTGCCTTTGCATGCTACTTGTGGTACGCTGCATTTTGTTGATGTGGCTACGGCCTGGTAGCCCCACTGTGGACCAAAGGCTACATGCCGTTACCTGGGCCTCGGACATTGAGGAGCAGTGGGTCATCTTACAGCCGGCTACCTGCAGGCCCACGGACATATAGCCCCCCTTTCGAATTTACCCACAGACATTGCGTGTTGGAAACACAGATAATGTCGATGACCCGGATTCCCATTGATGTTAACCTGTACATTTGCAATTTGTATGTTATTGTTACTGGAACATGCGTGTTATACTTGTGAGAGAGCATTGCGTAATGTACTGTGCACCTGTGTGCCTGTTGTATTGTCAAGCAATTATAAAGTTTACAAACATTTAAAAAAAAAAGTCTCAAATGCGCACATTCTGTCAGTTGGCATTTTCCAGTAACCTTTAATATTCTTGCTAGATTGTCATTTAGGTGCTATGGGTGTGGGTCAGCAGTGTGTCCATTTTTATCTTTCGCTTTGTAAATTAATGATGCAGTTGTCCTTGGAATGCTTGGTTGTTGGTTATTTAAGAGTTGGGCAAAGAAAAATTATTGGGATCGGATGTCACACATAATGACATCTCTTGTTTAACTGTAGATGGTCCAAGGCTGCAGATGATCTTCAGAACACATATGATAACTTGACAGGAGATGTCCTGATATCAGCGGGAGTAATCGCTTATCTGGGAGCATTTACTGCTGCTTTTCGGCAGCAGAGTGCCAAGGATTGGAGTCGGTTGTGCAAGGTATGCCTTTAATTTCTCCTCGTTTTATGGGCTCATTTTTTGTATATTGTTTGCAAAAAATTAACATATTGTATGTCTGTTTCTTTTAGGGCAAAAACATACCTTGCTCTGATGACTTTTCTCTCAGTAAAACTCTTGGGGACCCAATAAAGATCAGAGCTTGGAACATTGCAGGATTGCCAACAGACAATTTTTCTATAGACAATGGGGTGATTGTCAGTAATTCTAGACGTTGGTAAGTAACTGAAACATCTATATTCTGTTTAGAATAATTTTCAAGGAAATGATTAGCCTTGATTTAAAATGTCGTTTTTCATTATAATAGAGCACAGAAAGAATTGCTGGCAATGCTTCTCTTTCTCAAAATGTTAAAATAGCCACTCACGTGTTTCTGGCCTCAGAGTGACAAAGAAGCAATTAAGGGATTTCCCATTGAAACTAATGCCCCTTTCTGCCTTAAAAAAAAACAGTGCCACTGAAAACAGACACAAGGTTTCATAGTCTGAAATCCTAGTGAAGAATTACTCCTGATAACACAACATCTTTGGGTCAAAACACCCTGTCCCGGTATATGTTCATGCTGCAATTCAATGGTTTCTAGGTGGTTTGGAGAGTTGGGAGGGTGGTTTCATTGCACTTATGGCCAGGTTAAATAAAAAATAATAATGTGGTTGTTTGCACCAGATGAAAATAAACATTTTAAAGAAAGTAGTGTTAAAACATGAGACCCACACATATCTTTTCAAAGCGTTAAAGTGGTGCCAACCAGTACTCCGCCCCGGAGGAATTGGAAGCCTTTCATCTGAAGATACTCTACATCTTAGCCAAGGCACAGCTGGTCTCTGCCCTGATACCGGCGGCGCCGTCAGTTGGTTTCTGGCCCATCACAATTAAAAAAGGCTGCAGGGACCCCTTGGGAGACCGCAAGCGTGTGCCTATGGGACCGGCGCCAACTTCTGCGGCCAAAGACCCAGCCCTGCGCTGACAGGATCCACCTACGGTTATCGAGACTTCAGTGCCACAACCAACCTCTACTGCAGCAGTGGCCCTTTATGTCATGCGCCGCATCTTCGATGACAAAGAGGACTCCATCCCTTTGGGATGGAACCCAGGTGCCATGAAGATGGATTGGATTCCCCAATGGAGTTCTATAGTGAGTGGGGGGGATTTGGTCTGGCCACAGATCTCCAGGAAACCAGTGGCCTTAACACTTGCCCAGAACTATACATACTTCCAGCCCCAACTCCGGCAAGGCCTCAAGCATCTTTCCTGCACCACAGCCCATTTACCCTACGAGTGGTTCTGGCCTGGGTGGTTCCCCTTAGAGCCCAGTGTTGGCTAAGGGAGAAAGCATGACCCCACAGAGCGCCAAGAAAATGTTTGGTGATCAAATAGGCACATAAGGACTCGGGTCATAATCATTTCTATGGGATGTCCTGTAGGCATGGTAGATAGTGGTAGAGGAGGGCGCAAGAGAGGGGAAGAACCATAATAATAATTAAAAGTGTATGAATATTTTGAACCGTGTCATCCAATCAAAAGTATCAGCCCTAGCCATATTACAGGCCCAGCAATTTTGTTTTTCAGTATTACCACTGGAACGAAATACTATTACTGCCTGTGGTAATCTGGTAAAAGTAGAGATAAGGCGGCCACCAGAGATGCCTTCTTTTTCACTCTGTTTTGAATGTTTCCATAACCTATTTGCACATTAATTCTGTACTGGAAAAAACATCAGGAGGTTTGCTACAATTGTTATCTTCGCCTCTGGAGTGGAGGCACATTTTGGGGTATTTACAAGCAATTTTTCACCCTTAAATTGGGGGTATCGACTGCTGTCAGTATTTCATTTGAATAACACTGTTGGCCAGTACTCCATACCTTTAACATGCTTTGCGCTACAATAAGTGGTATTTGTGTAATACTGCCTGCTTTAGATCTGCCACCACTCTTGTAAAGAGGCCCCTCGTGTATTATAATAATCATAAAATGAAACAATTCTGTGCAATATCATATTTTTTTCTCCCTAGAAACAGTTCAACTTTCAGAGTGGTCTTTTTTAAGAACTGTCCATTTCCTCACTCTTTTTTGTTTAATTTATAAAAAAGCTCCCTTTGCTTATGCCAGGATCCCATTACTTGCACAACTAAGCATTGCAGAGGAGGCATGCACGAAATCTTACCTTGGCCTAAGTATATTCTTCAGTGATATTGCCTGTACTCATTCAAAGTGAAATAACAGAAACAACATAATTTTAAAGATGGAAACATCCCCCTGTAGGGTGATTATGTGGCATATGCTTCTAATAGCTTTCTTCTTCCCTCAGATTGCTCATTGATGTTTTTCTATCTTCAGAAAAGTTTCTGCCACCAGGGGGCGCAGCACAGCTCTGTGTTGGCTCTGCCTGACACCTCAACGGACTGCGTGGCGGACATGACATCGGGACCAGTAAATATTGAGGCGCTGTGATCTTAGTTTTTTTTTCTGCACGCTCTGTTTGCTTCATGTACACACTACTTTGTTTCTATGACATGTGGAAACCCACAAAGGCCTCAGGTTTCAAGCCCTGTGTGGGACCTGGCTGACAAATGTTGGTGTTCAACCCCATAGAATCTGTTTATACTGCATTGAGGAGGATTGTGACACCCAAGACTGCAAGTCTTGCTGATCCATGCACCCTAAGACGCTTTGGGATTGGACGGCAAAACGTTTGACCTTTTTCATGAAGAAAGTCAATTCAAACAATCACAGTCGGGGTTGCAGGGCATCGGTCAGAAGGCATATTCCCAGCCTACAAGGAAAAGAAGAAGAAGAAATAGCTTAGGACGTCCCGCTCGCCAAGCAGTTCCACTTGGCCCCACTCTTCTTCCTCTTTTTCGAACAGGAGTCTCTGATCCAAGGACTCCCTAGAAGTGACATAGAGAGCTGGCATGTAACATTGCCTGGCCCCCTCAGGCCTGGCTTTTCATTCCACCCATGCCTCCCCTGAGAGCTTGATGGTACAATCCGCTACTGTCCACTTTCACTTCACTGCCTTGGAGATATGGGAAAGCGATTAACACCTCCTCTGCCCTGGCAGGATTTTCCTTTAGCCCCTGAACTTTGGTGAGCAGTCAAACACCGCGCAGAAGGTGATATAAGAGAGGGCGTTGAGCGAATTGTCCACAAAGGCAGGGTGGCTTCCCTGCCAAATCCTGCAATCAGTACTGGACATGGCTACTGGCATAGTAGTCAGAAGAACTCCTGGATGAGAACATCTGGGTTTGCACAGGATGGGCAGATGAAACTGTTGAATATGCCCTTTGATGGAGCGAAAGCTGACAAATCTTTGAAGAAGTTCCAATCCTCTAAAATGACAGCCAAGTTTGAGAGGTTATGGTTTTCGACACTCTGCCTTCTATTCCACTCAAGGGAAAGGTCAGGCTGCCCAGGTAGGTAACAGGCTCACCATTTCCCTGAGGGGTAGAGACAGAAGTGCTCAGAGAGGCGGTATGCCAAAGCCTCTGCGAGAGTTACTTCCTCCACAAGTCACCATTGGGAGGGGGAATTCCCCAGTTCAGCTCGGAGTGGTTCTGTTACTGACTCCCTTCCATTCAGCATCCTTCAGACCACCTCCCTCTCAACTCTTCCTGCCTCTGCACCTCTACTTTTAAAGGCAATATGTCAACTTCTGTTGAAGTATAGGACTGAACTGCTTCCGTGCTCAGAATGAGGAAGGGGCTGGTACTCAATCTATTGTCTGGTTCCGAAAAGGGACCAGTGCTTGAAGCCCATCCTGGATCTGGGGCGTCTGAATCTGCACCTATGCAAGGAAAAATTCAAGAAGGTCACTCCAGTCCAGATCCTTGAAGCCCTCGACCTGCAGGACTGGTTGGTGTCACTGGATCCTCAGGTTGCCTAATCCTATGTGCCAAGTCCTGCCGTTTGGTCTGTCTTCGCTACCCAGTGCTTTTACCAATCAGCTGGCAGTGGTGACAGCTCACTTCAGGAGGGAAGGCATTCATGTATTTCCCTTCCTTGATGACTGGCTTGTCTGAGCTTGCTCCCAGGATATATCTGTTGCGCACATGTAGCCTATTGCACAGGTTGGGCTTTTCCATTAACACACCTTGCTGGAAAAGAGAATGTCACAGCGGATGTCTTAAGCAGGCAGACCTTTGCCTCCCGCTTGTAGGAGCTCTTCCTGGAAGTTCTGGAGGAGATTTTCCTGCACTGGGGAACCCCTCAAGTGAGTGTCTTCATTTCCAGTGTGAACAGAAAGTGTGAGTTGGTCTGCTTCAGGGAATTACCTCGGCAAGGAGCTCTTGGACGCATTGACGGTCAACTGGACGTTTGACCTCCGCTATGCATTCCCACCGATTTCTGTCATTCTACTGGTTCTCAGGAGACTGCACCTTTTCAGTTCCAAGTTACTCTTGATCGCTCTGGAGTGGGCTTGTAGAACGTGGACCTGGAGTTACTGGACATGTCCATCTGCCCTCACTGGCACCTTCTCATGAGAGTGGATCTGCCCCCCAACCCCAGTTGGAGGCGCGGGCCTTCCATCCAAACCTCAGCAGCCTTAACCTTCATGCTTGGCTGCTTAGAGGCCGAGATACCAATAGTGGGACCTGTCGGATTACGTCCTAGATAGATGGTGTTAAGTGTTGGCTTGCTGCTGGGAGAGAGATCTGGACCCTTTATCCTGGTCCTTATCCTCTGTTTTGGATTTTCTTGCTGTCTTAGGCCCGAATAGGCCTGCAGATTGGCTCTGTGAAGGGGTACCTAGCTGCTATCTCTGCCTTTAAGAGGACACCAAAGCAGGTGTCTTTCTTCACAATTCCAACTGGTTTGCAATATTTACGGGGATTGTGTAACCAGTTTCCACCATGCTAGTTTGTGGTTCCAGTGTGGGATTTGAATTTGGTATTGACATTTCTAATGGATGCCCAGCATTCGTGTTCTGTTCAAGGAGATTTTCCTTGTTGCCATACAGGTGAGTGGGCCTCAAGAGAAGGTGACATTGAGAGTCAGACCTCCCTTCCTTAGGTGGTCTCAGACATTCATCTTTCCAAATGATCCATCTACCAGTTTTATTTCCTCTACCTCACCCTTCCAAGGCAGAGGAGTGATTCCATCAACTTGACCCAGTACAGGCTCTCAGATTCTATGTCTCTCGGATGAGGGGCATCAAAAAAGATGACTAGGTTTTTGTGGGTTATGGTGGTGCTCGTGCTGGAAGGGCTGTTACCATGCAGACCCTGTCAAGGTGGATCACCCTCTGCATCTCAGAATGCTGTGATTTGTCTGGTAAGGATGTGCCTGAGGACCTCATAGCTCATTCAATCAAAGGTCTGACTGCCACCTCTGCCCTCCAGAGAGGAGTCCTTGTTCTGGACATTTGCTAGGTTGCGACATGCGCTTCACTGCACACATTTGCTAAGC
The DNA here is from genome assembly GCF_040938575.1 of Ambystoma mexicanum. Lineage (NCBI taxonomy): Eukaryota > Metazoa > Chordata > Amphibia > Caudata > Ambystomatidae > Ambystoma > Ambystoma mexicanum. The sequence goes on along the minus strand of NC_090923.1, from coordinate 342,674,902 downwards.
ATTACTGCATGGATTACCAAACAAAGCAGGGCTCATTTTATGGAGCAGTGCTTCGAGCTTTCTGATTTAAGGGGTGTTGTTACTCTGTACTGCTATGGGAGTATATCATAGATGAGGAATCCATGGGAGTAAGGGAGTAAGGAATCCATTAGAAGAACAAATGACTTACCTCTCTGCGATGTTCTTTCTGATGGATGTTCGTCCCGCGGATTCCTCATCGCCCTCTCTGCCTGCCCCTCTTTCGGGAAGCTAGTACATCTTTGGTACTGCAGTCCCTCCACATCATAGTGCTACGTTAAAAGGGTAGAACTAAGGTCACGGCACGTGGCATCTAAATATATACTGGGTCCGACATCATGAAAAGTATTCTAAGATCAGCTGCACTTGGCTTTAGAATATCTCATCTGTGGAAACCCTGTGAGGAGCATATATCAGAAACAACATTACTGATATGTTAGTCATTTGTTATTTAGCCACAAAGGATCAAGTTGTATGCTTTGTTGCTATTAATATAGAACACTATTGCAGGGCTTTTTCCTAGGTTCCTTTAGGGAATGTTAATGTCAGGAATAGACATTTAAAGTGATAGATCCCATGAAATGGAGACGGGTCTTCAAGGCATTGACCAGAAAGATGGAAAATGTAGTGCACATCACGCTTAGACTTGTGAGTGGGTATGCAAAACTGGGCAGTGAGATTGAGCATCTGCCCAGATCAGACCCAGGAGGGGGAAGAGCAGCAGACCCAAGAGAGGGAAGGGGAGCAGACCCAGCAGAAGAAAGGGGAGCACTGCTTCTGCTTGGGTTGGTGTGCAGATTTGTGATGCAACTCACACAGAACAGGACTGCGAGACTTGTTCTTGGCCTCAAGCCCAAGGATCGTACCTCTACAGAACTGAAATCTCTGCACTGGCTCCCAGTGGCTGCGAGGATTAAGTTCAAAACCCTCTGCATTGTCCACAAGGCCGTCTGGGGCCTGGGCCTCAATACCTTCAACTCTCTCTTCCTAAATATCTTCCTTCTCGAGCTTTTCACTCATCTGCCTCCAACTCCCTCGGGGTCAGTCGCTTCTCCAAGCAACGAGTTGGCGGTAGATCCCTTTCTTCGGCTGGGGCCTCCCTCTGGAACAGTCTCTCTGCCTCACTGAAACTTGAAGATAACCATCTCCGGGTCCAGGAGCACCTCAAAACCTTCCTCTTTGCATCTGCTTTCTCTCCTTCTCTCCCCTGCTGAACTCCTGGCTGAAACTGAAACTCCACTGGTCACCTGGCTACCCTCTGATCTCGGGCCCAGGTTCCCTCCCCCGCCAGTTGCACACCTGCATTGCCTCCCTGGTAACCCCTGCACTTGGGTACTGTTTTCTGTATCCATATAGTCCTCTACTCTCACTTGACACCTGATGTCTGCACTTATCCTTGCACTTGTCACCAGCTGGCCGCACTTTACTTATTGATTTATTTATTCTATTAATTGTACTGTCAATCCCATGCACTGCACTGCCTCCTTCCCCTCCCTGCTACACTTTTCCCCTTCCTCTGCACTTTTCCCCTTCCACCTTGCCCTGCACTTGCGCAATCTCAATATCACCTGGCCTAGTAAGATCGTTGTCTGTCTAACATCTATTCCCCCTCCCTTGCCTCGTCGCACCTTGAAACACTTGTGTATATGCGCGTTATAAATGCCATATAATATCATATCATAAGTAGCATTAGGTGCATGGATTAGAGTTTCGTAGGTAGCCAAAATCCACTTACGATGGGTTCACAGATCAAGCGATGGGAAAGAAGTAATCGCAACAATTTGAAATGGTGAGAGCATAAACCAGTTATTAGGCTGGAGTGGTTATGTTTTTACAGCTCAGAATGCAGTTCATAGATTCCGTTGTGAGAAGACTGAAAAAGTAAGATCAAAACTGTGAGTAGAAACAGATATATTGTTTGAGATGGCACGTGGGCATCCCTTCTGGGTTAGGGAATAAGAAATAGGATATATAATTGTGGCTGGAAAGGCACTCATACTGTCTATTTACAATGGCACTGTTGAATGCAAGCATATTGTCATTCAGTCTATCATGCTTCCAAGTGATGTGTGCTTTCTTGCTGAATTTTGTATACACTAATGAATACTTTTGAATGGCACACATTTAGGCTGATTAATATGCTAATATGTTAACTGCTTTAAGGTATCAACAGTGAATTAATACTTAATTAAGAAATAAGAGTAAAAATAAGTCTGCATTTCGCTTATTAGCTTCAAAGAGCACTGCACTTTTTCTGAACAAACAAGAACATGCAAAACAGGTTTTAACAATAAGATTCTTATTACATTATAGGCCTTTAATGATTGACCCTCAAGGACAAGCAAACAAATGGATCAAAAACTCTGAGAAAGATAACCAACTGAATGTAATCAAGCTCACAGATTCAGACTACATGCGGACACTGGAGAACTGCATTCAGTTTGGCACCCCTCTTCTACTGGAAAATGTAGCAGAGGAACTTGATCCATCACTGGAGCCTTTACTTCTCAGACAGACATTTAAACAAGGTACATGAAGAGGAGGATTTGGGTTACGTATATGTGACCTGTCTAACTTATTGCAATGTTATGTTGGTTCATAGTGTGACCTAATATATTTGTTTATGTTCTTATTCCTGCTTCGTGGAGGCAGCACAAGGTAACATCATTACAATGTGTCTTACCTAGCTGTAGATGTTTGCATTGCATTGTTTTTCATAAAACCCCTTTGGTGATCGTCTCCCTTATTTATCTATTTATCGTTACATGACATACAAACTGTTAATACCTATGTTGCTAGTGGTATATACTCAAATCATTGTATTAAAAAAAAGCAACCTATTTCTCTTTTGGTTCACACTCCAATGGTAGCATTGTTACATCTGCCATTATAATATGTTAACTTTCTGTACTGCTGAAATCTATTTTACATAGGAAAATATCTTGCAAACACAAAATTGCAATTTGGCTTCCACTAATGGCTCATGGGATACATAAATGGAATGTACACTGCCATTGTATGATGCATAACTCATCAATGTACCCCTTGGAGGGAAGAAACAGAGACAATATGGTCCTTAGCCTGAGTATTCACATTACATATTCTTTGCCTTCTTGGGATCCATAGATGTCTACTATAAACTAACTTAACTAACTCAGGTACATATATATATATAAATATATATATCTCCTCCCTCTCTATCACTCTCTGTATGTACACATAAAGAGTACAAAGAGGGAGTGGGAGGGCACGGCCAAGCAAGAGAATCAAAAAATGTATAACATCTCAGCTAGAGTCCTCAAAGATGATCTTAAATTCATACGCACTCTGAAACTTACCAAGTTTTACAACACAGAAGTAACAACGAGGGCAATTAATGAAAATCCGAATGACAGAGAAATCAACCCTCTCAGTGTTAATGATGTCTCCTCTGTCTGCCTAGAAACCTTGCAAAGTGGTATCAATTTGGGGGATCACCTTACAGGTGTTGAAATATGTCATTTTGATGTGCCTACCGACCTCACCATCTAATGCCATAGACACCTTTGAAGAATTGTTTGTAAAATATTTGAAGAAATTGTCTGGACATAAGAGTTGGAAGTGCAATTTGAGCCATCCTCACTCCCTGGTCCTTGTCGGCTTACAAAATGATACTAACATAGTTATTAGACCTGCTGATAAGGGGGGAGGAATTGTGGTGTGGCAGAAATTCTCTTATCTGAAGGAAGCACTGAGACCACTAGGAGATACTGAATGTTATGAGGTGATCACTCGTAAGACATTACTAAGGCCCAAAATCGGTTTAACCAGAAATTAACACAATGGTCTCAACAGGGACTCTTTGATGATAGTGAGATTTATTTTTGAAATGTGATTTTCCAGTGACACCTATTCTATATTTGCTTCCTAAATTACACAAAAGCCTCACTGAACCACCAGGGCATCTGATAGTTTCTTGCTTGTGTTCCTTATTGTTAGAATCAGCTTCCAAGTACCTTCATAAGATACAATTTCCTTTTGTTCTGGATTTGAACTCATATCTTTGAGATACTTCAGACCTATTAAATAAGCTGCAAGGGTTTAATTGGGAATCCCATTACAGTCTTGTGTCCTTGGACGTGGTGTAGCTTTACACCAGTATTAACCATGCAGCTGAGATTCAAGCCTGTGAGTTTTTCCCGAAACAGAGGTCCATAAGTTACAAACAACAAAATTAAGTAATCATTGAGCTTTTTTAACGTTTTGTTTGACTAACAATATGTTTCTCTTTGAAGATAAGCTATACAAACAAAAAAGAGGTACTGCCATAGGCTCATGCATGGTCCCAACCTATGCCAATCTATAGTTGGGTTGGTGTGAGGAATGTATAGCTAGGTCATTGGAACTCTACAAATATATGGATGATGTTGTGTGATTCAGGTACATTGATTACCTGTTTCTAATCTGGGGAAGAGCCCCAGCCACAATGTTGGACTATGTCTCTATACTGAATTGTAATGACCTGAACTTAGAATTGACTGTTACCATGAGTTCCAGCAAGCTAGAATTTCTCAATGTTTGTTTTGAAATTATAGATGGCATACTCCATGGGAATAGCTTTCATCCCAAATCTGTCATAAATAGTATACCTTTTGGAGAGTTTATTAGTGCAAGGCGAAACTGCTCAAGGGAAACAGATTTTTTGCAGGGAGCTACAAAAATGAGTACACGCTTTAATAGCAGGGGCTATTCCAAACAAGTTGTTACACAGGCTTTTGAGAAAGCACAAATACCTAGTCGTGCTGACTTGCTCAAGAATAACAAGAACAACAAGTCACTCAAAAAGGATAATGATGGACATATTAGGTTCATTACTAAATATACTGCACAAGCAGCCAATGTTAAAAAGATAATTCATAAACATTGGGTGAAATTGGATATTATGATAGTTGTGGAGACTCATCCATTGGTCACCTATTCTAAAGCAATAAATATTTAGAATATGGAGGCTCCTATTATGATCAATAGTTTTTCTCTGAATGAACCTAACTGGCTTGCACGACAAAACTATGATTTCTACAGGTGCGGCAAATGCAAACTATCTAAACTTACAATCTACACCTTTGAATTTGAATATAATGAAAAAGTCAAATGGAAAATCAAGCATGAAATCACATTTCAAATGGATTGTGTCCTCCCACGTGTTCCTCATTTTATGATAATTATCTCCCCAGCTTCAGCTGCTTCGGAATTATTTTTCTACAGAGAGTGCTGTGTGCAGTGTCACCGAGTCGATGTCCCTCGAGGGCCTCTGTTCGACTGTTGACATCATCATCAGTATAAGTAGCACACCAAGCGCCCGTTGGCTTCAGTTTCATTTTTCCAAGCTAAGGCTTCGAGTGAATTACACCGCGCTTCAGTGAAATAGTAATTTTCATTGGGAAATGTCTTCTTTGTCGACTCCATCGACGCCCAAGTCGGACTTTAAGAAATGCCAGGAATGTGGGTCGAAAATGTCGATCACCGACCCCCACTGCGTATGTCTGTGGTGTCTAGGCTCCGGGCACCGTGATGCCAACTGTGGCTCCTGTCAGGCGATGACCGAGAAGGCTCTCAGAGAGAGTAAAGGTAAACTGGCAGTGGGGAGGATATCGTCAAAGTCACCTTTGAAAAGGGCAAAAAAGACAGATGAGTTGAGGGATTCTGCCCGATGCAAAAAATCAAAAAGGTCTCAATCGAGAAGTCGATCGCGCCATTCTTTGTTTTCTTCATAGAAGGCCAAGAAGAGGCATCATAGGTCACCTTCGACCTCCAGTGATTCCTCGCCGGAGGTAAGCAGGTGTCCTACGAAATCCTACAAAATCCGATTCCCCTGCTAAATGGGACGCATTTCGTAGTGAGATGATGCAAATCTCAGAGAATGCGGCCTCAACCCCCTCGAATGAAAAGCAGACGAGCTATCCCACAGTCGCTCCAAATAAGGTCGAGAAGGGGAAGTCAAAGACTAAATCTTTGAATCTGAGCTTAAAGCCGGCATTACATCGAGAAAGTTCTCGATCCGACGAAAAATCGCTGAGGGTGATGAGTCGGGAACCTAGCCCATCTAGGGTTCTTTCGAAAAAGCACACAACATCAAAAACTTCAACGTTTTCGCTGACCCTGTTGGCATCAGAGCCGTCGACACCTAAATTGAGGTTGACGCTGACTAAACCGGCACCGATTTCAAAGCCATTCGTCGACGACTTTGACGACTACTTCGACATTGTCGAAGCCATTAGTAGTCCAAGACAAGGTTTACAAGCCTTTTCCTAAAAATACTATTTTAAGTCTCTGTCAGCTACATATGAGGAGGAGCCTCCCTCTGATGAGAATACACAACCTTTTGGTCTACAGTTTGGCACCCCTAATGTGCCAGAGGAACTAATATCTGACGAGTCCAAGCTAAGAGATTTATACGATAATCTCTAGTCGGCCAGTGGGTTGGATACCTCACCAGAGTTAGTTTAGCAGGCCAGAACCCTCTGAGCATGCTGACTCCTCATACAGGTTATTGAATTTATGGGATGGAGTAGCCCTACTCCATCTTTTGAGCAAGATGATATGATGGACATCTTGAGCCAGGGTCCTCAGAAAGACACAATTTTACCTTTCCACATGGCGCTACAGTAAAGAGTCTCCACTAATTGGGAGACCCCAGAAACTTGGGCTGCAGTAAATAAAAACTTTGCAAGGAAGTACAGACCACCCAGCAGTGACCCTTAATATCTCACCAAGCATCCCACATCAGAAAGCTTGGTGGTTCAGGCAGCTATGTCTACCAGACAGTCAGTTTACCCATCCATCCCGGCTGCCAGGGGTGATAAGAGAGTGGATGCCTGGGCGCAAAAAGTTTTCACTGCAGGTAGTATGTCTTTGGAATCGAATAATGTGACTTGCACATTATCTAGGTTTAAGTTTACCCTGTGGGACTGTGTTGCTATGGTGGCTGAACACATCCCAGAAGGTGAAGAAAGATACGGCTTCCTGGCAATCATTAAGGATGGTAAGGAGGCTATGGGTGAATGTCTCCAGTCAGGTTTGGATACTGCAGACAGCATCAGCAGATCTATGGCTGCTAGCACAATATTACGCAGATTTACGTGGTTGAGGAAGTCGGGGTTTGCACTAGATGTGCAGGCAAGACTACTCAACATGCCCTTTGACGGCTCAAGGCTGTTTGGCAGCAAGGCGGATCAGAGTTTGGAAAAGCTGTAGACCTCAAATCCTTTAGCACCGCCATTATACAGCCTCAACAACCTTATTCAGGCTCATCTTCCTCGAGGGGTAGGTCCTTTCAATTCTACTCCTCAATTGGAAGAGCAAGAGGACAAGCCGGTCAAAGAGGTCAGATAAGATTCCCTCGTGGTGGACAAGGGAGAGGTGCTATGTCAGCCCAAGCAGCAGCAACTTTACCTTCAGCCACTGCATCAGCCGCCTCTAAACCACTCGGAGGCCTTGACTCACAAGACCCCAGTGGGAGGCAGACTTTCTCAGTATCTAAATGAATGGGTGGGCATTACTTCAGATGCTTGGGCATTGGAAATTCTGCCCCAAGTTTGCTGCCTTCCTTTTCAGAGAGTCCTCAGGATCATCCACCGGGAAACAACTCTGTCAAAATTCCGGATCCGCTCCTTGTGCAGGAAATGTTGTCCCTGCTAGAGAAAGGTGCAATAGAACATGTATCTGTAGCAGAGAGGAACAAGGGTTGGTACTCCCTGTATTTTCTAATCCTCAAAAAGGACAGAGGATTGAGACCCATCTTTGACTTAAGAAGCTTGAACAATTTCCTCAGGAAGGACAAGTTCAAGGTTGTTACCCTTTCTCAGATCCTTCAACCTCTCCAACTCCAAGACTGATTGGTATCATTGGACCTTCAGGATGCTTACTTTCATGTGCCAATCCATCTGAAGCACAGAAAGTACCTGAGGTTCGCAGTTGGCGGTTCTCATTTTCAGTTTTGAGCTCTGCCATTCGGAATGACCTCTGCCCCGAGGGTCTTCACCAAGTTGATGGCGGGGGTGGCAGCGAGTCTCAGGAGAGGGGGGACTCGCGTCTATCCCTACCTGGATGATTGGCTGTTCACAGCTCGCTCACCTGAGCAAGCCCGGGAACATCTCAAGGTAACCAGCCACCTGCTCCACAGACTTGGCTTCTCCCTCATTTATAAGAAGTCCCACATGATACCATCACAAAGACTCCAATTTATTGGAGCAAACTTGGATACTTCCTCAGGAAAAGCCTCCCCAACCAAGGTGAGAGCTCAGCACATTCTGCAGATGGTCACCAAATTCCAGAGTGCCTAGCATCTTCCGGCCTTTGATTTTCTGAGGTTGCTCGGTCTCAGGGAATCCTGCATTTTTCTGGTACCAGAGGCTCGCCTGAGAATGAGATCCCTCCAGTGGGCTCTCAGGACTCAGTGGACCCAGTCCTCAGGCAAAATATCAGACCACCTGCAGGTTCCAGGCAGAGTTGCTCAGGACCTTCTGTGGTGGGCTTGCAAAGACAACATTCTCAAGGGAGAATCTTTTTGGCAAACATGGCCAGAGATAACGGTAGTGACGGACGCCTCACTCACAGGGTGGGGAGCCCACACCAATGATCTGGCAATCAGCGGTGGTTGGTCTCCATCCGAGTCCAAACTACATACCATTCTTTTGGAGCTGAGAGTGATCAGACTAGTGCTGAAGGCCTTCCTGCCCTCTATATGGGGAAAGAATGTCCTGATAATGACGGACAACACGGTGGCTATGTACTACCTCAACAAGAGTAGAAGTGTAGGGTCACTACCACTGTTCAGAGAGGCAATGCAGCTCTGGTTCTGGGCAATACAAGAAGGAATCTCTCTGTCGGCAGTTCACCTAACCGAAGAGCAGAACACGGCGGAGGACGCTCTGAGCAGGCAGAGCAGTCTCCCACGAGTGGGAACTAGCTCAGGAGGTCCTCCAAGAGATCTTCACCCTTTGGGGAACCGCTCAAGTGGATCTGTTCGTGACCAGTGTCAACCGGAAGTGCGAACTGTATTGCTCCAGGGAATTTCCCCCAAGATGAGTTCTAGGAGACCCGTTCGTAGTGGACAGGGATTTCCACTCCTGTATGCGTTTCCTCCATTCCCCGTCATTCCTCATGTGTTTAGGAGGTTGCGAAAGTTCGGAAAATTAATGATCCTAATTTCTCTGGATTGGGCCAGGAGGACATTACTACCTGGATTCATCTTCCAGTCAGGGAGGACAATTTGCAAAAGCGGTCCTCCATTCAGACCATGATTAGATCTAGATTTAATTGGTAGTCCCACCTCCAAATTATTACTGCTTTGGGAGTCTATTATAAGATGACGAATACGTGAGAGGACACAATCCATTCGAAGGACAAGTTACTTAACCCTGGTAACATTCTTTCGATTGGATGGTCCTCCCATGTATTCCTCATCGCCCCTCCCAGCCTACCACGCCATAAAATGTACGTGTTCTTACACTTTACACCTTCTGTGAGTCTACGGGCTGTGGTACGCCTGGTAATTCCGATTGAAGGGCGGGGGGACAGAACTGAAGCCAACGGGCGATGCGTGTGCTACTTATACTGATGATGATGTTGACAGTTGAACTGAGTTCCTTGAGGGACTTCGACTCGACGACAATGCACACTGCGGCCTCTGTCGAAAAATATTTTGCTGAAGCTGGGGAGATAATTATCATAAAATGAGGAATACGTGGGGGGAACATCCAATCGAAAGAACGTTACCAGGGGTATAACTTGTTCGTCTGGGTAAATTTGTTGTATATCTAATACTTTGTCCTTATAAACAAGCATACATTGGATCAACCATATGTAGTTTGAAAATAGGATATTACAACACTATTGGGGTATAAAGAACAAAGATGAGGCTCATCCTCTAGCCAAAAATTTTCTTGAGAAACATAATGTTGAATCTGAAAGATTACATTTTTAGGTTTGGCTCATGTATCGAGCATGTTTTGGAGTGTTGAAGTTACGTCAGCTTGAATCTAAACTCATTATTCTTTTCGAAACATTGCAGCCCAACGATCATAATGTGGATAGTGAATTGCATGTTTTCTTATGATCAGTCGTTTTCACTTTTTCTACTGTTATCATGACTATTGAATATATTTTTCTTTTTCCTGTTGTATCGCCACAATTGTGCTCATTAGGGTAGATGTTTTATGATTCGAGAACACTGGCACTTTAAGGACAGTTGGTTTTTCCCACCCTATAAATATGGCACGGTTGTATTTTCTGTGCTGTCCCGGATTCATATACCAGATGAGCTCCCTCATGTTGTTTGAAACATTAGCTTGCACTTTTGCGATTTGCATTGTATATTGAGAAGTATATCTGTCTACATATATTTGTAATTTTATCCTTGTAAGAAGCTGCTGAACTGCTCATTTGCACATTCTTGTTACTTAATATAGACATTGAAGATTTGCTGCTAGTATTGCTATTTTGTACATATTTGCATATTTGGCACATTGACATATATACTCCTCACCTAAAAACACATTTACTGTTTGCTATTTGTACACTTGTGCTTTAGAATATTGAAATATTAGCTGCTAAACTTGCTATTTTTTGCACATTGGGATTTTCTAATGACCGCTATCCATTTATATTATTATTGATATGTACATGTTGCCATTACTGCTCTTTGCACATTTGTGCTATCTTACACCATGATATGGACCTGCTGCTACCATTGCTTTTTACAAACTTGTGTGGGAATTACACCATGACAACACAGCACTGCATCGTCATTGTGGGCTGTGCATATTTTTGAAGGGCGGATTGTGATATTGAGTACAGTTGCCGATATGATTGACATAGCCAGATGCCGGTGCAATTTGTTGCTGCTTTTTTTGCCTGTTCTCTGTTTTTAAGAATTACCTGGAATATATGAGTTGATTTGTCCCGTATTTTATGAGACTCACCTTTACTCTTTTTAATAATTTTCGCAATATGTTGCACATTAAAAAGTAATTTGATTATTATGAGAAATGAAAATCTAGGTGCTTCACATTGGACTGGATTTTCTGTTTAATGCATTACTGGTTTATATACTTTGAAGTACTTCTCTATTAGCAACACTAGTTCAAAATGGAACTCATTATTTAGATCTGCACTTGTGTCTGAACCAGTAGGGAGAAACAGTCCTCTCTCTATGTTTGATTAACTGTGACTATGCACCTAGACATCACAATGTTTTAAAAAGAAACGCTTGCTAATTTTCAATTGATATCAGCCTGACGAAGCCCCGACTGGGGAAGAACGCGTGGCGGTTCTGTTTCAGGAGTTTTTTGTAATCCTGTCATAGTTGTGTGATTCATGTCGTCAAGAATTGATTAAATGACAACTTTATCCAAGATCAGTGGAGTGCTGCGAGTTATTTTTTTTTCGAACTGATTTGCCAGTACATCTCGGTATATCAGGAAGAAAGTGGTTTTATAATTATATATATATTATTATTTTTTTCAATTGAAAACTTTAGTTGCAGAACAGCGGATGTGTAAAGTGATCATCTTAACTCTGCATCCCCCTGTTGATGACCCCTAGGATCTACTGATGTGTTATTTATATAGCGCTTACGCCTAAGCACTTTACATATAACACAGATACATACAATATCACCCAACCGAAGTTGGTACTCATTATTTGACCTTGGAAGGATGAAAGCCTGGTTTTGCCTTCACAGGATTCAAACCTGCGAACTGCAGATCACACAGATCGCAGCTGCAAATGCTCAACCCACTACCCACTGAGTTATCATGCCGGCTTCTAATTTTGTATGTCATTGTGAATCCCATCTATTATGTATGTGCTGATGGGCTGCAACAAGGGGGGGCGCTGAGTTAAGATGATCATCACTTCCCATATCCGCTGAATTTCACGGGTTTTGTTGCGTTAAATCTGATCTCCTTAACTGCCCCTTAACTAAAGATCTTTCAGTGAATTTCAAGTTTTTTTGTATATCATTTTATTCAAGGCCACTAGCCACAGCTTTCAGCCGTGGACACTGTATATGTTCCACCTATAGGTTTCCCTGGGGACCACTAGCGATGGCCTTTGGCCCTGGCCATTGAGCACAGCCTTCAGCCATGCCCACTCAATATATTTGAAAACGCTTGTTTTCTTTTAAGCCCACATGTTGCATCAATAGGTTTCTTTGGGGCCCACTGGCCATGGCCAGTGCAAGTTACACCAATAGGTTTCTTTGGGACCAACTAGCCATGGCCTTTGGCCATGGGCAGTGGCACAGAGACCCATTTTTCAAAACTCTTCCAATTCCCATGGGATTCCCTGATATTACTCTGATAATGTAAACAAACTACACATGCTCACAGTATTTCTGCGGTATCCGCACGATTATCCGGAAAACCTAAACAAATCAAAAACTCTGCCCTGGCCTCACAGGCACTCGCCAACTTCCCCATCCTATTTCCATGCCCCCCTCCCCATGTCCCTATGGTGCTTTTTCCTTCCCCAGCCGTCTCTTGGTACCCCCTATCACTCTTTGTTTCGTGTGATGTACTTTCATTCCCGATCGCGTCTTCCGTTGTAGATATAGTTATCTTTTGAGATGCCCGTGCTATTGCCATGATAATGGCAAAACGTTCGAACCGTCATTCGGTCTCTGAATCCGACCCACATGCTATCCTCTTTCCCCCTCCCTACTTCTACCGTGATGCAATGTCATCCTTTGTCCTCCCCAAATACATTTTTTTGCACTTTTCGTTTTCACATAACCCCGGTTATCGCTTGCATCTAGCAAGAAGAAAACAGCAGCTTTTTAATTTCTGAAAAGCCTCTCTGCTGCAAAGCACCATGGGAGATATAGCTATCATTTTGGGAGAAGGGGGCAGCTACTGGACGGGAAACCCCAAACCTTTCATTGGAAATTAAGTCAACGCTTCGTACCTAAGTTGTTTCTCATTTGGTCCAATTGCGTCCAGGAGTATTTTCGCTTCGGCCTGATAAAAATTAGACCTTTTCTGTATGGGAAAATTAATGGGAGTAGAATAAAAACAGCGTTTTATTTTTTAACAAGTCTTTCCCCAACTTTCCAGTCTGAGGGGTGGGGGGTAGGGAGTAGGTAGGGCGGTGGCATGACAAACCTTTTGTTTGGAAAATATCATCCAAATCCGTCATGAAAGTCAAAAGTTATTAGCAATCGAATTTTCGGATTTCGTAGTTATCAAGGCAATCACCTTAACTACAGGGCGATATATAGTATACTATACAATGTTCAAGTCTACCCATTTTGTCATTAACGTTACTACCATCATCCCCAAAGAATAACATAATAAGGTGTACCAATGTTGGGAATATCAGTGTAAATAAAGTCTGTCACGCTACAAATTAAACCTTAACATCTCACTACTCCACTACTTCAGAACACTGACTTCATAATATTGATGTAAGCTGCTGAATACTTAGAACGAGTGTTGTCGTGAAGTACTGATGTAGTGTGAATTAAGATTTCATTTGTAGTGTAGTGGACTAAATAGTGGACTAAACTCCAGCAGTGCAATAAATGAACATTGTTAAGCATAGTACCCTAAACCTCTCCTTTTCAGTTAATGACCGATTTGTTATAGAGAGAAAGCTCAAAAGAAATGAGTCAAAAAAGGAATTTTACTGTACTTCCTTTAAATATTGAGGACACGAGTGTGGAAGAAATATGTTAAACTATACTTACTAGTTGTACTCTGAGTATTATGTGCCAATGTCTCTCTCTCTCTCTCTCTTTTACTCTCTCTTCCCCCACCCTCCCTTACTCTCTAATAATCTCTCCCTTCCTCTTGCTATGCCTTCTTTCTCTCTCTGTGGGCGAGAGTTGTGCTGTCAGGTGCATGTTTTCAAGAGCCACCTCATCCATTGCTGAAAGCAGAGCAACCAAAGCAAAAATACAGGTATCTTGAGAGGGGGTGCTCTGTTATTGTATGGTTTAAACTAGAATGAGAGCGTCTTGGTATTTCGAGGCATACATTTTCATTGCATGTGTCCTCATAAATGTCGTTGCCACACAGTGAGTGTTGTTTGTACTATGGGAGGCAACGGGACACAGATTTGGGTTGCTAGGGTTCAGCCAGACCTTGTGAGGAAAAGAGGATCAGACTGCAGCACCTACAAATGCATTTTTTATTTTATATTTAACTTATTAGTGTTTGTCCATACTGCAACATTGTTTTGGTGCTCACAGATGAAACAGATTATTGGTTTTAATGAGTTTTTAATCTGAGCATGACCCATTACAAGAAGGAAAGACATTTTGAGGGACAAAATAATGTGTATTCTTGGCAAAAGAAGCTATTAAAAGGGGACATTATTTAATTGTACTAACATTTTAAACTGGACTTTTTTTATTCTTGCAATATTCATTTCCAAAGATGTATTCCAGTGTATTTGTTGTAGGTTATCATTCTCAGATGGACTGTCTGATGCACTCCTACTGTATGTTTTAAAACATATTCTTATGGGATTGTGGATGTGGTCATTATCAATGAGGGTTCCTGGCTGCTTTGCATAAAATCAAAGAGCGTTTTGGCAATATAAGAATGACCACAGATCTTTTTATTTGAATCATTAAGTATATGATGCATATTGGACTTAGTGTCCATTTAGTTTTCACAACTCTCACCCTAACATTAAAATATTTTTAGCCAAGAACTTCATATACTCATGTGGATAGGCTCAGGATTTGAATGTGTAGATAAAATGGCTATGACATCTGTCGCTCCATTGGGATCCAGTGGCCGCCTGGGTAAGGATTGCTGTGTTCATGCTCGGTCACCAATGCATAGACCCCCTTTGAGAATTATATATAAATAGTATAATAAAGAACTTTGGAACTTGACATCAGGTGTCGGGTTGTCTCTTAATTCCTTATTACGTGACAGGGACTGCCTATAAAAAAGATCAAATCTATAATTCTACCAACTTTGGGAATGTCAACATTAACATTATCAACTGCCATGGGTTTTCTCCCCCAGTGCCAAGGCCTTTTTTGGTGATTTTGGTATTTCGCCATTCAATGCCTTCTAACGTTTTGTGTTTCATTAACCCCTTAAGTGCCAAGGACGAGGTATCTCGTCCTTGGCAACAGGGAGGTAACCCCAAGGACGAGATATCTCGCCCTTATCACTTAAGGGGTTAACCGCTAAACATAACATAAAATAATACCAACACTGTTGGAACCGTAACTCAATAGAATAAATGGCAGTAAAACCATAACATCAGTACATATTCCCACTTTGCCCACTCTTGGCCAGTAGGCTTCACAGTTACAGAATCACTATTCTGGATCTTTTTATGGGAGAAATGACATACTCCCAGGAAATTAAAGCTGACATGATACAGTGGGTAATTTAAGCACATATCAAACCCATCACAACCATTCAATTAGTAATATTGTATATTAAACCTGCACTCAAGTACATTTCCCCTTATCTATCAACACTTTGTGCCTTATTCTTAACATTTTTCGCAATTCTTTCACATTCTAGGCTTATTGGAACAACATGCACCTAGACCTCCACAAACTTTACCAATCTCCATTTTGCTTACTATATTATGTCTTTTCCAATTTGTTCTTTAGTGGTAACCACTTTTTGTCCTTCTCCACTCCATCCCTCTTCTTTTCTATTTCCTCTTAGAGTATTGTTTGGGGAAGGGGGGCCACAATACACCACTTTTCAGACAAGCCTAGGTGCTCTGTCACCACTACGGCGGTGACTGGCGAAGTATAAATGGTGATTAAAGGAACTCAATCACTTGATTGAAAATGTCCTCGTGGCCACCTAGGTACAGTGAGCAACCTGAAGGTGTCTCACTCACTAGTCCCCGGGGATCTGTCATCCAGGTGGCCAGGACACAGCCATCGCTTTTGGATCCAGTTCCTGGGGGTGGACCAGTGCGGGAGGATTACCTGGATGAGGGGTCTTCGGGCAGGGCAGTGGGACACCAAAGGGTGAGACACGGCATCCCCTTCCTTATGACATCTTTTCCCCATCCTGCTAAGTAGGATATTTAGAAACTCCTCCTCCGCCTCCCTTTTCCAACACGAACACTTTCTCACACTGTGAGCGACAACGGACCAAGACCAGAGCGGTTTACCCGACATGTCCCAACACAAGGGTCAGGCAATTGACAACGACGACACACATCTGACCGCCCGTTCCCTTTCCCATAGGGATAAAATGCAGAGCACACTCTGAGCAAGGCCGAATGCACGAAGAATGCAGCTATTCCAGGACGGCAGTTCAAACGGAGGAGAAAGGCGGCGAGATCTGAAAGGATGTCAAGGAAGGAGTTGCCCTTGCCCTTTTCAACCCAGGCCAGCGAAGCCTACCGACAAAGAAAACACAAGACCAGGAATCGCAGCTGGTGAATGGTGTGACGAATGTCAGCGGTACATGGAACCCTCCTGCACTGATAGCCAAGGCGGTGAGATGCAGTTGCCATCATAGTACCGTCCTTGACTCCAGCTGCAAAAGAAACGCCAATGAGGGGACTAGACTGTGTTAGACTCAAGGTTGCAGTGGCAACATTAAGAAGATTAACAGACAGAGGTATTTTGTTGTAAACAAGTTTGGTACCAGAGATAGAGCGGTCTGGTACCACGTGGGCGTTCATTCAAAGGTCACTAGCTGGTACCCCTCTCCTGAACATTGTGAACCCGACTGAGGGAATTGTGAAACAGGCGTTTGTGCCCAGATGAGGGGAACACTGTGCAAACTGTGATTTTGCGAAGCCACACTTGCCATAGGCCTGACATAGTGACTCGACGAGACATGATCACCCATCCGGAAGTGTCTGTTTAAAATTGGCAAGTGCTTTGAAAGGTCTCAGCCTGGACTGAGGGGACCTAATTTAAACATTGTCAGGCTGTTTAAAAAGACATTGGGCCTCATTATAAGATTGCCGGTACCGTTGTTACTGGACCAGCAAACTACGAGTTCAGCTCGCGGGTGCCTTCCCGCCTGCCAGGTCTGACCTGCAGGGCATACCGGCACCCGCGAGCAGAGCATGTCGGATGCACCGGCACCATTCTGACTGGTGCCGGTGCATCCAACCTCCCCATTCCCATTGAGCCCTACAGGGGCTCAATGGGAATGGGGGAGCATTTTTTTCCGATGGCCGCGAATGGGCAATTACCGGGTCTGGCAGGCCGTAATTACCCGTAATTGCCCATTCGCGGGCGCTGGAAAGAAAATGATACCAGCGGCAGCCGTGCCGTTATTTACCGTCATAGATACCGCCAGGATCATAATGACCCCCATTGAGACTTTTGAATATTACAAATGAGGAGGTTGTGATTGAAAGGCGGTAGGGAAGCCGACTGAGGGACATCAAGAGAAAAGCAAAGGGAAATTAATCCCACTCTGTGAAGAAGCTAAGTGAACTACATTGTGACGACAATTATGAACCCGACTGAGGGATCTCCACAGTGAGTGGTTGTGAAGAAGCTAAGTGAACTACATTGTGATGACAAGTATGAACCCGACTGAAGGAAGTCCACAGTGAGTGGTTGGTCTGAGCCTGACTGAGGGAGGCTGACAATTGAAAGAAGGATCAGAGCCCGGCTGAGGGGAATCCAACGGTGAAGGGTAATCACCCAAGGTAAAGATTAACAGAAGGAACCTTTGCTTTGTTATTTTGGCATATCAGGCCCTCTGGGTCAAGAGACTTTTCAGACTAAGAGACTTGGGCACAGACGGCCCTGATATATAGAAAAGGAACTGTAAGCTTGTACCAGAGAAGCCCAGGAGTGTGCTGTGCTGAGTCCCGCCGTGTCCTGTGCTAAGAAACGTGGGGAAGGGAGACCCCCGTTATAACATCCTGACTTATCATTTTGTAAACACTTCTTTCTTTTCTTGTGAATATCATTCCACATTATTTTGCATAGTTTGCATAGGATTGGCAATAGTTTTTTTTTTAGAATAGGCCCTTTTTATTTGACATTATTACTTGATAGTCCTAGCTTGCTCCCATCTTAGATTTAGGTTTAGATTAGGCGTTTATCTCACCCATTTTACAGTTTAATAAACACCCTTGAACTGTGATCATTTGTCTCTGTCTTACTTTGATGCCATACCTTCCTTACAGTACCCAGTCAAAAGAAAGGCTGTTTAATGGCCTCTGGGCTATGTCTTTTGTTCCCATGCATCTCTGCCGGAAATGTTAACATGATATTGTTCTATTAAAAGTACACATTCTTTCTGTCTTGATGGGTTGCTTTGTTCCCCCCACCCCTTCCCCACACACACACCTTTTGGACATTCTCTCTTTCCATCCATGTGTTTTACCTTAATTCTTCCTTCCGTAGTTAGATTTTGTTACCTAGGGTGATGTTTTGTACTTTGAAGGGAGTGTTGCTAATATTTCATTTATATGTTTAGTTGCTTGTTTACCCCCTCTCCCTCTCTTCTTGTGTCCGTGTTTTTGTGTGCTGTTTAATGTTATGCAAAGCTGTTTGTGTTGTGTTTCCAAATGTCCTGAAAAGTTAACCTGAAATTATTATTTTTATCTTTTTAATCTGCATCTCCAATTTACATTGATGAGGTTTCCTCCTATTTTTTTACTTGCACACACACGTAGTCCCATCAGACTTCTAATTCTTTCTATCCCTTTGTTTTTATTTGAAGCCTTCCTTCAAAATGTTGCTTGTTACCGAAGACCATTTTAATTTTATTCATTTATCCACCCCAACCTCCTAATTTATATGGTCATAATGGCAGTTCTGTTATACTAACATGTTATGATATGGTGTGTCATGTTTTGTTATGCTATTTTACAGCAATGTCATATTGCTTTGTTCAAAACTGAAAGGGCTGTGAAACAGCTGAAAGTTTACATGTAACACTCCACAAAGACCCAAATAATAAATAAAGCACAATAGCAGCACTCAGTTCATGTAAAGGGACACTTCGCCCAAAGTAGACCTGAAAATGGAAGCTGGTGAACAGACTCTGCAATTTTTCTGAACCTAAGATTCTTCTGCTGCCCTCTATTAGCAGCACAACTGCAGCTCAGGTTGAGATAGATGGACAAGTCTGAATTACGCAGATTAATTTCCAACAGGAAAACAACCTCCGACGCCACTATTTTCATACCCATGAAAGCAAGCCTCAAAAACGTACCAACAGCCTTGTCCAGGACCTTGCTCCCAGAGATACCACAGATCAAAAACCACTCACTCAAGAGTGCTCGTACTTCCTCTCAAATTTCCTGTCTGTAGGACCTGGCCATTTGTGGCTGCTCAGGACCTAAGGAATATGCAGAAGAGTTTGTGCTCTCATGCTCTCTTGTGGATCAGTTCAATACATGGAGGCAGTGCAGCAAGGCCTAAACGCCTGTGCCTAAGTGGCCAGACAGTCTTTAAGCACAGTCCTTAGAATTGACAGTTGCCGTCCTAGATTGTGGACCTTAATATGCATGTCTCTTGTGAATTAGCTAGTCTGCCACGTGTTCCTTACAGCATTGCCTCTAACTGAATTCTCTTATACTGCATTCCAGTCTATTATTCACCATTTCAGTACATACATAAGAGTCATTAATTCTTTCTTCTTCTCCCGAGACCAATCTAGTATGGCTCGGAAGGTGGGAGATTCTTTGCCAAACTCTATTTTGTATCCCACCGCACTCATTCTGCAGTTAGCCAATTTCTGGTTCTGACACATCTATCAGTAGACTTGGCTTTACCAAAAACCCCTCTTGCTCTCAGCAGGAGGGAATCCAATATGATTATCTGGTTAGAAGACCACACAATCATAAGCATTGTTGAGCACATCCCATCCACAACATGACTAAATGTAATATCCCCAACACACTAGTAATTGCCTGAATTAGACTTCTCCTAGCTAACAAGGGACGCTCTCATGCCTTTTCTTGATTACTTTCTCTTATGGTCAAAACACTAACAACTATAGATACACCAAAACGGTCAATATCAATCACACTTACTTTTTAATATTTGCCTACATGTTGTGAGTTAAATCTTTACGTTTTTGTCCCCCTGACCTTTCCCACTCTTCCTCTCCTGCTCTGTTTGGGCCCATTTCCCTGTCATCCCTCAGATCATGGTCTGGCTGCAACCCTGGACATGGGTCAAAATGTGCCTCGATGGAAAAGGCTCTGCATTTTTAACCCACTACAATGGTGATGCAAGTTGTATGAGCAATGAATAACATAACATTTGCTTGCATAGCTAAACATTTTACACCAACAACAAACCAACATACATGGCAAACACTCACATTGGTATAAAATAAAGTGCATATACAACATCAGGATACAAACTAAAACAACATTCTATTAACACAATAACAGATTAACAATCCCAAGCAAAATCGTGAGATACGGCGTCAGCAGTGTTGGCTTTATTTTATGCCATGTTTAGAGGTTAATAGTATGCTAAATGTTATTGTTTGCATTACCAAAGAGTTTTATATAGATATTAACCTGTCACAGTCAGGAGATCAACAGACAACTTGAAGCAAGATGTTAAGTCCCTATGGGCTTTAGGATAAATGAGGGCTGTTAAAGGGAGTTCACAATGATCACACGTAAGCTTATTTCAGGGACGTAACCCTTACTCTGTCCTTCTCTGCCTTCCTGGCAGTTATCAAAAACGTTACCATTGATCTCATTGGTTTTAAGTGGCTGTACTTAATTCTTAGCTGAGATGTCTTTTATGTTGGAACATCCTTATCTGATTCTCTTTCTATACACATTGGCACGAAGACTACTGGGCCTTGCACCATCACGGCAAGCTTGTTGTCTGACTATTTGGCATCCTAGCTGAGATCACATGGGGCAGCTGAGTTGCTCACCCTTCTTGGGTTGCCAGAGACTATCTTGAATTAGCTTCCTCCATCAGTTTAAGGGCCTCTGTAGAAGTCCAGCTCTTGGTAACACACTCTCCTTCAAACCCCCTGCTTCTCCACCCCATCCCGTTCTTTGTATAACTAGTCTCTTTCCTGTTCTCCTCAACAGACTGCAATGCACTAATCTGTCTATCTCTTCTCCCTTCAGGACTACTCCTCCACTCGCTCATCCTCTTCTCCCAATGATGGTTGTTCCACCTCATACACCTCTTAACAGTTTTTTCAAGTCCTCCTCTCCTCCACTCAACTGTCTGTCCATAGCCTCCTCTTTTTCACAATAATTTCTCTTCCAGTCATCCCTCATCCCTCCTTTCAGTACCGTATCTCCTCCTTGTGATATTCTTTCTTGCTCCCCTTTTCCTCGCAACTGTTCCTTTAGCTTCTCCTCCTCTCTTCTGTGTGATGTTCTCACCTTCTCTCTGCTTACTTTCAACTCCTCTTTCACCTCCCCCTTCTCTTCTCTTCAGCTCCTCCTCTCAATTCTCCTTTCACCTCTTTCTCTCCTCTCCTCTCCTCTCCCCGGCTCCTCTATTTCATCCTATTATCCTTATCCTCCACTCATCTTGTCTATTTTCACTTGCACTTCTGTCCTCTGTCTGTCTCACCACCTCCTACTTTACACTGCTCGTGCACACTCCAACTCACCTCAACCCCACTCAACCGTTTCCAGCTCCCAACCCCTTATTTCCAACAATCACTTGCTCCATTTTAAAGAGAGGGAGATTGATTGGCCTGCTAATTGCTTAATTGCTTGGTGACTCTCAGCTGGAGCATTCATTGCTTCCAGCTCCTGGATTGACTGTCGATACTGGGACTCCTTCTAGCTGCACATGCTTGAGTGGGTAATCAGCCTGATTCCTTATTGATTCTGGCTGCCATCTGAAAACTCTTCTTTTCTGCTTCATGGGCAGGTACGCAACCTGAGAGGCTCTCACTCCTGCGTATGAGCGGCGATCATACTGCTGACTCCATGGTTAATTTAGAGCTTTACGGGGAGCCACTCTCCAGGTTCCCAGGTCACTGTGTGTCAAAGCTCTGATGAAATGAAATCTGGAAAGACGCAATCCTATGCTCTGCGCAGTAAACTGGAGCGACCTAACAAAAGACGTTGCAGCCATGTACGCTCTAGCCCGCCATCAGGTGGCCCGTCACCGTGCTAGAAAAAGAAAAAAAGGGGAAAAGGAAAAAATCACAGTGGGGGTCATTCTGAGTATGGCGGTAGGGGGTTAACGGCACCGGTAAGGATGCCGGTGCCGTTCACCCCCTACCGCCACATTCCGAGGTCCCTTAGCGGGACCCACCAGGACCGGCTGGTCTGACCAGCCGTCGTTAGCGGCAGCCGTTAAGGGATCATGGAGCTAATAACGGGCCTATGGGGGCTCAAATGGGAATGGGGAATGGTTTTCGAAATGGGGACTTACCGGGTCCGCATAGTTAGGAATGTCCCGGTAAGTCCCCATTCCGACTAACCGGACCCGGACCCGAGTTTGGAGGCAGCCATAGTGCTAGTAGCGTATTTGAGAACACCTTCAGCTCAGCCGCCACCTATGTGGAAGAGAAAATCCCTGCCCCCACATTAAATGTATTGGCAGTTACCATTGATGTAATCTTTGGTCTTGCCTCCAGTATGGCCTAGGAGAAACTGGAACTGAAAACTATTCTTGCCAGAGTTGTGGATATTATTTTTTATTAATAACACAGCTGTGGATGAATTGAATGTGACTGCCACCTCTTGGGACTGTTCAAATTATAATTGTTCTTTTATAATGCGCTTAATACCGGAGAAGGTTTCTAAGCGCAAGACCATGATTTGAACCTGTGTTGATATGCATTGTCTTGATTCCAAGACAAACATGATAGCTCGGAGCTATCCTCCCGGCCCCTTGTTATTCCCCACCTTTGCCTTAACAGCATATCACTGCCAGAAATGCCAATCAGGAGGATTCCATTGTCATCGTGGAGACCCCCATAACTGCTCCAAATCTAACAATGTGTAAAATTGCACATGAAAAGTCCTTGGCTGTGCCATATCAGCTTGCAACCAGGACGAACGCTCCCCTAGCTGCGGCTGCAGAATCATAGATACCTAGTCCTGCGAGCCCTGCTCCCTTGCGACTTTGAAAAAATAATTGTGGTAAAAGGAAAAAGTCAGCGCAGCAAGCCACCGAATACAACCGGGTGGAGCCTACGGTGGTGGGCATTTCAACAACCGGGGCTGTTTCCCTTATGATGGCTTGTCACTCTCCTTTAAATCACCTGTCTTGTGCCAACAAAGACATGATGCTGTGCGAAAGTGTAAACCAACCTATTCCCGAACCACAAGCAGTTCACAAATGTTTGAAGTCTCACTGTGGCCCTATGTACACCCGGAGTGTACTGCAGCAAGCTTGTTCTTTCGGAACCTCCCTGCCGCCTCTCCAGCCCACCCCTCTGCTGAATCCATATCAGGAGCCATCCATCCTTTTGTGTACTAAATCTGGCTCCATAATGGCTCCCAATCAAGACCCCCTTCTGGGAAAATGGGTCAAATTCTTTGAACGCTCGCCTACAGAAATCGGTCTAATTTGTTGCAGCTACGTCATCAAATACCCTTGTTAAAGGCCATCAGTACAGTGGACATTGAGCATGTTGGACTGCAGGACATTGATTCTGCTCAGAACTGGGACATTGTCAAATTTGTGTCCCCATTTGTGGCTGATCTTCTCCGTATGTATCACTCTCATGTTCATAATTTGGGTTTTTATTTAACGGTATGTTGGAGACACTTAGTAGCTAATCTTCCCACATAGATTTTACTCCCTAAATCTCAGTCAGTTGATCCACTTATGGAGCAGGGCCACGAAACAGAGCGCGCTAGTTTACTCTCTGTCCTATCTAAGCAGTGTGAGGGGTCAGAAATGTGAGGCAGACAACTTTTGGATGATTTCGCAAAATATGCCGTTTTATGAAATTATACGTTTATGCAAACACCTCACTATCCCTACTCTGATGAGGATTTCCCATCAAAACTAAAGGAAAACACTCTAACACAGGATATCTGGCCTTCACACTTAAACATAAAATAAACAAAGAAATATATGGCAAATCACAACAATATCAACAATTATACTTCTAATACATTCACAATCTTTCTTGGTAGCCTGGGTGAACTCCCCTTCCCCAGATTTAAAGTTAGATTCAGTTCCAATGTTCAACAAAAAGAAACTAAGAAATCTGGGATTTGCAACAAAGTCTTAATTCAGTTTGTTGTTCCTTCAAGGTATCAAAAGAAAGTTCTGTCAACCAAAGTTCAACCAATAGAAAAGTTCTCTTCTTCCTCGAACAATGAATTTCCACTTCACCAAATAGCAAAAAATGTTATTTCAGGACGAGATGCTTTGCCACAATTTATAAATGTCAAAGAAGAAACACAGTTCTTTATTAGGTTCAGATAGACACAACTTCTGGTAAGGTAAAGAAAACACAGCTTCTGGTTATGAAACGTTGTCAGGATGACTTCACAGCACTTCTACTTTCACCTCAACAATTCTCATATCAGGTTAACTTCTGCAAAACTTCACTATGCAGGTCTATTCACCTGCCCCATAATGTTCCACATTCCACTGAAGTTTTAAATCCATTGACAGCCAAAAGTAATTCCACAGCTTCAACAGTTTGTTTCTTTGTGACTTTGAACAGATAAGACAAAATTCACTTTAGTGCACCTCAGCACCTTCAAGAAAGCAAGGCACTCTTCTTCTGACATTCACTTTCCAGAAGGGCAGCCTCTTTGCTTACCAACCAGAGTAGTTCACTCATAGATCTTGTTGTCAGTCTCTTTTGGCTTTAGCTAATGCTTGCACACTCTTGGCTTAGGCAAGGCTTGTATCCTTTTTGGCCTAAGACATTGTTTGTACCATTCATTGGCTTTCGGAAAGGTTTGATTCACTTTTGGCTTGATAAATGCCTGTTTCCCTCTTGGCTTGGGCAATGCTTGTTCTGTCAACTCACAAATAATAATGTTTTGTCACTTAACTTCAGTGTAACATTGTTTTCTTCACAATTGATTCAGAGATTGATCTTTACCTCAGAGTCATTTTTAGCTATACGCGACCAGTCTCATCTGTTTTAAGATGTTTGAACATTCAATTAACGTGATTCACAACTTTATGCTTTTACGCAAATAAAAGGAATAAAGTACACCGTTACGCAAGTGCTATTTTTCATTCTCCCATTGTTCAGTAATCAACGGTCGCTGAAGGATAGCTTTCACTCGTACGTGAGTAAATCGACTGGATACAGTTGCCTGCCTTTGTTCGTGCAAGGGACCAGAATGCTTGGTTACACTCACCGGCTTCTGTCTTGTTCCCTTTACGTTAGTGCAGGATATGGACTGCTTCAGGCTTCTTTCGGACATACACTGTTCCTCTGTAAAGGTGCCTCCGACCCTGCCACGCAGTCACAGAGCTTCTCTTGCTCGCAGGACCCTCGGCTGCAAAACTCTTCTCAGCTATGGTTTCCGGCACACCTTTTGCTGCACAATCTCTACAATTGGGTTCACATTTTGAAAAGCATTCTTTCTTCACTCCTTCCGCTGCGCAACCTCTGCAGTTCAGATTTTGGGGAAACAGGACCCTCTCAGGACAGGCGGCTGGAATCTGCCTGGTCAAGGTACCGGCGTCCCTTCTGTTCGCCCACTTCGTCTGGATTGCCAACACCATGCTCTCTTCCTTCTGATACTAATGCTGCTGCACTCACTCCAGCTACATCTTGCTGCTGCACTCACTCCAGCTACATCTCCATCTAATGGCCAGCACATGAAGGGGCCTTTTAAGCCTCCCAGCTTTCCTAGGGTGTAGGTTATTCGGCGTAATTTCCTGACTACTGCTGCAACATTGCTCTTCAGCCCTCTTCCTTGTCCTAGTACTTATTGGATTATGGGACTTGTAGTCCCAATTAACAACATTAGGTTTTCTTGTCAACTTCTTACTTTTAAATGCAGATCTATTTTTCTTGAATGCATTTAAAGAAAAATCTTTATAGTATATTTGGAAAGAGCATGGCAGTTTGTTTAAGCCACTATTTATAGATTTTCTTTCACTTTACCTTTGGTAGTAAGGGGGATTTTTAACCTTAGAAGTCTCAACTGGTATTTCTTTCCTTGGAATATTTAAAGGTGTCACACCAGTTCTGCCCACAACAACAGACTGAATATGTGGTTCAGATATATCATAACGACAAAAAGCCATTGCATGTCTTGGCACCTTTCAAAGGTTATTCCCTTTCAAGGATAAATACTGTGTTTTATCCCACAGGATCGCCTCACAGTCCTGGGCTTTGTCTCCTCCCAGGTGATCATCCCGTAGTACACCACCCCCAAGGTCAGGATCAGGAAGTGTCTGTCTTTCCCTGGCCACCTGGGAGGAGACTTTAGACATGGTTTTAGTGAGGGATACATAGGATTATTCACAGCAGCCACAGCAGCAGTCAACACTTAGCCAAATTGAACGCCTCCTGCCAGAGACTTTCGGAGAGTATGGACATCGATATAATCTATCTGTTTGGCCCTGTAATTTCATGTTCTGGAACTCACGTGGGTTTCGCTCTTTCTTATGCAATGCTAAAGGCGTACAAGCATTAATCACTAATGATATTTTTGCTTTACAGGTGACTTGGTCCTGCCCCAGTTTCATGATTGACTGTTTCAACATCATTCACCATCCTGCCATTGTCAAGGAAAGGGGGAGGCCGGTCGGTGGCCTCTGTTTGGGGGTTGGGGTGCACTTAAACTGGAGTAAATTCATGTATGGAGGTCACTCACCTAATGTCTTGGGTGTAAAGGTGGAAGGATTACCTTCCCCCTTTCACAGATTATTAATAATCAATCTATATGATCCTCATTGTAGGGTTAAAACTCATCTGGTCAAGGCAGATGTGGAGGCCCGCCTTACTGAGTGGACTGCACAATGCCCCCTCTGTTGGTGACATTAATGACTGCTCTTTGGGCACCAGACTGAATCTTTGTCTCGAAAGAGGAAAATGCATTGCAGCCAAATTCTGAACCCGCTAACACCATCATTGGCCAGGATGAAACTGCTAGTTACAGATGCAATTGGGCAGACTTTTTACATGGGCATGATCTAAGTATCCTTTAAATGAAGATGAATACAGGCAACATGGAGTCCTTTACGTGGATGAACAGGACCATATTGTCATGACTTGATTATGTCTTTGTAAGTCCTCCCATTAGGAAACACCTCATTTTAATAAGTGCAGGGTTTGCATCCCTCAGTGACCATGCCTTCCTTTCCTGGAACCCCGCTTAACGCATCACCATCACATCGGCAAAAGCTCACTTGGAACCTCTGCTAATTTACGGGGCAACCGCTTGGTATGGACAGCCCGAAACATAGCTGGGTTTAACGCTGCCATTGAAGGCAAGCGTCCTCAGATAGCACGACCCTCCCCGCAATGAGAGGCAATAATGGATTCTCCCACGAATGGGAATAAGGTTAGGACCAAGTGCGGTTGAGCTCAAGGGAAGTTTTATCTAAGTCAAATAGGGCATGCAAAGAACTCTGCAAACTCCGAGAGCGCTCTGTCTGACAATCGCAAAGACAGGCATTTATATTTACAAAAAGTGTCATAGGCACCTACACACTATAGGGGGCACATGTACATGGGGATTGGGTGACGTCGACTAACTATATGTGCATCTGTGATGCGTCGCTTCGTGGTTGGTGGACACCGCCGGGTGCCAACGTGCAGTGGGCAGGTCAGCTGGGCTCATCCGGGAGGTGCTGTCCGGTCAGGCGTGGTCAGTGTCATTGATGGACGTCTTTCTTGGCTTTCTGCCCTAAGGACCATGTACACCCCATTCATTCAATGCTGCAATGTCAGATGCCCTGTAAATCCTACAATAGGTTATTCTACAGGTTAATACAACACAGGAGGAATGCGCATTAGGTGGAGTACTTTGGCGATACATCAATACAGGGTTGCTGTTATCCAGTTGACTAGGTATCATAGGCCACGGGGTCGGGTCTCATGGCACGGGGTAAACTGTCCGAGCTTTGGGTCTCGTTAGAAGTAATGACGGATGCTTTTACACAATGTTGGCGCAATATTAGGTGTCTTATTTTACAAGCGTCATTAATCTGGGGTGAACTGGTGGGTCGTGGGACCTATGAGGGGGCGCCTTGGGAAGGGAGGGGAGGTGGCCTTGGATATGCCTGAGATGATAGTCTTCTCGCAAGCTGCAAATTGTATTGAATTGCATTGAAAACGGAGGGATTCGTATAATGTAATAATGTATAATGTAAAATGGCTAAAGGGTTACACGTCTATAATCTTAGCATCAGTACATAGTCATTTCAGAACACGTTAACTAGATCAACCGTTCTATTAGTCACTACAGGGTAAGTATTTGCAAGATTAGCAGCTCTAGCATCACATTGTAAACACGATATGTGAGGTAGCATTAGGGTTGGTGGAGCACGCAGGAGCAACAGACCAATACGGTTGACAGCAGTAATACACGTTAAACTCGTACATTTACATTTGATGGCATTCTATGTATCTCATTAAACAATTTACATGAGCTCACAATACTGTCGCGCTTGTGTTCCTTTGCACTCTTGCAGCATCAGGGTAGTCATGGCATAAGGACTTGATATCACTCTCTTTACATTACCTCTAGAGAAGAACATAGTAGGAGGCCAGGGGCACTGAGTGGGTGCACATAACTGAGGGGGTTTGCGTATCGTGACCATATTGTCACACAATAACACATTCTTTATTTTTACAGTGTTTGTAGATTTGTGACACAGGGGTTGTGCAGAAGGGATATCATTGTAATGCAATATATATATGAACAGTTTCTTGGTGTGGGATTCAGGCTTTTGTTTCATCGAGGACGGTTTACAGTTATTTTCCAAGCCAGTCCCGCTGCCCGGGTCACACTGAGGATAATGATGCACTGCGGAAGGTGAAAGATACAGTGTTTGCTCTAACACTAGCTCTTGTCCGACTGTTCGTGGGAACAGGCTTTCAGCGGATATGCCAGGGAGCGGAGGCAACAGGGTAGGTGAGGATTCTCTCAAGGTGGGGGCCGGGCTGCATCGCACATGGAGTCATGTCTTAAGATGGCGTTCTGGTTTTAAAAATGGTTCCCTGGGTCTAATCTAATACAGTATGTTTGGTCCATGTGTCGGCCAGTGGTCCACCCACCACCTGGGCCCTGGTGGCAGGGGATCCCCTGACGAGCCATAGGCATCACAAGGAGGGGACTGCAGGGGAGGGGGGTCTCTTTTACCTGCCCTCCCATAGACCATCAAATGAGATTCCCGTCCCCTGAATCTCCTATTGCATCAGAATAACTGGGATCTTCAATGTGCAATGAATTCTGGCCATGGGACTTCGAGTCACAACCCCTCTAACCTGGGCCTCTATAATGCCACTCTAGCCAATCAAAAGAAATCTCTTTGGCTAGAGATCAGGGTCTTACAAAGATCCCATACAATTTTGGGGAACCCAAAGCGCCTGGGTATTAAGGGTCTCTGCACTCTATATCTAAACTGGTGTAGAAACTACAAACATTCCATAAATAACACCACTGGAGCTTCCTTGTTACACTACTGAAAAGTCATGACTGAAGAAACTTTTGGCACCATTATAGGAGGTTCATAGCCGTGGATCATCCACAATAATTAAATCCCATATCTGAGGACAGCTTGGCTATTTACATCACTAACCTCTATTTGGACACCGACCTAATAGGGAAGGAGGTCATGGAAAATGAGTTTATTCACACTAATGTTGAAGGCTTTGATGAGGCAGATATCTTGTTTGTTATTAAAAAGCTAAAGGGCTCACGGGTTCCTGGCCCTGCCAATGTTGTGCTTAAGTCTAACCCAGAATATTGGCCCTTCCTCTTCCCCCTGGTTATTGCTAGGGTTCTTGATACAGGGACCATCCCTTCAAGCTGGCAGGAGTTTATTCTTATCCCTGTTTATAAAAAGGAGGAGCAATCTACTCCCTCAAATTATAGACTGCTTGCACTGCTCTATGCGGGTGGCAAAATATTTGCAGCCCTAATTCTGCGTAACATCAACTTATCGGTGGAGGAGAGATCCCTGTTGTGTAAATATCAAACAGGGTTTAGAAGCAATCATAACACCACGCATAACATATGGGCCCTACATTAGATACTGGCAATGTTGAAAGAAGACAGCTCTTTCAATTGTGTTTCTCGGCCCCTTCTATGGGGTAATTGTTTCTCGCCCCCTTATATGGGGAAATTATTGCACTGGGGTATCGACCCTACAATACTTCACTTCATTAAACAACTGTACTTTTCACCATTTCTCCGTCTGTGTTGGCTTGGATGATCAAATGACTAAATCTTTTCCCACCAATTGAGGTTTTAGGCATGGTGTGTTTTGGCACCCCTGCTTTTCAACCTCTATGTGGCCAACACGGCTGTAAGATCTTGCAGCAGTTTCCCTCCCAACATTGGGGGAACGAGTGCACCATGAATTGCATATGCAGACGATACAGTTCTTTTGGACCTACCTCCCATTGGGCTCCAACATTCCATCAATGCTCTATCTGGTTATGCCTGCAGGAACTACATGGCAATTAACATTCTCAAGACCATGGTCATGCGAAGACGAGCAGGAAGTAAAAAACACTTTACCTGGATGCTAGAGGGAGCTCCACTGGATGTGGTGAAGTCTTATATTTACTTGGGCATTCCTATTAAAGCTCACTGTGCCCCCCAATTCCTGGACAACTTTGTCACTCGGAAGGTACTTAAGATGTGGATTATATGAGAAACCTGAGGATATTCTCCCAAGTAGACAACAAGAATCCCTTATTCAGGTGGCCAGGGAAGGGCTGGTGCTTTCAGCTCCCAACCCTTCGGGTGGACGAGCGAGGGAGGATCATCTGGGTAAGGGAACCCTGGGTTATACTCGGGGGGGGGGGGGGGGGGGGAATAACCCAGGCGAGACGCGGTACACCCTACCATATGACACCTGTTCCCCCTCGTACCCAGTTGGGTATCTAGAAACTCAACCACCCCCTCCCCCTTTTCAGACACGGGACTCATTATCACGCACAACTCACCATGAGCGAAAATGGATTAACACCTCCCCACCCGACATTGCCTCTGTTACCATACACCATTTCAGAACTCATAACGTTACCCCCCCCCCAATCCCAACAGATAACAAACCAGAAGCAAAGCATAAAAGAACCGGGAGAAGGAAAGTACATATGTCACCCTGTTCCCTAGAACAACCCATTTGTACTCAACACTACAGGTACCCCCTTCACCCTGATGAAAACCCTCATGGGTTTTCCAGTATTCTTCGGAAAAACTACAAGTCCCATAATCCATCCACACTGTTTTTCCCTAAAACCCCTGGGACGAGGAGGAGAGATTGGGAGAGTAAGGATTACCCATAGGAATCCCGGGGCCATTAACTCCTATGGGCGACTGCCATGTTGTCCCGCTGAGGACAGGCAGGGTCAGGCATTCCCTTCCAATCACTCACACCTAGATCCAATCACTACTCTCAGGAAGTATAAAAGGCACTGCAGGAAAGCGCACTTTGAGCGAGTTGGGGATGCTGGGAGGTGCAGGAAGCCGAGGAAGACCAGAAGAGCTGTAGAGACCCTGGGAGACCTGGAGGAGGAGAGAACCACCGCCCTGACACTGGCCCTGTGAGTCCAGAGGACAGGTCACTGTGCAGAGGGAGCTGTACCTCCAGAAGGCAAGTCTAGGGGCAGCTGGGGTTGCCTGGCAGTACCGACAGAAAGACTCCTCCCCTGGGCCAGTCATGCGAATCCAGGTCTCCGAGGGTCAGCAGAAGAGACCTTGACCTCAGACCATTATCCCCTTTTAGCTCCTGCAGCTCCCAATGCCAAATGCTGTTTTGGGGAGCTGAGAAGTGGGAGCAAATTCCTGACAGTGCATTCTGGGACTGGAAGTTCCAAAACCCTTTTTGAAAACTGTGAGTTGTGAGAGGATATTCGAGCCCGGTGGCGGGAAGTCTCCTTTATGAACTTTGTGAGAGAGGTCCGAGCACGGCAGAGGGAGACCCTTGGGAACTTTGTGAATGAACCAGGCACTAGAGATAGAGTGGTCCAGTGACACATTGGCACTCATTTGAAGGTCTCTGGCTGTTGCCCTCCCCCCACCCCACCCAAACCAGGAGAAACAACAAATACCAAGTGGCCTTAGGGGAGGCCGGCGTGAGATGTCAAGGTGGTCATACGACAGTCAAACCAAGCCCCCTTGTACAAGCGGAAGTCTTTGACATGGTGTGGAGGCAGACGTGAACCCGACTGAGGGATGCCTGCGAATTGGGGTGAACCGTAACACACCCTAGAAGGTTGTGTGAATGGAACTGTGTGAAGCCTGACTGTGGGCTTAAGAGAAAGCCTGACTGCAGGCTTAAGAGAAAGCCTGATTGCGGGCTTAAGAGAAAGCCTGACTGGGGGCTTAAGGGAAATTCTGATTTGGGGCTGAGACCCCGACTTAGGTAAAGGGAAGAACCTAAATGACTTTTTGTTGAAATATGAACTGTGGCAAATGTAAACCCGACGGAGATATGCCAAGAGAAAGCTAGGGGAAAGGAACCCCCGCTTTCTAATGAGAATTTGAAATATGAACTGTGGAAAGTGTGAACCCTGAGGGAATTGTGGAACTGGCATTTGCACCCGGCTCAGGGGAACGCTGTGCGAACTATGATTTAGTGAAGCCCGCACTTGCCATAGGTTGACAGAGTGACCCAGCAAGACGAGATTGCCCTTTGGAAGTCTCTGTTTAAAATTGGCAATTATTTTGAGGGAGTTTGACGATTGAGAGAAGGATCAGAGCCCATCTTAGGGGGATCCAAGGGTGAACCATAATCACCCGACATGAAGATTAACAGAAGGTACCTTTGTTTTGTTGTATTTTTGGCATATCAGACCATTTGAAGCAAGCGATTTTGCATGAGAAGAGGCTTGGGCACAAAATGCCCTGATATAGAGAAAAGGAACGGTAAGCTTGTGCCAGAGAAGCCCAGAAGTGTGCTGTGCTCACGAGTCCTGCCTTGTCCTGTGCTAAAAACGTGGGGAAGGGAACCCCCGGCCATAACATCCTGACTTATCATTTGGTGAACATCTCTTTCTATTATTGTAAACATTATTCAACACAATTTTGTAGCATAGCGGTAAGGATTGGCAATAGGTTTCTTTAGTATAGGCCCTTTTCATTTGACAAGACTCCACTAGGACTGTATTATTATGATTTGATGGTCGTAGCTTGCTGCCATCTTAGATTTAGGTTTAGATCAGGTGTCTATCTCACCCACTTTACTGTTTAATAAACACCATTGAACTGTGATCACTTGTGTCTGTCTTACTTTGATACACTGCCTTCCTTACAGTTACCATTAGAGGTTTCATCGCCAGGAAAGGGGGTATGATAATTTAGAAGGCTTCCTTGAGATATACAAGGTATGAATGATTTCCTGTATACTCTATGGCTTAGAGTGTCTTCCATCTAAACAAATCAACTGACTCGATTGCCTCAATGACACTGGCTCTCCCCTGTCCTCATTCTCCTCGACCTTTCCTCTGCATTTGACACGGTCAACCACAACATCCTCATTACTCGTCTCTGTGAGACCCTTGGCATCACGGATCAGGCTCTGGCATGGCTAACCTCATTCCTCATGGACCGACCTTCCCAGGTTCAGCTTGGGTCCTTTCTCTCCACCACCTCTCTCTCCACATGTGGTGTTCTCCATGGCTCTATCCTCTCCCCCTGGCTCTTCAATGTCTATCTGGTCCCTTTGGCCATCCTTATCTCTACCTTTTACTCAAACTTTCAGTATTATGCGGATGACACGCAGCTCTCTTTCAGGCTACCCTCTGCCTCCTCTTCGCTCATGCCTGGCTGTCTGTCCCCTATTCAGGCATAGTGCGTCTCTAATGATCTCTACCTTAATGCCAGTAAGACTGAGATACTTCCGCTTTTCCTCTCTAAATCTGGCTGCCCTCCTTGGGCCCTCTGCCCTCACCCTCCTGTGAGGCAAAAAATCTTGGGGTCATCTTCAACTTCACTCTCTTCACACATCACAGACCTTGCCAAGAAGGCCCATTTCCAGCTGTTCGTCCTCATAGGTATTTTCCCTTTTCTCACCTTCCCCCAGAAGGTCACTGTCTCCAGAGCCCTGGTTCTCTCTAGGCTGGACTACTGCAACAGCCTCTTTCTCAATTAACCTATCTCTACTCTTCGCCCTCTTCAACCCATCCAGAACAGGACCACAAGACTTATCCTTGGCCTCAAGCCGAGGCACTGCATCTCTCCGGCCCTGAAATCCCTCCACTGGCTCCCTGTGGCTGCAAGTATCAGGTTTAAGACCCTCTGCATCGTCCACAAGGCTTTCTGCGGCCGTGACCTCACTACCTTCAACTCTCTCTTCGTAATCACCTTCCTTCTATAGCCCTTAGCTCGTCTACTTCTAACTCTCTGTGGGTGAATCGCTTCTCCCATTAGAGAATGGCAGGTATATCTCTCTCTCCTCTGCAGGTGTCTCTCTCTGGAATGGCCTCCCTGCCTCTCTCCACCTTAAGTTCCGGAAGCTCCTCCAGACCTCCCTTCTCTCCTCTTCTTTCTCGCTCCCTCTCCCCTGCTAACCTTCCCTAGCTTCTGCTCTGTCTGCTGACTGGCTGCTCGGTGTCCTCTGAGTCTTACAGGACACCAGGCCCCCCCCACTAGTCCCTCCCCTGACTAGTCCCCCCGCACTTGCCGCCTGGCCCAACTTGCACTGCCGTCTGGCTAACCTTGCACTACTGCTCTGGGATTACCCCCTATAGTCCCACCTTCCTTGCATTTAACTCGGAGCCCTGCTGCTCTGGGTACACTTCTCCCTGTACCCTCCCCACTGCACTTCTTGTTGCGCACTTGCACGATCTCAATGGCACGAGGCCTAGTAAGATTGTGCCTTGAAACACTAGTGTATAGACGCATAATAAATAACAAATCAATCAATCAATCTCCGCTCCATGTTCGGTCCTGTGGAGGCCTTAAGGTGAACCTCCCCTCCATGTCAGCCCTATGGATGGCACAAGGCAATAGGTTTTTTCTTAAAATGCGTTGGGATGGTAGGGAGGGTAAGACGCTGCTCAGGACAATTGCCCAGAATTAACATAACCCTTTCAAACAGACATTTTATAATCTGATGCAGTAGGTTCTTTCCCACTTCAAATCTGTCGGTCTTAGCGTTCCTGATTATGCATATCCCCATCAATATTTCCAAGATATCAACACAAAACCATGGTTTGGGATAGGTCTAAGAATTTTGCCAAACTAAATACTAAATGCAAATACATTGAATACAGCATGCAGGGCTTCCATCCCAACGCTCATTGTTCCTACCTGCTAAAACCTTGCTCCATGGACCTCAAACGTTCTATATCATACATGCGTTTAAACATATACTGCCCACATTCGAGTACACTGGGGCCTGGAGGGGCATCGTCCACAAGCCTTTCTGGGGCCGGTACCCGCACTACATTCAAAACTCTCGTCCTAAATACCTTCCTTCTCGAGCCCTTCGCTCTGTTGCCTCCAACTCTCTGAGGGTCAGATGCTTCTCCAGACAGAGAGTAGGGGGCAGATCACTTTTCTCTGCAGGTGCCTCCCCTGGATCAGCCTCCCAGCCCTTCTCAAACTTGAGCTGGATCACCCGATGTTCCTTAAGTAGCTCAAAACCTTCGTATTCTCCTCTGCTTTCTCTCCCTCCCTCCCCTGCTGGCCTACCTGTCTGCTGCGCTGTCTGGTTGCTTGGTTACCCTCTGTGTCTCACTGGGTATCTGGCTCCTCTTGACTGGTCTCCCCCGCACTGCCTCCTGGCCTGTCGCGTACTAGGGACTGTATCTGTAACCTCTACAGTCCCCCACCTCCTAGCTCTTGCCCAGAGCTGAGCAGTCCTGGCTGCACTTATTCAGAGAAATGCTGCCCTGACCCTGATTGCATTCCCCCCTTGCACGTCCCTCGTCCTCCTCTGCACCTTGCAATCCGCACTTGCATGATCTGAATGATACACAGCCTAGTAAGATCGTTTGTCTTGTCCTCCCTCAATATCCTCCCTTGTCTTGTCGTGCCTAGAAGCACACATGTGAACAGACGCGTTATAAATGACTTATAATATCACCCACGCAGACAGGTATTGTCGCCTGTGTAAACGCGCAATCGAAACCTCTCAAAACATCCTCACAGTGTGTTCAGTGTTAAGGGCGAGATATGACAAGGAATACGGGAACGACATCTCATCTGAGGATGGATGGAAGTCAGACCAAATCTGGAGCACAGTGTACTCGGCTGAAAGCCTTGTTATTACTGCTGATGCGTATTGTATATGGAAGGAAGAGCTTGTTTTACTTAGTAATAATGTCACTTAGTGTATGTCGGTAGGCTTACTACAAGTCTTAAATGATGACATTGTAATTCTGGATTGTATTTGTTTTTCTTTATATGTATTAACTTGAATTTTTAATAAGTGCTTTTTCTATGTTGTCTATTGTTGAACGTTTTATATTAAGGCAATACGCACTGTGAGAAACCTGAGGGTATTCTCTCTCCTACTCTCCTTGGATCCTCTACATAGGTGGCCAGGGAAAGGCCATTGCTTTTGGATCCTGACCCTGGGGGTGGACAAGCGAGGGAGGATCACCTGGGTGGAGGGTCCTTGGGGATTGGGAGTGGGGGGTACCTTTAGGCAATACATAGTATCCCCCTTATCCTAGTGACAACCAGTCTAACCCTACCCAAAGCCTTAATGGTTACTGTAGATCAGCTCCCCCTCTTTCCCCTCTTGGGGTACCTGCCAGTACTGAGACAAGAAAGAAGCAACTGAGAGTAATGAAACCACTCACTCTCACCACGTTGTTACTGGGACAAAGAAAGATGCCTGCAAGGTATGAAGATCAGGTATGTCCTTTTAATCAGAGTCAGGCAAAATTGAATAATGGAATACACCTGCAGCCTATTGAAGAACTACAAGTGTATAAAGGTAGAAGCCGTGAAGTGGAAAGAGAGAGAGAGACCTGGGGAACTTGGGCAGAAACCAGCAAGAATGCTTGGAAGACTGGAGGCAGCCATGGTGGGACCCGAAATGCAGATGGGACGCCGGCCGATGTGAAGTGGGAGCAAACATAGCTGTAGCGAGGCCACAGCAAAGAGGACATCGCGTCCCGGCCGCTTCGGGAGGATAGCTCAGTGCTCGCCTTGGAAGGAAGATGACATGGAGCATCAAAGGTTTGATTCCCAGGTCTGCGCTTAGAAACCTCTGGGTAGTACGCGCGTTATAAATAGCCAATCATAATCAGTTCTGCCTCACAGAGGTACTGAAGGTGCCTGCGCCTGCTGAGCTCTAGTCCCAGAGCGAGCAGGGCTCACGGAACCCCAAGGAGCAGCCAGAGCGTAGGAGAAAGGCTGCCACAGCCGCCACAGGTTGATGCCAACAAATAGTGAGTGCTAGGGAAGTTACCCAGAGACCGGGGTGCTCCGGGCGGGCTATGAAGGTAGTGTACAGCGCAGAGAGAATAAAAGGTCTACTCGCAGTTGGAGCTGTAAAGTTATTTGAACAACGTAAAGGCAAATGGTGTGAGAAAGTACCATATCTGCTAATATTGAATAACGAACTGAAAGAAAGCAACAATCTGCTAATACTGAATAACAAACTGAAATAAATAATCTGCTAATATTTAATAACGCCCTGAAAGAAAGTAGCAGACCTACTAATCTTGCATCACGCACTGAAAGAAATAATAAATCAAGTCAAATTAAGTATTCTGACTGAAGAGTTGAATTCAAGTCTGAGAAAATATTTGTTTTTAAACTACATTTTAGAAACTATTGGTTTGTTGAGTATCGAACTGCTAAAACCCCAAAACCATGCTTAAAGGACAGAAACCTATATACTTGGAGAAAGCTAAGCATGAAGGGGGAAGAGCAGGTAAAACAAAGGTTTCCTGGTTGTACGACCTCTGATGGGTGGATTGCGTGGTCTGGCAACTGTGCCTTGACCAGAGAACCCCTACGTGCAGAAAAGGAAACATACTCTTGTGTTAAAAGGAAAACTACTATTGGTGCATGTAAAGCTTGGGGAAGGGAACCCTGAGCTGTGAAGCATTGTTGGAATTTACCTGAAAGATGGAGCCTCAAAATATTCCTTTTTTCGTCATAACTATTGTATTGAACTTGGGGAAGGGAACCCTCAGACTGTCTACCAGGAAACTATATTCGACTTGGGGAAGGAAATACTGAGAAAGGTGTGGAACTATATTACCTTAAGTCCAAAAGAAGGTAACATGGAGCCTGTGGTGAACTTGTCTGTACTTAGGGAAGAGGAACTGAAGAATAATCCTGAGCTGGAAATAGCTCAGAACCTTATTTTTGGAACACCGTTTCGTTTATGGTTGATATCCCTACACATCATTTTATCTTAGTTGTGAGTGCAAGCATAGGTTTTGGACACAGACAGACATTTCAGTTGAACTTATGGACACAGACTATCCTTAGTTTTTTTAGGTAGGGAAATCCCACCTTAAGATAGGGCAAATTAAGCCTTACACCGTCCTGATATTAACGTTAATGAAAGTACTTGGTTATGCATTGAATCTGTTGTCTGTGTCTCATTCCATGATGCCAACCTCACAAATGGTGTCAGCAGTGGGATGTGGCTCAACCGATATAAGTTGAGGGAGCCTAAGGTATAAAAAGCTAAGTGCCAGAGCATCAGACCCCTCTGTACCCATTAAGGGCTCTATCGGGTTTGATATCTGCAGTAGTAGAGATGATACAATTCCTCCAGGGAAAGAAGATTGATACCAACAGACTTATTCATTCCACCCCCCAGATACCTACATCAAATTAGCGGCCAAGTCCGGGCTAGCCTGGAGGTTTGGGATTGATGTATTGGCAGGAGTGATAGATCCAGACTTCAGAGGGGATGTTCAAGTATTGTTACAAAACCATGGGAAAGACCCATTTCAAATCCATCACAGGAATAAGATCATTCAAGGGGTGCTGGAAAAAGCAGTGTTCCCTAGCCTTATTCAAGAATCCGGGAAGCAAAGTAAAGATAGGGGAACTCAATGTTTTGTGGGTGCTGAGGAGCCATCTGCTGATCCTCCCAACTCTGAACACAGAAAACCTATAGAGGAAGAACCCGGGACCCTTTCCAACTTAGCCTTTGCCAAATGAAACAACCCCTTGTTGGCAGAATCTTTTTTACAAGTTGTATCAGAACCAGAGGGTCGTGAGAAAGGAGGCTATTGTTTTCTTTCTGAAACATGGCCTTCTCTAAAGTGGAGATACCACTTCAAAGGGACTGGTGAAAACCTAGTTGGTAGTCCCTAAAAGTCACAAGTGGGTTGTCTTAGAAATAGCCCATTCACATCTAACGGGAGGCCATCAGGGACAGTCCATGACTCATGCACATATAACAAAATAAGTTTTACTGTCTCGGAATCCACGCAGAAATTAAGACCTTTGTCCAAGCGTGCGAGGTATGTCAGAAAACAAGCACACATATACCACCACCAGTCCCCTTAAATCTGTTGCCAATAATTGAGGTCGCGTTTTCACACATTGGTATGGATATTGTGGGACCTTTGGAAAACTCTAAACTAGGGAACAAATACATTCTCATTATTGTGGATTATGTCACACGTTATCCCGAAGCCTTCCCTTCGTGAAGCAACACCACACAACAAACATCTAATACCTTTTTTCTTCCGAGTAGGGTTCCCGAGGGAGATATTGACTGACCAGGGTTCTACCTTTATGAGTAAGCTCATGGGAGAAGTAAAAAAATGGTAACATATCACCACTCTGAGAACATCAGTGTACAATCCCCAGACAGATGCCTTGGTAGAAAGATTTAATAAAACCTTCAAAATCATACTCCAAAAGGTAGTTGTACAAAATAATAAAAAGTGGAACCAAATGATACCGGGGGGCTTATTTGCAGTATGAAAAACCTCTCAGGCCTCAACAGGATTCTCCATGTTTGATTTCATTTATGGACAAGAACCGCAGGATGTCTTTGATATGTTAAGAGAAACCTAGGAAGAAAGTGAGAAAGCTCCAATTCCACTCTTTCAAACAGCCAATAGGTTAAAATGACATATATCAGCTATAAGATCTTTGGTGCAAGCTCACATGGTTAAGGCACAAGAACAACAAAAGACCTCTTAGAATAGAAAGGTTTTTCTGAGATAATTCTCAATAGGTCAAAAGGTACTGGTCCTATTACCCACTTCAGAAAATAAACGAGTGTCCCGGTGGCATGGCCCACACTAAGTATTAAAACAAATGTGTCCCTGTAATTATAAGATTTCCCAATAAGACTGTCATCTTAAAACCCAGGTTTATCATATAAATCTATTGAAGGAATGGAAGGAAAATCCTTCAGAGTCCCCATTTATAATATTATCGTGTCCGTTGCTAGAATACATAGAAGAGAAGGCCTTAATTTCATCTGATCTTAACAACATTCAGAAACAAGATTTATATGAAATTATAAGACAATTTATAGATGTTTCATGAAGAGCCTGGGAGAGTAAAGGGTATGTATCATCATATCCGTACTCCTGTAGGTAAAGTGGTACATTTAAACGATATCAGTTACCACAGGCTAGAAAAGAGACCATCATTAAGGAAATTAAAACCATGTTAGGAGCCAACATCATTGAACCTTACAACAGGCCTGGGTCCTCCCCCATCGTGTTGGTTGCAAAACCCGATGGAAGTTGGAGATTTTGTATAGATTTTCGTAAAGTATATGCCATCGTTGCTTTTGACGCTTACCACATGCCTTGTATCAACAATCTGATAGATCGGCTGGGTAATGCTGTCCATCTTTCAACACTAGATCTTACAAAGGGATATTGGCAAGTTCCTCGGCATGGACCTGATAAAGAGAAAACTGCTTTTTCCACTCCATTGCGGTTGTTTCCGTTTAAAGTCCCGCTTTTTGGGCTGCATGGTGCCCCTGCAACATTCCAGAGAGTTATGGATAACATTTTACAACCGTATTCAGAGCTTTGCAGAGCCTATATTGATGCCATTGTAATCCATAACAAGACATGGGAAGAGAATTTACTCCACCTCTATACAATCATGAGAGTGTTAAGAGAAGCTGAGCTAACCGCTAATCCCAAAAAGTGCAGACTGGCCCAATTTGCAGTGAAGTATTTGGGGTTCTTTTTGAGCAATGGTACAGTCCAACCCCAACAAGAGAAAGTAAGAGCTGTTCTTGATACACCCCCTCCAAAAGCTAAGAAAGATCTAAGGGCATTTTTGGGGTTAATTCGATATTATCGTAGATTTATTCCACACTTCTATAATAACCATCTAGACTGACAGATACATTGAACAATGATGATCCCCAAAAGTTCAATTGGGAAGAATAGGATGGCACATGTTATACAACCTTGAAACAAGCTCCATGCCAAGGCCCCATTTTAAGAGTAGAGGATTTCTCCAAGGAATTCATCCTCCAGACTGATGCTTCCTTGATGGGAGCTTGGAACACACTGTTGTTTACGTTAGCAGAAAGCTCTTTCCCAGAGAGAAAAATTATTCGGTCATTGAGGTAGATGCATTAGCCATTAAATGGTCCGTGATACATCTGAAATGCTATCTCCTGGGCTGTAGATTCTGTTTAATAACAGAACACTCTCCTCTAGTTTGGATCAGTCAGAGAAAATAATTCAACCCTCGGGTAATGCAATGGTTCTTGGACCAACAACCATATTGATTCACAGTTTTAACACCGGAAAAGTTGAGAACAGGGCAACGTAGACATCCTCTCCCGGTTACCTAGTGAAGCACCCTGGTTCAGCTCGCATTGGACAAGGGTATGTGAGAAATCTGAGGGTATTCTCACTCTTACTTCCTTGGATCCTCTATGCAGGTGGCCAGGGAGAGGCCATGGCTTTTGGATCCTGACCCTGGGGGTGGACAAGCGAGGGAGGATCACCTGGGTGGAGGTTCCTTGGGGGTTGGGGGTACGGTACCTCTAGGCGAGACATGGTATCCCTCCTACCCTAGTAACAACCAGTCCAACCCTCCCCTGAACTTTATGGGTTACTGTAGACCAGCTCCTCATCTTTCCCCTCTTGGGGTACCTGACAGTACTGAGACGAGGAAGAAACAACGAGCAAGAAACAACTGAAAGGGGGGGGGGCGTGGCTTGGAGCGCCCGCAATGAGGCAGCTCCTTTGATGGCCTCCGCATGGGCCCGTGGCTAAGCCCTAATATCTCCGATTCCTGTCAGGTTCCCCATATATAACGGCGGGGTATCGGCTCCGGAGGACATGGGGCGCTGATGACAGCATTTTGAGAGCATACCGCTCTCGTGAACGGCCAAAACACAGTGATGTAGATTGCCGCCCACGTCTTTAGCCTCAGCCTAAAATGGCGGCCGCATCTCTACGGCCCTCTCTCAGCTGACAGCTGGCGGCCCCTACTGGCTTCAGAGCCTCTTTGCGTGACAGGGTGCCCCCGGGGCCTGCTCACAGGGCCTGACTATCATTGCCCGCCGCCGGTGACGGATGCACGTGTTGGGGCGCCCTGGGGGCCCCGTCTGCACTGTGGCCAGGTACGGGGAGTCCCCCTGAGGCAACGCTCCGGCACCGTTATCCCCTGCTAGCCCCCCACTGGAGCTACTTCTATGAGTCGCCCCTCGCCAGTGCCGGAGCGCTCCAGCTCCTCTTTGCCGGGGCTCCGGATGGTGGAAGCTCCGAGCGGCTCTCTCCCGCCCCAAGGGACCTGGATCTGAGCCCCTCCTGCCTCCGCCTACACTCCGGCATGATCCGCCGGCGCAGCACTGCCACGTACTCCCTGGGGAGCAGATGCAGCATTCCTGCGATCGCGGGGTGCCCTCCTGGAGGGGGGCCCCTGACCTCCGGCTGAGGAGGACGACGGTGCTGGGGTGAGTCCTCTATTACTGAGGATGTCTATGGCCAACCTCCAGGAGCAGAATGCTCCATTTGTGGCTGCTGACCTTGGGGCCCTATCGGCTCTGCGGAGCCCCTGCCTGACACCCTCTGAACCTATCTGAACTTCAGCAGCCCCTCTGGGGGCCCCAGTCCTCCCGGACCCTCCGCCGCTGCTTACTGTCACCCTGCACTGACGCCTCCCTTGGCTTCCTGGGCCGCCCCTGCCCACCTCCGGACCACAGCTGTTGAGGGGGCCCAAACCCCCCCATCTTCCACTCGGACTCCAGCGGCAGGGGTGAGTCAAAAGCCTACCACCTCTACACCACTTTGAGCCTTGGACCCGCCTCGGTGGCTGCGGCCTAATTACCATCTGCTTCCCTTCAGACGTTCCAGTTGGGAGAGGTGGAGCGGCCTCTCTGGAGCCCACAACAATGGCCCCTCACCTACCTGAACTCCAGCAACCGCTCCGGGGCCCCAGACTTCACAGAACCTCCGCTGATGTTTGATTTCACTCTGCACAGACGCCTCCCTTGGCTTCCTGGGGCGCCACTGCCCACCTCCAGCTTACAGCTGTTGGGGAGCCCCTAACTCCCCCATCTTCCACCTGGACTCTTGCGGCAGGGGGTGAGTTGAAAGCTTACCACCGCTGCACCATTGTGAGCCCTGTACCTGCCTCTCACCCCATCCTATTAGCATTGCCCTTATCCTTCTGAGGCTGGGAA
Organism: Ambystoma mexicanum; assembly: GCF_040938575.1. Lineage (NCBI taxonomy): Eukaryota > Metazoa > Chordata > Amphibia > Caudata > Ambystomatidae > Ambystoma > Ambystoma mexicanum. The sequence goes on along the minus strand of NC_090923.1, from coordinate 342,631,257 downwards.
GTCCACTTTGGCTGCTTATCCCGGGGGTGCCCCGGCCCACCGCATCCCCCCTCGGCTGCCGCTTCCCTTAGGCCCGCTGACCTCACGGACACCCTGAGGCTACCAGCGGATCAACCAGCACCTCACCTGTCAACTTATCCGTCAACCTCGGGCTGATTCACTGCAAGCCCCCCCCCCCAACCTGGAACCATGGCTAAAGCGCTGAAATCACCGAAATCCGCGGATATCTCCACCATGTTGCTGGCAACGTAAAAGGGAAAGAAACCAGAACCCCCCCCCAAACTCACACCACAGAAGGCTATAGAGGACAGAGGGACCCTCGCAACCAAAGACGATCTTCTGGCTTTCATGTCCGACATCAAGTCAGAATTTAGATCCTGCATGACGGAACTCACCGCGAAATTAGAACAAACGGAGTTAGCAACATCGAACACAGGATGGAGGAGTCCGATGAACTGGCCCTGGAGCACTCTAACTCTTTAGCGGAAGTGCAACGGACCATCCAGACCCTAATGGACAGAACCGAGATCCTAAAATTTAAACAGGAGGATATGGAAAATCACTCCTGGCGCAATAACCTACGTATCCGAGGGGTGCGTACATCGATCTCAAGAAAAGAAGCTCCCCGAGTACGTGGGCAACTTCTACCAATCATTGTTGCCAAATCTAGACAAGTCCCAGCTCTTGCGGGATCACACCCATAGGCTTCGCCCCCGTCAAGGGACCGACTCTGACTTCCCCCAAGACGTTATTACGAGAGTCCATTTTTACACTACCAAGGAAGCCATTTCGGCGATTGGTCGCTCACGCGACAAACTATCTTTTCAGGGCTCCCCACTCCAAATTTTTAAGGCTCTCTCCCCTCCAACCTTGCAAAAATGCAGAATGCTGCGTCCACTCACACTCTTCCTCCGAGACCAGCAAATCCACTGTCTAAATTGTGGTACCTTGTCTAATAGATATATAACATATCTGTTCATACAGAAAACAAACACATTTTTCGACAGTGAAAATTAAATACAAAAAATTACGTGAAAAAAATACAATTATACATAAATAAAAAATACACAGCAGTTATGCTACAGTTTAGAACCCCTCTTGGTGTTGGATCAGGCACCTCTGCCTAATTTCATTGGTCACAGTGTAGACATTTTAGGCTTATCAAGAAAGCACCACAATACCAGTGGATTTGAAACTTTCCTGAATTGGAGCAAATGTCTCCATATGGAAACCCTATCACCTAATAAACTAATACCATCAAAATGTTGGTGGCAGCCTAGGACCGCCATTGGTTACAAATTAACACAGCTTCTCATGGCCATGCTTTTCTTTGGAGACACCTCTATGCAGTCAATGTCAGCTGATACTTTCTCAATGACTCCAGTTCATTGGCGGAGTCCTGGACATTTTGGTGAGAAAGTATTTTCCCCTTCAGAACAGAGTGAACAGCATCTGTCAGATGGTCACCGTATTCCAGAAGTAGCACCTTCTGGTTATTATGGCATTCTGTATTTTCCTGTTGCCAAATTTTCCAGTGCAATTTTTTATCTTTTCAGTGTTTCAGAGTCGGTTGCCAAGTATCTTCAGTAATGGTCTTGCCAGGATACTCTGTTGGCAGGGAAGCCATTCTGTCAACCGTGGCCTGATGCCAATATTGTCACGGAAGTGCAAGGTTGTCATAGACATGTCCCTGAAAAGCTTAGGTGCTCGTCGAGGACCTCGAGGTAAACATGCTTTGGCCTGGGCAGAGTGCTATGGGCGCATCAATCTGTTATAATCTCTCCGGTAGATCCTTTTGTGATGAAGCACAAGAGTAAGTGCAAGCTTTTTGAGGGCATTTAATCTGACGGGGTCATTTGGAGACCCATTTCTAGTGGTGTGGTCTTTCAGATTTTACTATGCATTCCTGCCGGTAGCTGTCATTCCCTTCGTTTTCAGGAGGTTAAGGAGGTTCAGGTCTTCCAAGGTTCCGATTGCCTTAAATTGTGCTCAGAGTACATAGTACCTGAAATTTCTTGAGATAGCCATCTGCCCTCCTTGATACCTTTCTTGCAGTATATATCTGTTATCCCATTTGGGGTGGGTCGGGTACTGCACCCAAACCCACAGTCTCCCAGTCTTCCAGTCTTCAGGTGTGGCTGTTGAGAGTATACGATACAGTGAGTAGGAACTGAATGACTAGGTCATTAAGTGTTGCTGTCTGTGTCTAGGCCTATAATGAGGTCCATATATGCATGCAGGTGGAGGAAGTTCGAAGGTTGGTATAGGAGTAGGAATGCAGACTCTTTATTGTACTCATTGCCTCAGTTTTGGAATTCTTGTTGTTGCTGACGATGCAGGGACTGCTAATCGGCACACTTAATGGTTACCTTGCAGCCATTACTATTTTCAAGAAAACTCCAGAGCAAGGTTTGTTTTTCACTGCTTTTTTGGCATTTGGGACATAAATCTGGTTCTTAATTTTCTCATGGGTTCCCCTGTCAAACCCATGCGTTCTTTCCTTATTTCAAACATTGTTTTCTTTGTAGCTTTTAAGTCTGCTAGGCATTTAGTGAGATATAGGCACTTTCTTCTAATCCTCCCCCGCCCCCGACAATGAATTTTTATGGCAAAAATCAGTTCTTTGTGTGAGACCCTATTTTTTTCCAAAGGTGTTTCATTCTGCCGCTTCAACCAAAGAATTCAGTTAGGTGCTCCCCTCGCACCCTTAGAAGAAGGAGGTAGGTTTACAGAGGTTGGACCCTGAGAGGGCCTCTTGTGTTGTAAGTGGCTAGCACAGTTCTTTTCACAGGGATAATCATGTTTTTGTGTTCTTCTCTCAGGCCCGAATGGGCAGATCTGTGTCGAGACATTCTTTCTCGTTGGATAGTGGTTTGTATTTCTGAATGTTATGAGAAAGCAGGCAGGGACATTGCTTTGGGATTTACAGTGCATTCCACAAGGAGAGGGGCAGCTAATTGGCCCTTCAGATTCCACTGGTAAAGATTTTTCTCTGTGCACTACTGTTTAGAGATGTTGGCAGGGCGAGATTCCTGTTTTAGTACAGAATGTCTTGTTATGAGCCTTTCACTTTCTACCCTACCCCTGCTGTCTTTGTTGAACAATTACTTACTGCTAATGTTCTTTCTATGTATTCTCCTCTCACAGATTTGTCATTGCCCTCTCGAACTTGCCCCTTCTCTGAAAGGAAAACAAACGTTTAAAAATAAAAAAAATAGCCAGTTTCTTTCATTTGCCTTGGTTTTATTCGAATTTTATCACAGCATGTTGCTGATCAAAATCCTCATTGGGTAGTGCTTTTGTAAGCCCTAGTCAGTCTATGTCAAATCAAAAAGGCCTATACTAACAAAACCTAATGCCTGCCCTATGTCTTATACAAAAATGTAGAAATGGGGAATGTGTATGCAAAGAAGAGTCAATGTTATAACATAAAGGTTCAAGGTGGCTGAGTCAGCTCTCCTCCCCACACTGGACAGCACAGAGTAAGGCGACCCTGTAGACAGGATGACACACTAGGGCTCAGGTTATCAAAACAAGGTAGTTGAAAACATGGGTCGAGGCCCGCTTGGCCTTCCACGTTAAAGTCCATTATTTCCAGTTCACCAAATGTTATTTCACAGTTCAACAAAAATTCACATAGGTCTCCCTCTGTCGGGCTCAGACCTCTCCAGACATCAACAGTTCACTTAGGTCTCCCTCAGTCGGACTCGGACCTCTGAACATGAAGTACCTGATTCAACGTAGATCTCCCTCAGTCAGGGTAGGGCCTCACAATCACAGCACTAGCAGGCGTTCACTTCCACAGCCTTCATTCCATTTTTTTAGGGGTTGCCTTACCCTAACTTATTTCCTGCTTCTGGACTCCCTCAGTTGGGCTCGGACCTTCCACTGATGTCGAAGACTTTTGAATGTGCGAGGCCTTTTCCATAGACCTCCGCAGGACCACTTTGACTTTCAATTCGGCTCTCCTGTATATTATTTGCCCTAGTGTCTTTTTCGTCTTGGTAGTTCCATAACTCACTCAGAAAAGTTCAAAGAAATCTTTCTCTTAAAGCAATCACCTTTTAATGTCCCCTTTCGACAGGATTAATCTTGACCATTGCTCATTTCATAGTTTGTTTGCATTGTAACTTTGTAACAAGACATTAAACATTTCTCTGAGACTTTCGAGTAGGCTATTTCCTTTCGCTGGACCACTCTGCTACTCTGTATCACTGGCTTCACAGTTATCAGTAACTACCCGTTTGCTTTCTTTCGCATCTCATCACCACGCTCGCAACCTTTAAACATGAGATACACTGTTGCGGATTCAATCTTTCCTTGACACAAACCGGCCTTTCATGTCTTTCGCTAACTCATCAGTTGTGTGCATTCCTTTCTTGTCTTTGCGTTTACCCGGGAGAGTCGTTAGCATTCTTGAAACACAATGCAGGCTTCTTCTTGTCTGCGATTTGGATTTCGCTGCATATCCTCTGCGGTTTCCCTGAGTCAAAGACCTCCTGCAGGGATCTTCAGGGTTTTCCTGCCCTTCACTCTTGTCCTCAATTGGTCATCCTGCTCCAATGGGTTCGCCTTCGCCCCAAAAGATCTGCTTCTTCTCGTGTCTCACCTTGCTCAGAGTGTGTCTCTATATTCCAACTTTTATCCATGTGGGGGTAGCTAATGGGTATCAGATGTATGTGATTAAGGTCAAGTGCCTGACTTTGTCTGACCTCATTAAAGGGACATGTCCAATGAGATATGCAAGTGTTAGCCTCTTTACTCTCAGACCTCCTCTTCCTCGGCCCAGTGTTTGTGTAGAAAGGTGGGGTGGAACGTTGGAGAATCGTGTAAAATAGGATGGGGTATGGGCATAGGAAAGGGCGGGATAACGCGTCTTGCCATTGTTTGCCTCAACCGACTCACCAAATATATTTGAAGTAGCATATTGTACGACCACTTTGTGCACTCCAGGAGATCTTGTATGTGCAGTTAGCAAAGAAGTGTCTGATCAACTTTACATTACTCCACCTGCCTCCCAATGTGTATAATAACTGTCTTTTTCTTGTTTTTGGTAGGCATTGTTTCCTGTTCTTGCAGATGCTGTAACAGAAAATAATCTGTGATAATCACTACAGCACCCTCTGGGGTGGGTGATTAAACTGGTAGAGATGATTATAAGTTGATGTCTGTGTCATGCCTTAGCCACGCCCATATGCTGCAAGCCCTCGCATTTTTTTTCTTTAAATCACAGTGGACTCTTTTGAGGTTTTCCTCAGTCTTATTGGTGGATGGCAATGCTTGTAAGTGACTTTAACAATTGAGAAACTGCTGAACTCAGGACCTTTTGATGTGCTCAGGATTAGTGAGTGAAGGCCATCCGGCTCTTGCAGGTGCTATAACAGAAAAGAATCTGTGATAATCACTACAGGACCCTCTGGGGTGGGTGATGAAACTGATGGAGATGATTATAAGTTGATGTCTGTGTTATGCCTTAGCCACACCCACGTGCTGCAAGCCCTAGCATTTTGTTTTTTCTTTAAATCACAGTGGACTCTTTTCAGGTTTTCCTCATTCTTATTGGTGGAAGGAAATGCTTGTAAGTGACTTTAACAACTGAGAAACTGCTGAACTTAGGACCTTTCGATGTGCTCAGGATTAGTGGGTGAAGGACATCAGCCAGCCATGTTGTGAACTATACTTGTTTTAGTCAGAATACAAATTGAAGCCCTCATAGGGCATCGGATGCGTGTCAGGGGTAAACGATCCTACCCCCCTCGTCTGAGGAAGACGAACCCGGAAGGCATCAAATTTGTAGATTCCCACGTGATGCTTGAGAGCTGTGTAGCTAGAGGACAGTGACTTGTGGCAATATAATGCTTTCTTTTATTATACGGAAGGCAGGAACTGCATGTCAGAAGACCTACATAGGCCTCTTTTAAGATACAGGTTTGTAAATTTTGAGTGGCAAAAGGGGAGCAGAGTTGGGTGGCAGAGCATGTTGGTTGAGTTTTCAGGGTTATGATAGGATGCTGTCCATTTTCTTGCAAGAAACAGTAATATATTTTTGCCTATTTATCCGCTGAGAACTAAAACTGCTTTTTATTCATCTTGTTTACAGTACTCATTCGACGAGGTGTCAGGCAGCGTTTTTTGCCTTATAGAGCTGAGACCACCTGCTGGATATCTGCCAAGCTACTACTTGTCCCTCTCTTCATATGTTTACCAAGCATTACCACTGAGTGGGGTCTTGCCTGGTGACAATGCTAGAGTGGGATGATCGGTCTCACCTTTCTCCCACCTCCTTTATGTATTATTGCATAGCTTTGGGGATCTTTCGCAAGATGAGGATTCTTTGGGAGGAATGTGTTGATCAGAAAATAAAATTTCATCGCCTGCATTTTCATCCCCTGGCATTTTAATGTTAACATTACAACGAATATGTTCATCGGATTTTTTAGGGTTGGGTGGGAAAGGGCAGATAAGGGTTTGGGGGGTAAGGCAATAGCCACAATTAAGTGTGTGGGGGTTTTGGGGGACCCCCCCAAGCAAAAACAAACAAACGATGAGCATTTTCATTCGAATGTACACGTTCAAATGACAGGGGATGAAAATGCAGACGATGAAATGACATAGAACACTTTCTGATGAATACAATATTCACACAGATTCCTCATTGCTCTCCTACCTACACCACTCAATTCAAGTCCTTGAGTCTATTTTCTGCAATCAATTACATTTTCTCACATGTGACATTTCTGTGGTTCCTCACAGTTGTACTGGGTCAAACAGGCGGAACTAAGGATAATGGGGCTGGTGTCTTCAAGTATATGTGCGGATGACATCACATGAGATGGCACCAAAGTGTCATGATGGAGCAACCCCTAAAGTCATATAGCATGCCCTAGTAGCTGTAGAAAACATTCTGGAGCAGACTGCATCTGATGTTATCATGGGCTCTATAGCACATTTTTAAGCCTCTATTAAAAAAAATGCAAAAACAGTTTTATTCCAGCAATGATTTTAGTATTGGAATCATTGATGAAATGTCACCAAATTTGGTATGAGTGTTGTTAGCCAATGCCAAATTTGTCGAACTTTAATGCAGGATAACAAATATTACAGAGGAAAGCATTTTTGTATGTAAATTTTGATGAAAATATAGCTATGGTGACATTGATTGTTACTGTGCATAGAAATTGGAAGAATCTGGTTTGACATGCTGTAGAAATCATTACATTATTATTATGACCAGACAAGCTCGTGCCAATCTGCCATAACTCTCTATATATTATTTGTGGACTTCGCTTCTGCGTTCGACGATATTGACCGTTCATTATTGTGGGAAAAATTAAAGCAGTTGAAGATGCCGACTGACCTACTGGTGGCCTGTCGGCTATTACACGAAAATAACAACACTCGTGTGAAGCTGAATGGCAAAGGTGAATTGTCTGAACCAATAGATATTGCCTGGGGTGTGAAGCAGGGCTGCAAATTGGTTCCTGCTTTATTTAGTCTGTTCATTTCAGATGTGGGGGAGTACTGAACTAACAACTGTAATTTCCCTCCCGAAGTTGAGTAATTTAAAAGTTCTATATTTTGCATACGCAGACGACCTGGCAATATTCAACACTACCTATGTAGTTTTGTGTAGCAGTGCAAATGCAATGATCAAATATGTCAAAATTAATAATCTGTTTGTCAACCATGACAAATGCATGCATTTTGGTTTGTTTGTTTGTTTGTTATTACTTGTATTGCGCGCCAGACCCAAAGGTATACGGGCGCATTGCATAAGATCATTCAAAGCTTAGTTACAAGAAAGTATAAAGTCAATATAGTACATAGTTACAATTACACATAAACAAATACATAGAATTTCCAGTATACAGAGTATTTACAGCTAGTATATTTACAGGTCAGAAATACAATCTTTGGGCCATTGAGGGTATGTGTAGTCAATGGCAAAGCAGGTTGACTGGCATGTAGCAGTGATAATTGGCTGGCAAAGCCTTTTAACAGGTTATCATGGGTTCGTTTGGAGGTCAGAATCCTTAAGCCACTTAATTGTGCACTGTCGGAATTTATGGTAAGATTGCTCTGTTCTGCGGTGGAGGGGGAGCGAGTACCAGAGCTGGGCTGCTTTAACCTTGAAACTGTTACCACTCACTCTGGTTAGTTTGAATCTAGGGATAAGGAGGCAATTCGTATTGGATAATCTGGTTATTCTTGTCACAGGTTTCATGACAATTCTGTCCGACAGATAAATTGGGGCTGCCTTATTTATGCATTTGTGAGTGAGCGAGGCAACTTTTAGTTTGATTTTGTTTGAGGTGGATAACCAATTGTTGGCTCTTCTTGTCTTAGAGATATGTTCTCTCCTAGCGTTTCCTAGGGTGGCTTTAAGAGCATTGTTTTGCAGGAATTGGATTTTTTTGGTTATTTGTTTGTTCGCCCCTATGTACATGACATTACAATAGTCGAGCTTTGAAAGTATGAGTGCTATGGCCAGGGTAATGCAGCTGTCATTAGAAAGGAAGGCTTGCCTGCTCTTATCAGTTTGCAGGTGTAGGCTGTAGTTGAAGCCATGGCGTTTACCTGTTTGTTGAGGGATAGGGTGGCGTCCAGGTAGAACCCTAAGGTTTTTACTTGCTTGGCGACTGTAATTATATTATTGTCGATATTGAAGGTTGAGTATTTGGGACTCCGTTTTTTGAGTGACGATGGGGTGCCCAGAATAATGATCTCAGTCTTGTCATCATTCAGGCATAGCCAGTGTGTGGCCATCCATGCCTGGATGATGAGATAAACCTTGTTCACCAAGGCCAAATCCTTTCCATGATCACCAGTAAGAGGTAGGAGGATCTGGGTATCATCAGCATAATTAGTGTAGGTGATACCCAGAGGATCCAGATCATCGAAAAGGGGCTTGGTGAAGATGTTATATAATGTGGGTGAGACACAGGATCCATGGGGCACGCCGCACGTGATAGGAATGGGGTCGGCTGCTGCCATAGGGGAGAGGACTATCATGGTGCGATCACTGAGAAAGGATTGTATCCATGCTATGGCTTCAGTGGAGAAGTATGCTGCCGTGTCCAGATGGCTGCATAAGACCTGGTGATCGACCAAATCAAAGGCAGCTGATAAGTCCAAAAGTAGAAGGGCTGAGTTTCCCTTATCTCTCAGTTAATCGATTTAGGCCTTTAGGTCCAATAGTGCAGTTTCTGTCCCGTGCTGGGGTCTGAAGCCTGATTGCCTACATCCCAACAAGGACTTTGATTCCAGGTGTTTTTGGATTTGTGAATAAGCCATTTTATCTAGAATTTTTAAAAGAAATGGCACCGTAGTAATGGGATGGTAGTTGGTGGGGATCAATGGGTCTAGAGTCTGTTTTTTAGTAAAGGGGGAGCACCCATGATCAGTGGAGTAACTTTGTTGGAAAAAGTTGGGGGGGGACATGACATCTGAAGAAAAGGTGCTCCAGCCAAATGAATGGGGACAAAATGGTGTGCCATGAAAGTTGGGCGGGACAAACACCCCCGTCCCCCCCTAAAATTACGCCCATGCCTCCTTGAGGTTGGTGGGATGGTATTGGACATAAATGACGCGTTAATCAGTTTAGTGATAAATGGTGATAGATCTCTGGCTGCGTCTTTTATGAGTTGGGCGGGGCAAGGGTCACCCTGACAATTGGATGGTTCAAGTGATAGTATGTTTTTTTCTGTTTCAATTATGGTGACTTTAGAGAACTTAAATCTAGGGAACTTGGCAGAGGACTTGGTAGTATTATTAGGGGAGTCTACTGAAGTTCTGCTAGGCGTGTTACTGGTTAATGAGGCGTTTTTGTCAGCAATTTTCACTTGAAGGGCCGCAACCTTATTTGCTAGTGCTTGCTGTATGTTCGTGCTCCAGAGTTTATCTTTAGTACAGTTGTCTGGCACAGAGATAGGGGCTTCAAGCTCTTTAAGGATAGCAAAGAGTTCTTTCGTGCCGGATTTAGCTTGGGATATTCTAGCATTATAGGTTTCACGTTTGGCTAGAAGTATTTCGTTTTTGTATAGGGAGGTGATGGCCATAAGGTTGGTCTTGTTTTCTTCAGACGGTTGTGTTTTCCAGGTTGTTGCACAGAGCCTTTTTTTGGTGCGTAGTGTTTTCAGATATGGGGTATACCATGAATTGAGGTGGGCCATAGGTTTGCTTTGTTGCAGTTTAAGTGGCGCTATAGTGTCTAAGGAGGTGGTCATGATATGGTTGTATTCCCTGACCAATGCATCAGGTCTCATATTGTCCGGGATGGCATTAAGTGTGGGTAAAATGAGGGGGAGTAGGTTGTCACAGGGAATGTTCTTTTTATTCCGCGTGGGAATGGGTGGAGGTGGGGGTGGCGGTATGGAGACAGGTTTATAGGTGACTAGAGAGAAAGTTATGAGGTGGTGGTTTGACCAGATTTGTGGGGATATGGCAGAGATAGTAGCGTTACAGATATGGTCTGCTATCCAGTCTAGGATTCTTCCTTTTGAATGAGTAGGATGAAGCACTTTCTGGGTGAATCCTTGTTCTATTAGGATGTTTGCCACACTAGCACCGGGTGTATCCTTTGGGTCGTTGTAACCTAAGTTGAGGTCTCCTAATAGTAGAAATTGGGAGGAGTTTTTAGGTTGTTGGAGGCAATATTAGATAGGTCATCCTTGAAAGATCCAATGGGACCTGGAGGTCTGTAAATCAGATGGATCATAAGGGTCTGTGAGCTGTTTGTTAAGTTTAGCTGTCAGGTTTTCACAGCAGTTGATGTCTGGGGATGGCACTAATCTGATTTGTAGGTTATCTCGTACAATAAGTGCAATGCCTCCCCCTCGAGTCTCTACAGTATCTGATCTTAGGATGGTATATCCAATACGGATAGCAAGTGATAGCGCTGGTCCTGTGGCGGCTTTAAGCCAGGATTCGGTGATTGCTAAAAAGTCGAGGTGTTCTGCCTTTATAATATCAGCTATCTCTGTGGCATGAGCTACCAGAGATCTCGCATTTATTAGGGCACTCTTGAGAGTGTTACAGGCCGATGTAGTAGATGGGAGGCCTGTGGGTGAGTGGGTCCTGGTGGTGGTATGGTGGGATGTAGTAGGTCTAAGTGGGTCTTTAGATTTTGGGTTAAGTAAAGTGGGCATATGGCTAGATCTTTTTTTTCCATGGGGGAAGATTTCTAGCTAGTGGTTCATAGATTTTAGGGATTCTTGAGCGGAGTCTTCCGTTTCTGTAAGGCGTAGTACATGGATTTGTCTTTCGTGTAGGATCTAGTGTACTGAAGTTAGTAGGCCTTTGTCCGATTGGGGTAGAAGGTTGTGTCATAGTGAAACTTGGAGTGTTGTGGTGGAAGTTTACCAGTGTAGTCACTAAGGACACTAAGGCCGTCGCAATAGTGAGGAGAGGCAGTATGCCCCTTGGACTCAACATATTTTGGGTGATACGCCAGGGGAGAGGTCGTCACAGTTGGCGTGTGGAAGGTGGTCAGGATGGGGGTGGTGGCGTGCTCGGTATGAAGGTAGGAGTCAAGAGAGATAAGGGAAGTATGGTGACACCATGGGGACGTTGCATCTTGTGTTTAATTACTGTTACTTAGGATACAGGGCCGAAGTGCACCATAACGAGTCATCAACCCAAAAAAAACATCCTAATAAAGCCATTTCTATAATACTGGCGATAAAGAAATGAGTTATTTCCAGTGCCGGGTATAGTTTGATCGGTATTGTAACACTCTACCGGCAAAAATGAGTAACAAGTATTCCATATGCACTGGAATGCTTTTAAGTTGATCATGATCTATGGGCCGACCGGCTCGAGGGGTGTATTTGGCACTGTATCCTGGGTCTTTCTAGGGTGACTCCCATGCAGGCCATAACAACTGAGTTGGGTCTAACCTCCCTGAGCACGATTATAAATGTGAATAGAAGTAATCTATTCCTAAAAATAATGTGCAATGAATTATCGTCAATACTAGGTCTGCTTAAGACGGAAATGATTAAGGGATTCAGTAGGTCTTTACTGGAGTTAGGAATGAGGAATTATTTTCCCGATTGTCATAGTGCCCAGATTGGTCTGACGACGTGGACTCCTTATTAAGAACATTTAAAATCAAAGCACAAAATGTAATTGGGCATGTTGCCATGGCTATATTGGAGGATTATCCTCTTTATATACCTACTCCAGACTATACTTTTTGTATTGAAAAGCCCAAAAGTATATATATATATCAATTCCCCAATCCTTCTCCTAAGAGCATATTCATGCAGGTGCGTTTAAATAAATTGCTGGTAATGGAAGTTAAAGGGTCATGTGTGAGTCTTCCCATCAAAGAACGTGGTTGTCGTTTATGAAAAAGTCAGGGTGCTATTGAATCCCTCCGACATGTACTTACATCGTGTCGTATTATGACCAAGATGTATGTAAATACTATCTGCATTTTGCTGATAGTCTACAGGATCTTCAGGTTGAAGAGTTTTGGCCAAATTTCCTTTCTGGCTGTAGCATGTCTAGATCTTTAGCCTTGGTTAAGGTATGGTTGGCTTTTGAGTCTGAGCTTTTAGGGCAAGGTGATAACCCCTCTTAATGTGTGAGATAAGAGTGCGTTGTAATTTATTTCTGATTTGTATTTGTTTGGTATTATGATACCCTTGTTTATAGCAACATATAATAACTAATTAGATGCCTGATGTATTTTATTTTGTAAGTTTGTATTTTACTTGTTTGCAATTGATATGTTTTATATATTGTATATGTTCTTATACATTTGTGAAAAGTTTGTAATGAACTATATCACAAATAAAGAAAATAAAAAATAAAAAATAATGTATGTATATATTCGTGATTTGCAGCAGCTGCATCCAGGTCATTTAATAGTGCCCTCTTAGCTGAAAGGAAGGGGAAATGGACAATAGGTCATTATCAGGTGAGGGAGCGATTAAGATCTGATAGGTTTGGAAGACAAATCAACAGTGCAGTGAACAACTTGCAATGAGCAGGTGCTGATCAGATAAAGTAGGGGGAGGACAAAGGATTAGAAAGGAATGCAACAAAAGTGGGGAGGGAATGGCATGACTGGTATCAGGAGAGGCGCAACATTATTATTATTATTATTATTCTCTTCAATGTCAAGATGATCAATTAGACGTATTGTTCTCTAAGCATACTATCACTTCAAAACATTGACACACAATCAGTCACTTTGTACATCTACAACTACATTTGCTGGAAAGGCCAACAAATATTCTGTCAGCCATTACCTCTCTACGCACAGTATTTCTACACACCAAACCATTTTCAAAACTGTAGTTTGGAAATAGAAATGTTCCTCATTAAATTCCCCCCTATCGAGTAACATACAGGAAGGCTTGTTTGTGTATTTGTGTATTTTTTCAGTAAATCAGCCAAATAAGATACAACTTTATTCATCTTCCTCCTTTCAATAATTATTATCCTGTTTCCAAATAATGTATTCCATACTAAATCAAGCTAAACTATGCAATTTAAAAATAAATGTCATGTTGCCTAAATGGCAATTTTCAATACAACGACAATAATGAGATAGTATTTATATTGTTATCAGATGTTAAGCGACCTATTTGCAAATCTCTGTCATTAATTATGGATTTCAAACATTGTGAAGCCAACATATATTTTAACACAAGATGTTATGTTGACTTATACGTGCACCGCTACCACCCAGGGGCAGTCTCCATGTGCTCCTGATATAAAAAATACATAACTTTAGACTAGCATTATGGTCCATTAATATCATGTAGTTTTGATATTTACCCACCACTCATCTTTTGCTGTCATTGTGTATCATGTCACTGAACTCCTCAATTAAATTATTGGACCATAATTCACAGTTACCCATTATGAAGAATTGGACACACTCTGGTTAGTTGTACTTCTATGGGTCATGTATTTGATGTGGAGGTTTATATACAACAAAGCATAGAGTTTATGTGAACCTGATAATGATGAATAGGACTTTAACCTGTGTCTTTCTACTTGTAGGAGGTGTTGATTGCATCAGGCTTGGTGAGTCAATTATCGAGTACTCCATAGATTTCAAGTTTTACATAACAACCAAGCTTAGAAATCCACATTATCTACCTGAACTGGCAACAAAGGTTTCTTTGCTGAACTTCATGATTACTCCGGAAGGATTGGAGGATCAGCTTCTAGGCATTGTTGTGGCCAAAGAGAGGTTGGTATCTTTAGGTTTTGCAATAAAAATGTTGTGCATGTTCATGTTTACTTGTCCTCTTCCCTCTGTTATAACGTCAGGAGATAACTTGTTTTATTGCAGTGATTGTAATGTGGCTTACTAGAAGGATAAATAATCCAATACCATGCAGTGGAAGGTAGACATTCATTTGTCATAGTGCAAAGGTTTCCTAATATGGCCCAAATGTTTTTGGCACTAGGGCAAACTTTGCCCCTTGTGCTAATAACGTGCAGCATTGCACTTGCACCAGGTCAAAATTACTGTAATCTGGCTCCAATGATCTAATCTTGGGTCATTTTGATGGGTCTATATTTCCTTAGCACTTTTCTGTTTAGGGCTAGGACAGACATCGAATTGTCCACAATAGCGTCTTTGAAGCATTTTCCAAATGGGAGGAAAGGTTTGTCCTCTTTAGGGCTCTTTTTTTACTACATCAATTATCCTAATCTTGGGTCATATTACCAGTATGCACAAAAGCCACAATCATTAGATGTATACTGTGATGAATCTGATGAGGTCATCACTCCTATCCCAGAGATAGCCTCTCCTCATGTGGCCAGGGGATGACAGCCACTAACTGACCCGCTGTTCTTGGTTGTGCAGATTAATATTCAGAATATAAAGAGAGGACCCAGACAGCACCAGGAGTGTGTTCCCACTGTCTCTGGCATTTAGTCCGTATCTCTCTTGGCCGCGCCGCCGCCTGCAGTCCGCCCTTGTCAGGGTCTATTTTAGGATCCAGTCCACATGGTAAGATAAGGCCCTCACTCCTTACCACAGTTTTATTACGCAGGTAGAGGCCCGTCCACTCCTCGCTACTGGTTCCCTGCTGGTGCAATGCCTGACCGCTGCACAACCAGCCCCAGCTTCACAGCGCTGGCTGGGCCATGGCCGTGCACCAGCAGGGGGGTGTCCTCTCGGGCGGGATGGCGCCGCTCACTGCACCTATCTCCACGGTTTGCCACCGGCGCTCCTCTCAGGTCAGAAGATCCTTGACGCCCGACTCGGGCGCATTTCTAACCGCATGTGCTAGCGGAGGACCTCTGCAGAGGATACTTGTCTCCTTGCTACGCCAGCTATATGAGTCGCCATATCTCCATCTCTGGGGCATTCTAACATTCCCCTCTTAAATGGAACACGAGATAGCAGTTCAGGTGGCAGGATAAAGAGACATATTTTTGTGGAATCATCCAGGAGCTCACACCCTCATGGCCATCTTGACTGGGTTCTCTAGTGCCCCTCCCTGTTACCTTCACGTGGGGTCAAGCACTACTCCGTTTCTTCCAGGGATGGTTTTCCGCTCTGCTGCTTCCAGGCGGCTTCTCCTTCGGCCGGTGGGTTCCACAGCGTTCTGGCAGATCTCCCACCTTTGCGGCCTCAGCATCTCTGTGGGACCTGTCGGTCCACCTGGCCAAGGTTACACCACCGCTCTTCTTTCCAGATCGGGCAAAGAGGTCTGCTCCTAGAGGGACCCTGGTTAACTTTCTCAGTGTCTCCCTGCCGTCTGCTGCTCCAGCTGCTTCCATCTGGATTCGAATCTCCCGGGGTTGCTTGCTCCTCGAAGACAACCTCAAATCTGTCTTCAGTTTTCTTTATGTAGGACTGGTCCCACCACTGTCTATCATCAAAACCTGTAGTATATGATCGGGGCACTCTTCATGATGCCGCTGAGCCACCTCGTGGTAGTACCTGAAGGTGTAATCTTCATACCTCTGATGTTCTTCTTCGTCCTAGTCCTTCCTGCTTGGCTAATTTAATCACTATGATAATAGTACATATGTTTACTCTCTAAGGAAGGATTAGACGTAGAGTGTAGGAATAAGGAATGTGTGTGGGTGATTTGATTGCCAGGACTGCACCTGAGGTGGTCACCTTTATCCCCAGAGGGGGAGTACCTCCCCATGAGGTCCTCCCACATTAAACCACCCCTAAGGGGACTATTGTGTAGTTGCCTCACCTCCCTAGCCTCATGAGAAGAGGCTCCCCCTTGGGGAGAAGTGACAACATCTTGTGAATTGTCACAAGACCCATGCATGGTGCGATCTTTGGAGGAAATGCCATCCGGAGCCACTGGGAAATACGTTCTCGGCACCTCACGGCTCGCATCCAAGAATTGCTCATTTCCTGATTCAGAGTGAAAATGAGTTCCTGGTTCACCACGCAGTGATACATGTTACCCCTTGGTCAGACCATGGTACACATTTGGCAGGCACTAGGTCTGGCCAAACGATTTAACAACAGATGGTATTATAATAACACCTTATTGATGTAGCGTGAAAACTGGTAACCCTAGACAACAATGCGCGTGGAGAAGGTATATGATGAAACTAAATAATGTGTTTAATGTGAAACAAATAAAAGTCAGAGGAATTGTCAATACAGTTGCTCCCTGCTTAAGACCACAATTTCCTAACAATGGACAGCCGACACTTGTTTTGACCTTACTTCATGTCTTTTTCAAGGCTGTAACCAAACGATTAGATTTGGAGTGGAAAGTCCACAATATGTCTTAGTGCCCAACAAGGGGGCAGTAACTAGTCATGCTGTCTCATGCCTGTCAATGGAGACAATATCTAGGTTAACTGCAGCTGCCCTGTTACAGCCTGCAGACTTTAAAGGTACAAGATGGAGTGCGAACAAGAACGTGTTAGCAGCAAGAATCCAAGTCAGCCATAAATGTGTTGATTTGAACGGATTGTAGGAGGTTGCCGTATAACGTCTGGGCAACTGAGCAGTAGCTGGTATACTTAGCATAGACAATGTAATCTGAATTAATGCATATACGAGTAGTACATGGATCCATGGAACAAGGGCCTTTCAACGTCTCTCTGCCACTATTCTTTATTGATGTACACAGTGTTTAGGGAATCCATGAACTGGGAAATTGACAGTTTCTCCCACACCAATGATACGGAGAGGACCCCTGCCACATGGTATGGGAAACGGATAAGGCGACGCTTAGGGTGCTGCTTATCTCTGAAGGCACAAGGAAGAAAAGAGAGCTGGAGCTCTTTGAAAAGAATTCACAGGAGGACATTAGGGCCATTGAGAATGGCATGAGGATGGAGGCAGCAGATTAGGAGGGTCTTTTTGAGTCTCTAAAGGGCAAAAGACAGGAACTTAATGGGCTACTGATGGGGGAAACACACTACAGATTGAAAATCACGAGACAAAAACATTACAAAAAGGGGATAAAATGGAGATGATATTGGTTAACAGACTACGGACCCTGGAGTTTGAGCAGACGGTAGAGAGTTTGGTGACTGGAGAGGGAGTGGATAAGACCTCCCCATAGGAGGTGGCGCAGGAATCATCTGAATGCACCAGCTACAGGGAAAAAGACCCACCCCTTGGTGAGAAAATTGACGACTACCTCTTGGGTCTGCCTATGACGATCTTTACAACTCAGGAAATTTAGAATACGGAAAAAGAGTTAGAGGTGGAGGAGGTTCAAAGGGCTATTGAACATATGAAACAGGATAAGGCCCCAGGGGAGGACTGTTTTACATCTGCCTTCTATAAGACCTTGCAGATCCTCCAAAAAGAATGGCAGTTTGCCCAAGCCCATCATGGATTATATTTTCTTTGATTTATTATTATTAAGTAATGAGGCAGTTTGATGTATCACATCTTGCAATTTCTTAAGAAAATGTTGATCAAACTATTGAAACTAAAAAAGAACGTTTAAAAAATGGTAGATGAAGCAAAACATAGGGAACCCAAGAAAGTGAAAATTATGAAAACAATGTGTCTAAGAAAGTGTACAACTGATCCCTGCAAACCAGCATGAGCCCCCGGAGTGCCCAAGCATGTCCTGAATGAAACAAGAAAGGTTCAACAGCACATATCCTAAAGAAATAAGGAGGATGGAGGAAGAGGCACTTGTCCATCATAATTGCCCTTGGCCAAAAACTCTGATCAGTTGCTGTGAGGTAGTTATTCACAAGATAAAGCGTGGGACCAATGGCATATGTGTTAATGGACAAAGGAAAAGGAGGGGCAGAATACAAGTCAAATTGACAAAGTGGCACCTGTTGAGGGTCTTTGATTGTAGACAATAGCTGCAACGAGCCAGATATCTGAGGTGGGGAACTGTCCCACAAAAAATGTGTGCTGAGGAGGCGCCAAAATGGAGGACAGTGAGGAATACCCGCCCTAGATAGCAGTTGGTGTCTAGTGTTACAACTGTCTCAGTGTTAAAGATTTATGGGTGGGTAGGGGTGCCAAGCCTAGGTTTATTCTTTTTGGTCGCTTATGTCACCCGGCACCATGCACTGCAGCGCCAGCCAGTGAAACCCACAGTGGATCACCATGTCCACAGCAATGTTGTTATGCCTCGAGTAAAGGCTGGCAGCCTGACACTCCAGCACCACCACTTTGTGGGAAACCTGCAGAAAGAGACAAAAGCAGCAGGAAAACAATATGCCCAGCTGGAGTAGATGCACTGCAGAAGACGATTTAATCATCAGCTGTGCCAATTGGGCTGTGTCCCGAATAAATGCATTCAAAGCATTCTCCTATGGTGTGACACCAAGTATATAACCAGAAAGGGATGGCGAGGACAAAAAAGGAATACGTTATGCCATGTTATGTTGATTTATACAGTGCACTGCTGCAATTTGCATGGTCTCCAGGTGCTCGTGTGCTCTGAGGGAGAGAGGGACAGGATAGGGATTGTGCTCATCTGTGCAGAACCAGGAGAAACGTGCGTCTGTGAGCTCTCTAGGTGTGCTTTGTTATGTGCACTGGGCTTGTGTCCAGAAGGGTGGCATCCAGTGTCTGAATTATTTGTTGTCTACAGATATTGGGTTTGTAGTAGGATTAGAGAGGGATGCGCAAACTGAATATTGTGCTGGGTTGTTTCAATAGCCCTCTGGGTGTGTGTAATACGTAAGAGGTGTTTGGGGGTGGAAAAGAGAAGGTGGAAATAGGAAGAGTTTTAGCCATTGATGGCTAAATTATAAGGACATGATACAATAATATTGCATGAAACCTGGGAGTTCCAGTGTGGAGGTACCTGGCAGCCATTTTGAAAGATGGTGATGGCACATTTGTAGGAAAACTCACAACCATATTGACAAAGAAAATGGAACCACCTTACTATTGAATGCCTTGCATGTATGTCATTTCTAATACCATGTTACACACTGTATGCAGTTCCAGCGCACTGCTCAGTGAAACTACAGTGATGTCATCCTCCGGTCTACGAAGTCAGTAAAAGGAGTCCATGTTGCCCAGTACACATCTACATAAAGGAAACACATGAAATTATGGCACATCACAAACAGGCTGTGGCTGGCCCCAAAATGAGCAGGCGGTTAACTATGGCTCAATGGTTAGCAGAACATTTCTATAGAGTGAATTCAAGGCCACTCTTCAAAATTGAATAGGGCACAGCTGGGGGAATCTTTCAAAGATAACGATTCTGAAGTAGAAATATTTTTCATTAAAAGAAAATGTTATGTACATTAGTGTAATGGTAGCTCTGATTGATACTTCGAAAGCTCTCCAGCTGTGGCGGAAACTATCCAAGTAACTGTTGGATTTAGTGAGAGGGGCCAAGGATGCCGTCCTTTATGACCCAGGTTGCCTCTCAGTGTCACGTCACAGCTTTATGGCACGCGGTGTGCCAACCTAAGCACCTTAAGAAATCAAAGAATTTCGTAGCTCTCAAACTGGAGGCTGATGTATTTCAATAGTGAAGATTCTGCAGAGGAAGCAAAATATGTATTAGAGCCAATATTACCCTAAGTTTCATAACTTTTTCTTTCATTGGCATTATGTAAATGTATTTATAACGTTTGTTTGGATGGATTTCGTAAAAATGCATACTGTTTTTAACTTTAATCATCCACTTCAAATGTTTTATAACATTTTGTAAAGTATGAGAGAGTTTTAAACCACAAAAAACATTTAAGGGTTTGTGTTTGAGAGGTTTTTTCATGGCATGATATCCGCACCCTTTCCTGTCACTGTATTCTATCGTGGGTGGACGATTTTGAGGATGGTGCTTTTTGGCCTATGTTTAGTTTCGAGGATTCTGGAAAGGGCTTTTACACTTATAATGTCATCAGGGCGTTATTTATTTTAGCTAATTTTGAGGTACATCAAATTAATAATCAGGCCTTACTTAGTTCAGGTAATACCTTCTTTCGTCGTAACGTTCATCTCCTTGATGCTGTTAAGTGCTAAAAGATGTTTGGGTATGGTGTTATTTCAAGCTACATAGCATATATTCTCCTCCTCTGGAGCTCGCACCTCCCACATCACAGCTTCCGCTGCTACCCCTGTACCCTGCCTATAACTCCCTGAGTGTCTTCCCTATGTAGAGGTTCTTTCTCTATATACTAGCTTCCCGGATAAGCATGTGCTTAATAAATCTCATACATGAATACTATATCACACAAAAGTCTTGTTTTTTCTTTTAATGGATTCTGTCACTAGACTCTTAGTAGTAACGAAAAAGCACATCACACAGCCTTTGACCATTGGTTTTGCGGTTTCAATGTCTTCATTCCCCTATACTGCAAATGACAAGTGAAATCATGTTGTATTTAAAAAAAAAATATTTAAAAAAGTATGGCCCAACATGTCCTAGTATGGGAAGTCAAAACCAAGGTTTGGCCAAAGTGTCACACATTGCACAGGAACACTTGGCAGCTACTGCAGGACGGGGATGGTGCAGAAAAGTTACATTATGATCTTGCCTCAGGTGATGGCTCATTGAGTCTCTCTGGACAACAGGGGCCATGACTCCATATGATTGCCATGGTCATGTTGTACAAAGTGAAAGCCTGGCCTACATCGCACTCAGTATCAGCGTATGTGCATGTTTGCCATGAGGCAAAACCACATCTCTATCTTTATAATGCAACATAATCAATTAGGCATCCTTATGCTAAAACCATTCAACACTAGTCAACATTATTATATGTATATATCGATCCAAGATCAAAATGCTGTATACCGTCACTTCATGAAGTCATTGGTAGCAGCGTTAAATATATTTGAAGTAAACAAGATCGTAATATAATCTTTTAAATAGCATGAAAGCATGTAGTTGATGTTATATTGTTTAGTAACAAGTACTTGAGTATTATGAAAGAGAGTAGTGTTATGTCCTGTTTATATGTTGTCATGTCCTTCTCTCCCTTCCCTTACCTTTCTTTCTTCCCATTTTCTGCATTGTAATGCTGTTAATTGAGCCTGGAATTGTTTTTGTTCGGTGGTCGGTTGGTGGTTGAGGCCACAGATGAAGCTGCACGTTGTGATTTGAGTAAAGGACTTGAAAATCCATGTCAGCCCCATCTCATCACTAGCAACGAGGATGTCCCTGAAGGGGGTGGACGCAGCTCATGGAGGACCCCCTTTACTGTGCAGGCAGCAGTGTCAGTACTTTGTGCGTTGGGGCGCACTAATGTCCCAGGTGGCGCAGAGGAGAACGCAGAGCTCACCAGGGAATCATCCTGCCGCAGACCGGTGGCAGTCCTTGCCTTGGGTCCTGGGAGCGCACATGTTTTTGGGCTCGGCTCTCCCCTCCGTCCCCCCCCGTGTGCCACCTCCATTGCAGCCTCGTGCACGAGACAGGCTGGATGCTTGCGCTGGTGTTAAGAGGAGAAAACCTCTTGGCATGCACGTGAGTGCGTCCCACCCCTACAGCCTAACAACGGAGATGCATCGCTAGGTCCTACACTAGCAGTGACCAACAGAGCGTATGAGAAGCCTGAACTCATCTCCTTGGTTTTGTGAATGCCTGAGCATATGGCTACCAGCAGGAGAAGTTCCTTTGAAGGAGTGAAGTAGAGGATTTCAAAAGAAGACCTTTAAGGATTACAGGTCAACTTTAAGGAGAATTGTCTCAAAGGAATCAGAGGCAGATTTAGGGAATCACGGCGGAGTCATCAATTTACCAACAGGATTGTAATTTCGAGAATGGCTGCAGCAAGAATTCCTCCTCCCCCACCTTTTCTGGCAGAACATGACCCTCCTTCAGTCAAGTGGGACAGATGGAGGAACATGTTTGAAACTTACATGCTGGCAATGGGAGGAGACAGGTTTGCACCTGCAAGGAAGCAGTCCCACTTGCTCCACAATCTTGGCATGGAGGGACGCAGTGTTTTTGATGGATTGGCAGAACTTGAGGGAGTTGGCGCTGGTCACCAGGATGACTTCACAATTGCCATTTAAAAAAACTCCAAGATCACTATGAGCCAAGGAAAAATGTGACCTTTGAGCGTCACAGATTCTTCCAGAGACGCCAAGAACAATTAGAACCAGTTGAGAGTTATGTAGCGGCTCTCCGTACCTTGAGCCACACCTACTTGTTTGGCTCCTTAACAAACTCCTTGATCAGGGACCAGCTAGTAAGATGCACCAAAAGCTCCTGGCCAAAGATCTTTCCTTGGAGCAGGCCGTGAAACTTACTCGCAGTGTTGAGCAAACAGCTCATTACATGAGGAACATGAAGTTGGAGCAACCCGGCTATGAGGTGTGTGCCATCAGGAACAGGAGTAGAGGAGGTGAGGATAGTAGAGAAGTGAGATCTTTTAAGTGCGGTAGCCCCAGGCACCTGTCCTCATGTCTGTTCTGTCCGACCCGTAATTCCAGCTGTATTAAGTGCAAGTGCAAGGGTTGCTTCGCTCGAGTTTGCAAAGAGGGAGGAGTGAATGCTGTAGATCCACAACCGGCCCCCAAGGGTGAACAAGAAGTTGTGCAGTTATCTCAGGCACAGTTGCCTCAAATGGAGTCCAAACATGCAACCGTCCGCCATGTGTTTGAAATTCTGCCCTAAACGGGGGCAAGTGAGGTCCCTCAGACCAATTTACTGTTGATGGAAGACCCTTAACGATGAAGGTTGATAGTGCATCTCCTTTTTTTTTTTTAAACAATTTTTATTGCATTTTCAACAAACAAAACCAATACAAACCAAATACACAGTGCAGATATCAACAGTACAATTTTCTCATTGTTCATTACTCAGTTTTGGTCAATGCTCCCCTTAACCCACCCTCCCCTTATGAGCCTATTAATTCTATTCACTCTGTATCTGCACCGCGTGGTGGGGTTTGATTTTCAGTGGATTCTGTCAGATCTGGTATCGTTCCAAACAGTTCCGCTACCAACAACTTCCATGCCATCAGGGTTCCCACCTCTTCCTCTCCCCGTATGTTACTTGCCTCTTGCCACACCATAGTCTCCGCCTCCGCCCACTTCTGCAACTCATTCCACCACATCTCCACACATGGCCTATGACAAGCCTTCCATCCCATGGCAATCCTCCTTTTTCAAGCACATATGCTAAATCCTTCAGTTTGTTGACATGCTTCAGTTTCTGCGACCTGGGGAACCCCCCAAGTAAGCAGGCCAAGGCTGAGTCTATGACAATGGTGACCCCCTTTTCCGCTAGTTTCCCGGCTACTTCGCTCCAAAAGCGCTCAATCACCGGGCAGGACCAGAACATATGTACCATATCAGCCTGTTCCTCATCACATTTCGGACATGCTTGTCTACCGGCATTTTCAAACCTCGATATCCTCAGGGGTGTCATATAAGCCCTGTGTGTAATATATAATTGTATCTGTTTCAATCTAGCATTTCTTGACACCTTTTTATGATACCCCAGGGCACGCTCCCACATCCGGTCCTCCATCGGGGCTCCCCCTTCCATTTCCCAGTCTAGCCTCAGTTGCGTTAGTTCTTTCCCAACCTTGGACATCATCATTTCGTACAATCTAGAAATCTCATGCCCTCCCTCTGCTATATCATATATCATGTATACGGTTACATCTTCCTCTAGTACTGTCTCAGGCCATGTTTTCTTAATTTCCTGCACCAGTCTATGGTATGTTATATACTGACCTACGTGCAACCCCATTTCCTCACCAAGCTCTTCGAAATTTACGATGGTCCCCTCCTGCCAGACATCTCCCATTGTTACCAACCCCACCGATTCCCAGTGGTTCCTAATTATCATTCGTAGCTGCTCATCCCCTCCAGCCAGCGCCACCAGGTGGTATCTGCTGGGAGCAGGGGACTGGGTTTTCCATCATCCGGCATGCTTAGCGTCAGATCCTCCACCCGAGCACCATCATCTCAAGACGTGCTTTCATTTCTATCATCTCTTTTAAATAAAATAGGGCACAGTCTGCTCCAAACAACCTGGATTCAGTGGTCTCTTCATCTGAGAGCCATTTAGCGATGTATTGCAGTTGGCTCCCTACATAGTAAACCTCATAGTTAGGGAGCCTTATTCCTCCTTTTTCGTAAAAGTTCTGCAACTTCCATAGTGCCACCCTATTCTGGTACCTTGCCACAGAAAATCCCTGCACATACCGTTCAGCTTGGTGAAAAACTTCCTAAGCCTGGGCAAGACCACCATCTTGAACATTGCACTATGCCCCATCATCGCTAGAGGCAGCTTCACCCAAAATTTCATACTCTTTTCAATTTTCGCTATGGCTACCTCAGTATTATTCCTATGTTCTTTTTCCACCGTATGGTACACATCTATCCCTAGGTACCAAAAGGTACCAACAGCCCAAGGAGCTTGCAACACCGGCAACTGCCCGATAGGGGTCCCCTTATAGCTACCTAGCGGGAAAATAATAGACTTCTGGGCGTTCACCGCTATGCCAGACAGCCCTGCATACCTTTCCATAACCTCCAGGATGTACTGGAGATTCTCCTCCGGGTACTTCAGGTACAACAGCAAATCATCCGCATACAAGGAGATCAGGTGTCGCTCCCCTCCCACCTCGATGCCTATAGTATCATACTGTAGTCTGAGGTATATAGCCAAAGGCTCTAGAGCTAATATGTATAACATAGGGGACCATGGGCACCCTTGTCTGGTACCTCTACCTAGTTGCCATCTCTCAGAAATCACGGCTCCCGTTTTGGCTCTGGCCAACGGTTCACTATATAGCATCTTTGCCCATCTTATGTATCCAGGCCCCATCCCATAGCCCGCCAGGGCCGCCAGCAGCCATGGCCATTTCACGGAATCGAAGGCCTTCACCGCATCTAGGGACACTATCGCCATTTCACCCTCGTTTTTTCTCGCCCATGCGACAACCCGATGGAGTCGCCTGTGATTATGAGTTATGTTTCTATTCGGAACATAGCCTGTCTGATCGGGGTTTTGTTAGTTTGCCAATGACTCTTCGCAACCTGCTTGCCAAGACAGCTGTCAATATCTTGCTGTCTTGATTCAGCATTGATAGTGGTCTGCAGGAGCTACAGCTATATCCAGGCTTGTTGGGCTTAGGAAGCGGTATTATGATTGCCTCTCTAAGCGACTCTGGCAGCCGTCCTATCTCAAACGCTTCGTTTAGCATATCTAACATCGGAGGGAGCACTTCCGCTTTATACACTTTATAAACTCACTTGGAAAGCCTAGTAGGTAGCTGTCTCACTGGTTCTTCTAACTCCTCTAAGGTAATCGGTGCATCCAGCTCCTCTCTTTCTTCGGCACTTATTGTGGGCAGACCTATGTCTTCTAGTGTTTCTTTTATCTCCTCATAACTGCGTCCCTCCACATCCCCGTAGAGTTCCCTATAGTAATTTGCAAACTCCTGATTAACTTCCTCCTGGGTGTCAGCTACACTGCTATCTTCTCTTGTTATTGTCCTAATGGTGGGTCTAGGGGTTTCGCTCTTGTATAACCATGCCAAAAGCCTTCCTGTTTTATCTCCTCCCGCATGCTGTCTCTCTATATATTTCTTATAATTAAGGTTACACAGCCTGTCCCATTGCTCTGCACATATCGGTTGCAATTTAAGTATCAGCTCTGTGTCTATTCCAGTATCATCATTCCCTCTTTGTGTTTTTTGCAGCTCCCTTTCTGCTTCATGTAGATCGGTCAGGATTCCTCCTTGCAGGCTTTTAGATTTTGCTATGGCTACGCCCCGCAACACCACCTTAAAAGCTTCCCATAGCGTGCTCGCTGAGTCCACGCTACCCGTGTTCACCTCAAAGTAGTTTATGATCTTATCCCTTATATATTCCCTAAAAAGGGAAACTTTAAGCGTCTCTTCCCGGAGCCTCCATTTTGGGATCCTCGCCCTTGGGGGACAGTATTGCCAACCAACAACTAAAGGCGAGTTGTCTGACAAGACCCTCGCTTTATATTCTGCCTGCACCGTTTCCATCATTATTTCCGACGTGGCAAAGACATAGTCCAGCCTCTTGTACAACTGTTGTGGGGCAGAATGATGGGAGTACTGTTTTTCCCGGGGGTGCTTCTTTCTCCATACATCTGTCAGACCAAAGTCGTCTAGCAGTGTCTGCAGCGCTCTTGCTGCCGGGGCAAGAATAGCCAATTTCCGATCTGATCTGTCCACCCTGGGGTTTAGTACACAGTTAAAATCCCCACCCCAGATCACTGCACTTCCCATACACATGCTAAGATTAGTACTCAAGGTTCTAAAATATGTAGCCGTATTCTGATTGGGTGCATATGTGTTCACTATGCTTATCTCCCTGTTCTCCACCAATCCCCTAAGTATGACCATTCTCCCATCCGCTTCCGCAGCTTCCTGCAACGAGTGATAAGGGACATGCAGTGCCACCCAGATAAGCACTCCTCTGGCGTAGGCAGAATATGTCGAGCCCGCCACAACCCCTTTCCATTTTTCATAACCGTTCCCAGCTTTTCCCGTGTCAGATGAGTCTCTTGTATCAGCGCAATATCTATCTTTTGTCTGTGCAGGTATAACATAACCTTGTTTCTTTTTAAATAGCTGTTGAGGCCCCTGACATTCCATGTGATTATCTTAAGGTCTCCCATGGCTTGTTATAGTTCCCATCCCCTCCCCCCATCAGTGCAGTCCAGTTCTCGTTTCTGTTTCTGTCTATATAGGCTCGTACCCGGTTCAAACTTCCCTTATCTACAAACACCTCAAACACCCCTCCCTCCCTCCTTCCCGCCACCCTTCCCTTCCCCAACATCACCCCCATTAACTGTTGCCCAGCTCCATCCCTGGATCCCAGGCACCCCCGCATCTAGCTCTTTCTGGCTCCCGCCTGTACTCGAAGCTCCGCAGGGTGAGGTCGCCCTAGTGGCTAACCTTCTACAACTACTACTATTACTCGAGGGGGGTAGGGTGCTTGCGTCCTGCCGCTCCTATTTGCTATAGTTCAAACGCACTTTACTGTACATTTTGCGCAAATATACGCGTGCCTATATTCAAGTCTTTTGGGTTCAACACAGTCAATGGTGTCCCCGCTAAATATCAACTTTACCCAGTCGCATCCCTTACTCATAATCACTATCATTATTTCTGCTGGGGTACCCGCTTTGCGTCACATCAATATACCTGCAATGTCCCCATCTCTTATCGCGCTCTTCTCGAGCTTACTCCGCATATGGTTCTGGACAACCCTGAAGATCTAGCCATGTTGTCGCTTCTTCGGGGGTGTGAAAAAAAACATCTTGCTTTTGTGCAGCACTTTCAATTTCGCAGGGTACATAAGCATGTATTTTATTCCCGTCATGCGTAATCTCCTTTTGATTGCCACATAACTGTACCGCTGTCTCTGGACCAACATTGTGTAGTCTGGATACGCTGTGATGGTGCATGAAGCCCTTTCAATCGTTCCTCCTTTGCGAAAGTACTCCAATATCCTCTTGTGATCCTTGTAGTTCAGTATTTTAGCGATTATTGCTCGGGGGGGCCCCGGCTTCGCTTCCTCATGAGGGCTCTGTGTGCACGCTCCACTGCAAATCCTGGCAAAAGTTTTTTGGCCCCTATTTCTTGTAAGAGCAGGTTCTCAACGTAGTCCGGCAGGCCAACCACGCAGATGTTAATCCTCCTTGCTCTTCCTTCTGCTTCCTCGGCACAAATCTCCAGGTTAGCTACCTGCTGCTTCAGTACATGAACCTCTTTTGCATTGTTGGCGCTGGTATCCGAGTTGGTTTTCACCGCACTCTCCAAGCTGCTTGTTCTCTCTGCCAACGCCCTAACATCTTGTCGTAGCAGGGCGACGTCAATGCCTACTGCGTCTATCTTGGCCTCCAGGGAGGTGCGCAGGTCCGCCATCGCTGTTCCCCATGAGTCTCTCAGCTGTGATAGCAGCCAGAATCTGATGGTTTTCCGTCGATACGGTGTTCTCTGCCGGTGCTGTCGCGCCCTTAGGTGCCGTGGTCACTGGAGATAGTTGCGTCTTGGTAAATGGTTCTATTGTGGGTTGCTTGTTCTTGTTCTTGCTTATGGCCCCTCGCCCAGTCATCTTGCGGCCGCAGTTTGTGTCTGAGGTTGTTTGGTCTCAGATGTATCGATCTTGCTCCTCTGATTTGATGTGGCCCCAATGCAGTATTTCGGGTCTGGGTCAATTGTTCAAGGAAACCTCTATTTATGCTTGTGTTTGCTGGGTTAGTTCTCGAGTGGGTTGTGACCTCCCACGTTTCAGCCTGTTTTATTGCGTCATGGAGAGCACTCTTTTTTCCTGTCCTGTTCACCTGGCTCTTCGTTGTGCACAGCTGCCTGTATCCTTAGTAGTCTTCTTCCTTTCAATTGTTTTAGCTTTTAATATGCCTACCGTGCAGGAATAATACCCAGCAATCTGTGCAGCTCCTCTGTTCTGTTCGATCTAACGCCCGATAAGTCGCTTGACTCAGCGGGCCTCAATACTGCAGTTTTGCACGCACGGGTGCCCCCATGTATTGCTGGAGCGCCCGACTCTCATGCTCGGAACCGGCATTACTACCGGAAGCTGTTCTGGCCATCCGCCGCACCTCTGCTGTTATTATGCGGCCCCAGCGCATTCAACGTGTCTTTACACACGGGCGGCAGGGAGCCGCTCGCACAATGATCCCTTGTTTCTGATGGGGCCACGCAAGCTCCAGACGCCGGTCCCTACCTTTGTCAACGTGCGGCTCCTGCACCCAAAACCTGGGTCCGCCTGTTGCTTGTGCTTGACAGGGTAGCACGCGATCTCGCTGCCAATCGCCGCTCCCCGTTCTGAGAGCAAAGGTTCACGCGACCTCCAGGATACAATGTCTCCGCATTCGCCTCACGCTCGGGTCTTATTCAACTGATTTTGCCACCCGTCCTTTGTTCACCGCCATCTTGGATACTTTGTTTCGGTGTCAATTTCACCTCTGCTGCTCACCCGATCAGCTCAGTTTTTAGAGTGGTGGCAGAGCATCTGTTTACACGCTCGTGTTTCCATTTTTGGAATAGGCTGTTCATTCAAAATGCATGTTCTTACGGATCGATGTCGGATCCCTGGAGCAGCTCTTCCAGGCACGTCCTATTACATGGCTAGTTAGCCATAGTGCATCTCCTTGGACCATTATTTCAGGAGAAACTTTCACGCATACCCCTGATGGTAGAATAGAGGAACTTTCAGTGAAAATCAGTCCACATGGTTACGGTGATGTTGAGATTGAGATGCTTGGAAAATCCAAGCGTGTGGAAGGATAGAAGGTTTGAAATTGTGCTGCAGATATCTATGTGGCCAAGAAAGGTTAATCTCTCTTGAGATGGAAGGAGTAGAGGAGCCTTGGAATTCGAATTCAAGCAAACCTGGAGGTGCCTGTATCCATAGCAGAAGTACAGGATAGATCGGTGAATGAATTTCCAGAAGTTGTTTCTGACCTCTTGGGCCGGCTGAAAGATTTTGAACATCACATCAGATTAAAAACTAATGCTACTCCAGCTGTTCACAAAGTATGTCCTGTTCCCCACCACCTTCATTATCAACTCAAGGAGTAACTTGACAAATGGTTGCAGAAGGGTGTGATTGAAAGGGTTGATTACACAGAATGACTATCTCCTGTGGTTTTGGTGGCAAAGGCAAATGGAAACCTGAGGATTTGTGTTGGCCTTCGAGATTTGAAC
This sequence comes from Ambystoma mexicanum, assembly GCF_040938575.1. Lineage (NCBI taxonomy): Eukaryota > Metazoa > Chordata > Amphibia > Caudata > Ambystomatidae > Ambystoma > Ambystoma mexicanum. The sequence continues at coordinate 342,601,182 of NC_090923.1, read as the reverse complement.
AGAAACATATTGGTGGACAGGCATCTCTTGCCCGTGATATCAGACGTTTTGGCTCTTTTGGGGGGTGCCAGCCATTTTGCAGTGATTGACCTTTCTTCCGCTTACTATCAAGTGCCACTTACACACAATTGTCAAGAACTCAATTCTTTCATCACACCTGGAAGGGAACTTAAAGTACAGTAGAATACCCTTCGGTCTAGCATCGGTGGTTGCTGTCTTCCAGCAAGTTATGGGAAAAGTGTGTGAGGGTGTGGGGAGAGTGATTGTTTTTCAAGATAATGTATTGATCCATGCCAGCACTCCTCAGGAGCATGCCAAAGTGTTGAGAGAAGTGTTGTGCAAATTGAGGGAAGCAGGGCTTACTGTCCAAAGTAGTAAATGCAAAATAGGTGTGCAGTGTGTGGCATATTTGGGTCATTGTGTATCAGCTGAAGGAATTGTACCCAAGCATAGTTTGATTGAAGCAATAAGTCTGCCCCCTGAACGCAAGGATAAGCAACAGCTTTGTTCTATTTGTAGGTTTGTAAGAGTATTATCGTAAGTTTGCAGAGAAATGTACGGTTTTGTCAGCATCCCTTTGAGCATTGTTGAAGAAAGGAGTAAGATACGTATGGTCGGGGGAATGTAAGGAAGCAATCAAGGAAATTAAGAGTTGCATTGCCAATGCCCCATCCTTGGTAAGTTTTCCACTGGAAGCAAGACACATCTTACAGTTGACGCTAGCATTTTGGGTTTAGGAGCATCGCTGACGCAGAGAGATTGCAAAGGGGAAGAGCGCCTAGTAGCGTTAGCTTCCAGGGCCTTGAGTGATAAAGATAGTAACTATTTGGTAGTGGAGAGGGTGGCTTTAGCCGTGTATTGGGCTGTGCTACACTTCAATAGATTAATTAAAGGGGGAATTCAATTGGCATTGAAAGCTGTATTGGCATGGCGTGCAGTTTTGAGACAACTGATTTGGGGTTATTGTACCACCCCCCACTCGGTGACCAAGGTTTCACCTTTTGTTTCATTAAAGGGCCATGAGCCAGGAACAAAGTTATACCCTGGTTGGATGGGCTCAGCGGTTCCAGTTTTGGTGGATCATGAGAAAGTGATGAGGGTAGTGAAAGAGGGGCAGGTTCATTATGAAAAGGTCTTTAATGAGTTCCATGGTGTGAAGGATTGCATGTGGATGATTGATGATTTGGTTCTGGTAACAAATCCAAGGGTGGGTCCCAAATGTTGTGAAAGCAAATTCCTGGGTCCCAAAAAGATTACAGCTCTAATGAGTGGTGGTGGTTGAAGGAGGAGAAGTTTGGTCAATGGGTAGACTAGCTTCTTTCAAGGAGGGTTTGTTGGCAAGTAATACTGAGGAAAGGAAAGAGGGAGTCAGTGATGAGACAAGGCTCAGGAAGGATGTCCCTGATTTGCAGTAGTGTGGGGCGGCCACAAAGGACGGTCTCAGTGGTAGCAGTTCTACTGGAAGGGCGATGAAAGGCCCAGGATATCTGAAAGATTTTGTTCAGTAACGTTGCATTCTGTTCACTGTAACAGCTAACTCATGTTGGTCAGTGTGCACCACTGTGTTCACTATCATACCTTATCAATGTATTCATTTCCAAGTTTTTTTCGTTTTGTTGTTGTTCTCTCCTTAAGAAGGAAGATATGGTATGTCCTGTTTATATTATGCCATGTCCAACTCTCCATTTCCGTACCTTGCTTTCTCCCCATCTTCTGCATTCTAATTCTGTTAATTGGTTCTGGAATTGTTGTTGTTCGGTGGTCGGTTGGTGGTTGAGGCCACAGCTGAATGTCGGCCCCATCTCATCAAGTAGCATTTAAATTCTTGAAAAGATTATAGTATTGCAAAATGTACAAATAAATAACATTGGTGCGTGGCTTTTTTTTATTAGACCAGAACTGGAGGAGGAAAGAAACGCTCTAATCCTTCAATCGGCTGCCAATAAGAAACAGCTTAAAGAGATTGAGGATAAGATTCTGGAAACCTTGCAGTCTTCTGAAGGGAACATTCTGGAAGATGAGAGTGCTATACAGATTTTGGACTCTGCCAAGCTCATGTCTAATGAAATTTCAAAGAAGCAGCAAGTAAATATTCAGAACCTATGCTTGTTAAGAATATGCAATGATGTTGATATCATAATATTTGTTTTCTCTCAGGGTATTACTAATATCCAAAATTCGTCCAAGCACAAAACCCATTGTGCTTCTCAAAAGTATCAAATGTTTCAATCGTATGGGACAACTCCTCCAAAGTGTTTGGACTGCAAGTGCTAGTGCATGTCACCATTTGTGCCAAAAGAAAGATATGGCCTGTTCTGAAATGGCATTTGAATGTGTGCATCTGAAATGCTCTCCTGTTACCCATGCTATGCATTTGTGTAAATTAGGGAGGCACTGCTGTGCATTTTAAAGCGCATCCCTTATTCAAAAACAGGATGCACTCTAAAATGCGCAAGAAATGAAGGCATTTACCTGCGCCTGTTTGGAACTGGTACAAGAGGATACACATTGCATTTTTATAGTGCAGCAACAGCGATATTAACCTCTGGTGTCTCACTTGCATTTCTATCCCTCAAACAGGGATTGGAATGTTGTTTCTTTATTTAGTATTTCACAATGCCAGGTCATCCAAGGACCTGTCACTGTAAAAGTAATTCCCAGCACCCAATCGGGTGCTGGGAGCCTGTAATACATTAGTCTGGATAACTTCCCCATCTCTTATGTATGCAAGGGGATTGGCCAGTGCATCTTGTGTGATGCTGTCCAGCCCCCTGAAACGCAGAGGTCATCTTTCATTCATAAAGGTGACCTTCTAATTTTTCTAAAATTAATGCAAATAAAAAACACATCTGCTCTTTTTTTAATTTTGTGTTAGTTTTTGTTATTCTGCCCCTCTATGCGCATGCCGTGAGCTGAACATTATTTTGGGACTAATGTCTAGGACTAATGAGAGGTTCTGGCTTCTGTTAATGTTTCTTGTTGCATAGGCTCACTAGCTGTTCCCGACGCAGCAGACGCCGTTCTAGCATTTCTTATAGGTCAATATCGGTCGGTAAATGCATAGGAAACTGTCTTCTTTTGAATTTGAAAGGCATTTTTGTATCAGATGGAATGAGAGGTGTGCATGGTATAAGAACAGTATCTAAGTTTAATACATCGATTACACTGGCCTCTATGATGGTTCTTTGTAGACTATTAATTGTCAACCTTGTATCATTGCAGAGTCCCCGTGATGGCATAAGATTGTATAGTAGCATCATTACAGCACTTGCAGTTTTAGCTCATGAGGAAGCATTCCTACTGCAGCGTTTTGCTCTTTAGAGACTGAAACGTTGAGCCGGTAATTAACTGTTCCTTTACACTGGAACCGCCATGCCCTGCGTGAACAGAAGTGGGGGTGGAAAGAAATAACTTGAAATTATTCCGAATGTTTCATGCACTTTCCCATTTCGACAGCAGAGGGTAGCCTAATGCTGATAAATTGCATCAGCTTAGTGCAGGAACATACCTACAAAGAACACTTAGTTGGCCATGACTGTCTACACTCAAACTACCTGCGCCCACTCCTCTTCCCTACGATCAAGTGTAACTCTTCCAGAGGTCTGCCTTTCTCAGTAACCTGCTATGTAACCTTCTCCCTCAGTACAATGCTTTTTTGCTCTCTAAAGTGTTGTTTGTTTTTAAATGAAAACCTTACGGTGACTCTCTCTCTTTTTTAAGCTGCTAACAGGGAGTAGACAACCAGAGCTGGTGTGTACCGTAAAGGGGCATGCCTGTCTATTTTATTTAATATTTATTTCCCAATTTATTCTTAGAAGTTCACACTAAATTGTTCTGGACCAAAGAACCATGGCTGCAAAACAAATGTCAGCTATTCCGTATGCATGGATTTTTCGTTTTATGTTCGCAACATCCCGCATTTTTATGCAGCTTAGATCAATGAGCCTCATTATGATTCACTGCCGTGAATCCGCCACCACCGTTGTTTCCATACCGGGTGTATGAGTTCTAAAGGCAGAGGTGTCATTCCCGCCAGACCTGGCGGGTTTAACACCACCCGCCTGCAGGCGCACGTGGATGCAGATGGTAATGGTGTCTCCACTTCCCCATTCCCATTGAGTCCTTTGGGACTCAATGGGAATGGGGATTTACCGAATTCCGCCTCCGAGATTCCCGGGTCACCGGGGTAATAATGCCCCGGTAATTCCTGTAATCACGGAGGAGGAATTGTAATACGAGTCCAGCGGTAACCTGCCGGAATTTCAGGCACGGTTACCACCGGACTCGTAATGAGGCCCATTGTGTTTGTGTTTCTTCCTCAAACTTAGGTAATTGAAACTCATTTCATTTTGAAAGAAAGCGACCCATTTTAATAATGCAGATCTGTTACTTTCTTCGATGGCTTTCATTCCTTTTTGCTACTCTCCCATTTGCACTGCCATCGCCACATGAGAGAAAAGTAGCCTGAAGCTTGTTATTCAATCCAAATACTTTATTTCGATCCAATAAATAGATCATAAAAGTCAAACACAGATTTTACAGCATTCCAAATCACTCAATACAGAGCAATAAATAATTAAGACATTAATATAATGCTGTAAAATGTGGCACTGTTGTTCCAGGATCACAGACCGCAAGGTCAAAAGCAAAATGTAAAAACCCAGGGTTACCGATGCAAGGCTGATGATAAGGTGACGTGTTTACGTCTCACCTACCAAGCTTGGAGCAAGTAATTCCCCAAACAATTGGTTGTCAGCTCACAATCTCCCGTCAAGCAAAGGTGAAGCACTAAATCAATTCCTCTAATGCAAAACTGATTAAATAGTAGTATTAGAAATCTTTTCCTAATGTGAGAGTACTTTGGACAAAATAAAATAAAATGCACTACACTTTCAACCTCATATGAGCAGAAAGGGCAGGCTGCTGCTATACTCATATTCCAGTGGTGCCTGACTTCAGCTAAGAGAAGAGTCCCCATGCATAGTTTCATATACAGTGCTTTCATTGGTTTTGGTTTCATTCTGTCCAAATAATCTCCAAGACAAGGATATTCTTTCCTGGACTGATATAGAGCCAGTCTGGCAGACCTTACGAGTTTCTCTCGGGTTTCTCTCAACCGTTTGCTTTCGTAGGCTTTTCTTACCAGTGTTTTGGGGCTCTCCTGAATAGTCTCTGGACGAGACCAATAATTCTCCATCCCCAAGGCAGTCAACTCTTTTTTGATGACAGGAGAACCCGGGTAAATCAGCTCTGCCTGGTTGAGACAAAACCTCTTTGACAGCATCTCTGTACTGGCTCAGATTGTCGCTAGTCCAGAGTCTCACCCAGTAAAACACCGGCCTCAAGCAACATAAGAAGCTAATTCTTTGCATTCCTAACTCCCAGAAAACTGGGGCATTCGGAGTATTTGCTGGCAAGCCTAGGGATGCTTTAAGAAATTTCTGCTCAATGACCCGGATTGTGTCTTATTTGTGGGCACTCCACAGCTCGGCCCCATACAGGGCGGCCTGTCTGGCCTGGCACTTATAAATCTGTAAAACAATGCTTAACTGGCCTGTCCCGTGGGCCTGCATAAATCCTGACATAGCCCCACAGTGCCTGGTCAGCTTCAAGCCTGCCCTGTTCATGTGGTCCTTGCAGGCACAGTTCCCAGTCAACCGGACCCCCAGATAATCGTAGCTCATGACCTGTTCAATCATCCCACTGCCTGAGCTAATTGTTACCCTAGGAATATTCCTGGCCCTTTTTCTACTGAACACCATTGTCTTGTTTTTTTTAACATTTATTGAGAGTCCATTACTTTTACGGAAACTCTCAAATATTTTAAGTTGCTTCTGCAGGCCTTTGAAGAACTGCGTCAATCGCAAATAAAAGGATCGGGATGTGTTCACCAGCCAACGATGGGGCATCAGACTTCTCGGCCAGCATTAGTCAATAACCCCATTTATAAAAAGGCAAAACAGAATTGGTGCCAGGACGCAGCCCTGCCTGACTCCAACATCCATTTTTAATCCAGCAGTGGTTTTCCCCTTGTCCCATATATGATTTTCACCACATTATTATCATAGAGAGATTAGATTGCTCTTAAAATGGCGAGTGATACCCGCAACTTAATCAATGCATTCCACAATTTTCTTCTTGGCACACTGTTGAATGCCGTTTTTAAATCAACAAAAACTGCATAGATGTTTGTGGCTGTAAAACAACATTTGTCCAAAATCAGACAAGCCTCAGCACTTGGTGCACCGTACTAGTGTTATGCTGGAAGACAGCCTGGAGGTGATGCAAAACCCCCCTCTGCCAACTCCATGCATCCAAGTGGCCCAAAACTGTCTTGGCAAAAATCTTGCCCCCGGCACCCAAGAGGGAAACAGGCCGATAATGTTCTAGGCGGCCCATATCTCCCTTCTTGTTATGGGGCAAGCTTGTTATACCTCCACCTGAGACTGGACTGGACCCATTATGTTGGGCACATTTCTGGAACATATCTATACTCTTTGTGTAGCTGAGCGTGGGAGAGCGGTCGCCGGTGGCCCCGAGGGAACTGCAGGCCTGGAAGCCCTGCCTCGGCATCCGTGAGTAGATTGTGTTTGTTTTTTAAATAAAAAAAAAGAAAAGTTTCATCTGCGCTCGTAGCGCGTTGTTGTGCCTGCTCTCCCCCTCCCCTCCCACTTCCTGGTTCTCCTCTCCCTCCCGCCTCCCTGCCCGCCCACACCCCCCTCCCCTTCCTATCCTCCCTCTTCCTATAACTACACCCTTTGGGGCAGCCCTCTGCCCGGCAGCCCCCTGCGGCTAAGGGCCCCAAGGCCAAGGGCGACTCCTTCAGTTGCGGCTCCCTGTGTGTCTGCAGGTGTCCGCAGGGGACGCAAGGCGCCTGTACTTTGCCATTTCCACCTTCGCGCGGCCCACCCCACCTACACCTGGTCTCTTCCTTCGCATGGTGTCTTCACCTCACTGTGCTCCACAGTTGAGGTATACTTGGGTTTTTTCTCCCCTCGCAGGATTCTCTAACTTAGGTGGCCTCTGTACCTAATACTCATTTACTGTTCTGAAATGTGGTAAACTTGGGCTTGCCGCTCACGTCCTGCCTGCGTGCTTCAAGTATCGTCTGTCTTCCCGCCCCCACACTCCCTCCTACTCCATGGTGCTCTCTATCTCGCCTATCTTCTCTAACTGCTTCTGTATTGACTATCCTGCTCTCCTCACTAAATCTGGTAGGAAAAAGTTTAAAAAGGACATCCTGGTCTCCAACCCAGGCCTCCCTATTGCTGACACCTACACTAGTGCCTGCTCTAAGGAAACTCTCACTGACATCCTCTTTTTCGTGCCTTCACCTGACCTATGGACCCTTCATATGGTCTCTGTGCTCTCTCCTTTTTCCTCTTCTCCCAGTAATGGTGGCACCTGTTGGGATGTCCTCTTGGCCCCCTTCCGCTCCTCTAAGGCCATCATTAATGTCTACGCTAATGGGACCGTCTTGGTCCAAGGCCCTCAGGCCAACCTTCACCTCTTTGATAGACGCTTCCTTCGCCTCATCAACTTCCTTTCCTCCCCTGCTGTCCCCCCCCTGTCTTCGGCTACCTTTCCTCTACCCTCCCTCCCTGCCCCCTCTCGCACTCCCACTTCACCTCCTTCTTCTACACCTCCGCAGGGCGTACCTCTGATCTGTACCCCTCCCGGGAGTCCTTCAAGGATGGCAACCTTCTCCACTTTGCCACTCTTAACTCTTGCTCTGCCATCAAGCATTCCTCCGATATCTGTCGCCTTCTTGAGGAACTGGACCTTGACGTCCTCGGTCTCACTGAGACATGGTTCACAGCCAGCTCTGTCACGAGCTTTGACACACTCCTACCTGAAGGTTACAAGATCCTCTCTGTGCCCAGGCCCAACCGTGCAGGGGGGGGTGTTGCCCTTATCTTCCCCGAGTGGATTCCTGCCACTGTCACTCCTACGCAGACCTACTCCTCTTTTGAATGTCTTGTCTGCCGACTCTCTCTCTCTCCTAGCCATTCCCTTACCGTGGCTACTATCTATCGGCCACCTGGTCAAATTTCCTCCTTCCTCTCTGAGTGGGCTGACCTCTCCTCCTCACTCCTGTACTCTACCACTCAACTCCTCTTTCTTGGTGACTTCAACATCCACCTAGATGCCTCCTGTCCCCCCACTGGACTCTTTCGTGACCTCTGCGACTCTCTCTCACTCTCTATTCTCCCGTCTGGGCCTACTCATTCTGCAGGGCACACTCTTGATGCTCTGATCTCTTCTGACCTTCCCCTCTCTGTCCCTCTCTCCACTCCTCTCTCCTGGAGTGATCACTTCCTCCTATCCTCCCACCTCACCCTCCCTACCCCACAGGCAAAGCCACCCTCATCATTGCCACCCACCTTCTCGGTCATCCGACCCATGAAGCGCGTGTCAGTTGCGGCTTTCGCTGCCACCTTCTCGCCCCCCCCTCCCCCTTCGGCTGACTCCCACCCTGACACAGCCCTCTCCTTGCTCCACTCTGCTATATCTGATACTCTTGATATCTTTGCCCCTGTCATGAAAATCCGCCTGAAGCCCAAAGCCAAATGTAACTCCTGGTATGATTCGGATCTCGTCACCCTAAAACGCAAGTGCAGGGTGGCAGAGAGGAAATGGCGTGCTTCATGTTCATCCTCTGACAAACTGGCCTGCCGCCTGCTCCAAAGGCAATACCGTCTCTCTGTTCTCACCAAGAAGAGAGCCCTTATCCAAGCCCGCATCTCTGCGGCATCTAACAACTCGGCTGAACTCTTTACAATCTGCAAGGAGCTTGCCAACCCTGTTGCAGTCTATACCTCTCCTGTCCCCTCCCAGGCCCTCTGCACTGCACTGGCCTCCCACTTCATCTCTAAAACTCAGGACATCCTGTCCTCACTCTCCTCCTATCACCTCTCCCCCTCTCTTCCCTGCTCTTCCTCTGGCCCTTCTGCAGCCACCCCTCCTCCCTCCTTCTCTGCCTTTCCCCTTTTTTCTGCTGACGAGGTTTTCAGACAAGTCCAATCTATGAAAGTCTTGTCTAAACAGATTCACCCCTGTTCCTCCAAAACTATCAAGGACCACATTGACTCCCTGGCTCCTGCCCTGGCTGACTTTTGCAACCACTCCTTCGCCTCTGGAGTCTTCCCATCCCCCCTCAAGCACTCCCTTGTGCACCCTCTCCTTAAGAAACCCTCTGCCGACCCCTCCTGTCCGGCTAACTATCGCCCAATCTCCATCACTCCCTTCCTGGGCAAGCTCCTGGAGAAACTGGCCATCTCCCAGCTTAACCTCCATGCTGAAGCTGTTGATAGTCTCCATGACCATCAATCTGGCTTCAGAGCGGCCAGAAGCACGGAAACTGCTCTCCTGAACATCCGTGAGGACCTGCTCTTGAACCTCGACTCCAACACTCCGTGTGTTCTCATTCTGCTCGATCTCTCTTCTGCCTTTGACACTGTTAACCATGCCATCCTGCTCAACCGTCTCCGTGATAACCTGGGTATCACTGGTCAGGCTCTGGCGTGGCTGACCTCTTTCCTTTCCAATCGACCCTCCCAGGTCCAACTTGGGTCCTTCCTCTCTGACATCTTTTTCTCCACCTGTGGCGTTCCCCAGGGATCTAATCTCTCTCCCTGGCTGTTCAACCAGTATCTGGCACTCCTTGCCCACCGCATCGCCGCCCTCTGCCCCAACTTTCAGTGCTATGCGGATGATACCCAGCTCATTTTCAGGCTACCCTCGGCCTCCTCCTCCTCTCCCTCCCTCATCTCTGACTGTCTGTCTGCTATCCAGGAATGGTGTGCTGCCAATGACCTCTGCTTTAATGCTAGTAAGACTGAGATCCTACTCATCGGCACACCCACTCCCCCCTTCCCTGCAGCTCTCAGGCCGGCCTCTCTTGGCCCTCTTCCTGCTCCTACCTGCAAGGCAAAAAACCTCGGGGTCATCTTCGACTCCACACTCTCCTTCTCTCCTCATATATCTGACGTCTCTAAGAAGTCACATTACCAGCTGCACCTCCTCAGAGGTATTCTTCCCTTCCTTGCCTTCCCCCAGAAGCTCACTGTCTCCCGAGCCCTGGTTCTCTCGAAGCTGGACTACTGTAACAGCCTCTATCTTAATCTGCCTGCCTCCACTCTCCGCCCTCTGCAACTCATCCAGAACAGAACTGCGAGACTTGTCCTTGGTCTCAAGCCCAGGGACCGTATCTCTCCAGGACTGAAATCTCTACACTGGCTCCCAGTGGCTGCGAGGATTAAGTTCAAAACCCTCTGCATTGTCCACAAGGCCTTCTGGGGCCTGGGGCCTAAATACCTTCAACTCTCTCTTCCTAAATATCTTCCTTCCAGAGCCCTACGCTCATCCGTCTCCAACTCCCTCAGGGTCAGCCGCTTCTCGAAGCAACGAGCTGGGGGTAGATCTCTCTCCGCGGCAGGGGCCTCCCTCTGGAACAGCCTTCCTGCCTCCCTGAAACTTGAGGAGAACCATCTCCGGTTCCGGAAGCACCTCAAAACCTTCCTCTTCACTTCTGCTTTTTCTCTCCCTCTCCCCTGCTAAATTCTTCACCAATACTGCACTGATTCTGCAATCTGGGCCACTCTCACCGACCTCGGTCCTGGGCCCAGTCACTCTTCACTTGCACTGCCTCCCTGGCAACCCCTGCACTGCGGGACTGTCTCTGTATCACTACAGCCCCCCCAGCCCCCAGCACTTGTCTGCACTTACCTTACACTTGCCACCAGCTGGCCCTATTTATTTATTATTTTATTTCTATTCTACTTATTTGTACTGCACCCCCCCCCCTTCCCCTTGCACTTTTTCCCTTCCGCCTACCCCTGCACTTGCACGGTCTGAATGACACCTGGCCTAGTAGGATCGTTGTCTGTCTTCCCCTTGTTCCCCGCTCCCTGCCTCGTCGCGCCTTGAAACACTTGTGTATAGGCGCGTTACAAATGCCATATCATATCATATCATACTTCTCTGGATCTGGGCTCATCACGGAGAGCAGATATGCGTTTGGTGTCTCTGATAGTGCTGTGTATACCATTAGCTCCAAGGCTTTCAAGACTGAGATGTTGGTGATAATACAATTTAGGCAGATAGTAGCTTCAGCTATTTGCACCACACTTCTAATACAGAGCCGATCCAGAACACTTTGGTGGATCATTTTCATTTGACTCTTGCAGTAATATAGAGTTCATTCATAATCTTGCACAACCAAAAATATTACCAAGGGCATTGAAGCATGCACCTTCTTATGCTGAGCAAGTGCTGTGAGAAAGCAACATGTCAGATTGAAATACCTGGGCTCTGGCTCTGAGGAAGCATCCAATATTTATCATACTCCTCAACAAGAGGTCAGTAAGGACGCAAATACTGGCATTCTGCTGAGGGACCCTAAGTTCCTCACAGTTTAGGGTACAGCCATGTGCTAAAATTTCTATTGGGTTTATTCCCCAACAGGTTTATTATCTTTTTAAATACTTCCAGAAGCAGACAGCATCCAAAAATCAGAGACAATCTTTACAATGCAGGATGATTCTCGGGGTACATCAGTATTCCGTTAGCAAGAAGTATAGGAGTCCCCTGTTCCAAGATGTTTCCCTATGAAAATATAATTGGTTTGTGGATCATGATTACAATCTTCTGCATACCTTCCCTCGTGTTCCTCTGTTTCCCCACACCCTTCTTTAGTTGAGTGGGTACAAACCCCTATGGCTCCAGTCTGGCTAAGAAGGACATAGTATTCAGAGCTCCTGGACCTAATAATTTGTCCTCAAAAGGGGTGTGTGAGAAACCTGAAGGTGTCTCACGTACTAGTCCCTGGGGATTTGCCATCCAGAGGGCCAGGATACGGCTATTGCTATTGGATCCAGTTTCTGGGGTTGGACCAGTGAGGGAGGATCACATGAATTGGGGGGGGTCCTCAGGGTGGGACACCAACGGGTGAGACGTGGTAGCCCCCTTCTTATAGCACCTTTTCCCTATCCTACCCCGTAGGATATTCAAACACTCGATCCCCCTTTCTGACACAAATACTTTGGTACACCGCGAAAGACGACGGACAAACTCCAGAGCCATTTACCTGATATGTCCCAAAACAAGGGTCAGGCAAAGTCAGACAATTGACCAGAATCACACACACCTGGCGACCCTTTCCATTCCCCACAGGGATGAAAGGTGGAGCACGAGAGCACAATATGAGCAAGGCAGACCGCACAACGAGACATCTATCCAGACACGGCAGTACAAGATGAGGAGAAAGGCGGCAAGCCCCAAAAGGCTGACCAGGAGTCAAGCGACCTTGCCCTTTCCAACCCAGGCCCGCGAAACCTCAGCAGAAAGAATCGTAAGACCGTGAACAATGGCCCAAGTTTGTGGCAGCAGATGGCAACGGTACATGGAGCGTGTCTATGCTGATAAGCAGGAGATAGAGAGACTCCTGCTACCGTGGTACTTGCCTTGACTTCCAATACGAAGAAACCCAAAAGATTCATCACAGCCGGTGAGTCGAGGGGAGAACCGATAAAGAAACCGAACTGTGTTGAACAAAAGTAGCAAACGGCTGATTGCGGAAAGCATAAAGAACTGTTGTGAAAGGGGAAAGCCAGCTGCAGATGAGCCAGGCACTGCGAGGGTGCTCGCTCGAGAAACTCTGGGCGATTACCTGATTGTTCAACTACTGTTACCAGAAGGCCTTGGGACAGGCGAGAAGAGAGTCAAAGTGGTCATACAGGGTCTAGTAAAATCCTCTGTACAATCGAAAGTCTTTGACCGGCAGATGATCGTAAAGCTAAGGGAAGTGAATCCCACAATATAAGAAAAGTGGAAAGAACGGTGTGTTGACAAGAGTGTACCCGGCAGAGGGTTGTCCATAGGTGAACTGTTTAAAACATTAAGATTCATGAATATAATATCACAAAGGAGATTACGTAGAAAGCTGTAGTGTACCCGACAAAGGCAGGCATGCTGTCATGGCAACAGGCCTCAGAACACCAAAACCACACCATCTAGTGATGGGGGCAATGGGTCACTTGACTCACTTATGTTCCTTTGGGACCTATAAACACAGGGGCCCTGGCTGAACTCAGGCCTGGCGTCTTTGGCACCAGGCACATATAGAGATGTGAGCAGGAACACTTTATTTCAGTGTAGGAGTGCTTTTATTTTACACAAACTTTCCAGGAGCTGAAAGCCTTTATTCCAGAGAACATCCTCATGTGCTGACTCATCGGGTTTGGCTCCCTAGGCCTGGTCTTCATGTGCTGATTCATCGGGTGTGGCAGGCAGGCTGAACCTGGTAGGCGTGGCTTCAGAAGCTCAGCTATATAAGCTGCTCCATCCTTAAGGCCGGTGCTTCGCGTTACTGTGCACTTGCGTGCAACATGACGGTCACCGCTGCTCAGACCAGTTTACTTACCTTTGGAAACCAAACATTGTCCTGTATACTCACCTCCCGGAAACCAGTGCTTCATCACTTCATCTGCAAACTCCTCTCCTGACATCCAGTGATCTTGATCCCGACGCTGCAGCACCGCACTCCGCATCCATGAACTCGGACCCTGTGAAGACGAAGAAAGACAAGGTTAGAACACCCGTCCTTTGAACCCTGCACGCCCCCTAGTTAACAATTTACCAGCTACTGTACCACTGCAGCTTCATTCCTCATTCCCTCTGGCTGTCGCCTCGAGCTCTGCAGCTTCTGCCAGGCTGGCAACATCACCTGCAAGGGAAGAAAGCAAAAGAGCAAACATCAAAAGTGGAACGGACAGCAATACAAGACAACAAACTTTACAATGCAACAAGGAAAGACAAAGGCAAACAGGAACACTTACCTGAAGTATAATGGCTAAGTCGCAGCAGGACTGGACTACCACGTGCAAGGGACCAGTGAAGGAACTCGGTCCAGATCATACAAGCGCCCCTGCCAGAAGCAGCAGGACGGAGTGCTCGCCAAAACTAATAAACAGGTGAGCTTTCCAGTGACAGCACATCCCACGGGTACCACGGTTTGGGAGAAGTGGTCTGGAAGGGTATCAGGCGCACAAGCTGGCATACTCACACCCCCTATTCTCCACGCAGGAGCAGTCCCGAGCAGCATCACCGATTACCACCAGTCACCACAAAAGCGTAGAGGGTGAAGTTGGCGCCGAGCGACCTCACCCCCGGGAGGGCTGCAACCGTGCCCCACCGCCTCTGCAGAGACCAGGTGAGCGTAACAGAACGTGAAGCCTCTTTGAATCTCTGCCTGGGCGTTATGGAAACTTCTGAAACGGACCAGTTGGCCCGATTACTGGGAGAGTTCCGGGCTGAAGTTCATGCCTCTAGACAGGAAACCAATGCCCTAAGAAGGGATCTAATTGTGAACCGGGTGCGGACAGATTAACTAGCAAGGCAAATGCTCCAGGCACAGGCAGGCCAGGTCCCACTGCCGGGGTATGCCCCTCCTGCCGCGCCTCCACAGCCCACACCATTACAGGTGGTTCTTCCAGGGGCGGGTTCCCCTGGCCCCACCAGAACACTTCGCAGGCTATCCGAATAAGTACGCCAACTTTATGAATCAATGTCGCCTACATTTCTTGTGCAGACCAGGGGCATTCCCCAACGATCAAGCGAGAGTGGCATTTGTACTCTCTTATTTGGGAGGTAGTGCAGCGGACTGGTCAATACCCTTGGTAAATCAGGATGATCCTTTGCTTCGAGACTGGAGGTTTCCAGCGTGAAATGGAGAAAATATTTTCACGGCAGCATACTCAAGGGCGGGCTCAGGACAATGAACTGTTATCACTACGGCAGGGTAATCAAGACCTACTAACATATATCGCTTCCTTCAGTCGTCTAATAGCACAAACTAACTGGCCAGAGGAGAAAAGAACTACGCTCTTTTACCAAGGCTTGTGAGGGGAACTTCAGGGCGTATTAGCCCAAGTAGTAAATACCCCGGAAAGATGTGATGAATACATCGACCTGACAGTGCAGCTCGATCACAGATTGCAGGATCGAAAGATGGATCGGGCCAAGGCCGAGGGGCGGTGGGTCTACGTGCGACCCTGTGAGAATCAAACCAAATCACACGATCAGTCCGAGCCAATGCAAATCGGGGGCTTGAGGAGCCCACTCACCAAGGCAGAAAGGGAGAAAAGGATACAGCAGCAGCTTTGTTTGCACTGTGGTAAGGCAGGTCACTATCTCCGAGAATGCCTGGAGAAAGCAGTTGGAGCAAATGACAAGGGTGAAGAAGAAGAACAGTACTAGGGAAACTCCAACACCCGGCAAGTGTAGGGGTCCACTTGGCGAACAGTGAAAAGGAACCTGTACAGACCTCACTTCTAGTCATCCCTGTGCTCCTGGTAAACAACAATCCACCTTCGAAAATACATGGCTTGGAGGCATACATTGACAGTGGGGCTGTGGGAAATTACATGGACCACCATCTGGCTACCCGGATAGGCCTTCCTCTCCGACAGAAGCAGGTTTCGGAAAACGCCACAGCAGTTGATGGATCTCAGCTATCATCCAACCCAGTGACGCATTACACCGAGAAGGTCACGCTTCTTTGTCAGGATGGTCACCAAGAGGACATCACCTTCGTTCTCATCTGCACTCCTCAGTTCCAGATGATATTGGGAATGCCCTGGCTGGATATCCACAATCCCAGTATTGACTGGCGTAAACGAGTTCTGACCTTTTCCCAAGACTGCGCTGACACCTGTTATAGCAAGGGATTCTCATTAAAAGGTCTTACCAACCCAGGTTTGTCGAAGAAAGAAACCATACTGGGCCTCACCAGTTCACTACAACCTGAATACCTGGATTACCAAGATGTCTTTCAAAAGGAGCAAGCAAACAACCTACCACCACACAGACTGTATGACTGCCAAATTGATCTGGTACCTGGAGCTCAAGTTCCCTGCAGCTGGATTTACACCCTAACAGAACAGGAAAACCAGCATCTAAAAACCTACCTCGATCAGTATCTGGCAAATGACTTCATTCGTCCGTCCAAGTCCCCTGCATCCTCGCCCCTCTTTTTTATGCCTAAAAAGGAGGGAGACCTGAGAACTTGCATTGACTTCAGAGCACGTAACCAGATAACGGTAAAAAGCCAGTACCTGTTACCGCTTATCCCCGAGCTCTTGGATCAAGTCCAAAACGTTCAGTTATATTCAAAACTAGACTTACGAGGGGCCTACCATCTAGTAAGAGTCAAAAAAGGAGACGAGTGGAAGACAGCCTTTCGCACGAAATATGGCCTTTATGAATATCAGGTTATGCCCTTTGGACTATGTAATGCCCCAGCAGCGTTCCAATTTTTCATGAATGACATGCTCCGCAAACTGTTGGAAGTCTGTGTTCTTGTCTATATTGATGACATTCTTATCTATTCGACCACCAAGGAGGACCACGTCAACAATGTCTGGGCAGTTTTGGAGAAACTGCAGCAACACCGGCTATAAGCCAAATTGGAGAAATGCTTCTTTCATGTGACAGAGGTAGAATTCCTCTGCTTTATTCTCACACCACGGGGCGTACGCATGGACACGCGCAAGGTAGACGCTATCCTTAACTGGTTCTCACCAACATCCATAAAGGGAGTACAGAGTGTACTCTGGTTCGCCAACTTTTATCGCTGATTCATTCCCAGGTTCTCCCAGATTGTCCACCCAATCACCTCTTTACTACGGAAAAATAAACAATTTAATTGGGAGGCAGAGAAAGCCTCCCAGGAGCTAAAACAAGAATTTACCACAGCACCAATTCTACAGCATCCTCGACCAGAACTACCTTACGTGGTCGAAACTGATGCTTCCAACATAGCAATGGGAGCAGTCCTGTCACAACGAGACCCCGAAACCGGTCAGTTGCATCCCGTGGCATTCTGGTCTCGCAGGTTTTCAGCCCCTAAATTGAATTATGCAATCACTGATGAAGAACTGCTAGCAATTAAGGCAGCGTTCAAAGCCTGGAGACATTGAGCCTCATTGCGAGGTGGGCGGTAAGGGATTACCGGCACCGGTAAGGGCACTGGTGCTGGTAATCCCTTACCGCCCTGCTACGAGTTCCCTTTGCGGGTCCTCCCTTAACGCCTGGTTTTTCCAGGCATTAAGGACAGGACCCACAAAGGGACTTTAGTGCTTATAATGGTACCGCAATTTGCGGTACCGTTATTAGCGCCTTCCCCATTCCCATTGAGCCCTATGGGGGCTCAAATGGGAATGGGGAAGGGCCCTGGTGAATGGGGAATTACCTGTCTCGCCAACCTTGGAATGGACCGGTAATTGCTCCATTCACCAGGGCGGAGTCGGTAAGGTTTTGGAGGCAGTCATGGCGCTAACAGCGCCATGGTTACCTCCAACCTCGTAATGAGGTCCATTATCTTCTTGGAGCTAGACATACAGTCACCGTCGTCACGGATCATCGCACTCTACAATATCTGAAGACCGCTAAACCGCAATCTGTTAGGCAGAATCCTGTGCAGTGCCCTTAGAGACTACCACACACAATTAAGAATACAAGTGGTAATACAAGTTCACCTCTGGTACAAGCCTGTACTACACTGTTAAAGTGGTAGCAGTAGCGGAGCAGCCAGACTTATCTCAAGAGCAAATGAGCAGTAGTAGAGATTACACAAAGGACTACAATTACTGTGACTCAAGCAAACACTGACTCAAAGTTTTTGGTTGAAAAGTAAAAGTACATTTATTTCTAGACATATGTTCGCAAAACACTTCACTTCTATTAATTTAGAATCACATGTAAAATACACTACACACAACCAATTCACTTTGTGCAGTACAATTCAAGGTAAGTACCTGTGGTTTTGACAGACCGGTGTTGAAGACGTTACCGGGGGAATAGATGCGATCACTTTTTGACAGTAATGACAGTTCGGTTTTACTAAAGATACGTGTACCCACAGGAAGAAATGTTACCGGAGAGTGTCAAGACAGATAGAATCAGAGGACATTTTCCTACAAGTGAATAAAAGTCAATAGGCCCGCGCCAGTGTCAAGTGGAACACGGTTCCTGTTGTCGAGGATCAAACGGTTAGTACAGTTCACGATTTGAGATTGCCAGGAGTACTTAGATATTGTCAAAAGAGGAAGCAAAAGTTATAAGAGGGAAGGAAGAAAAGGACAAGCCTTTAGTAAGGAGAAAAGGGTTCATCCCAGTTCCTCGAAGTTGGACACAGTACCTTATTCGAAATGAAGAAGAGCTGGTACTATGGCAGTGTTTCCTGGTAGTTCCTGCAGACTTATGGTTCCTGTGACTTCAGTCGTGGAGACAAGGAGGAGGACGTCTGGAGCGATCTGCTCTACCCAGGGATGAAGCCAGCAGCAGCAAAAAGCAACAGTGAATAAAAGGTGCGCTTCTTTAAAACAGGAGAGGCTCTTCAGGTGGCTATCCGGACCACTACAGCTTTGTGAAGCGATTTCGACCAAGAAGAGGATCCTCTGCCTGTGCAAGATGAGCTGGTTGATCCCACCAGGCTCAAGGGAAGAAGACTCTGGGCTGGATCTTCTCTTTTCGTTGAAGGGAAGATATCTCAGGACTGCAGCAGGTGTTAGGCAGAAACCTGTGCAGTTCCCTTTGGGAACACTGCAAAAGATTTAGGACTACAGGTTTTAGCAGTAAACCCACTTGGTAGCAGTCTGTACCACCCAGCCTTACCTGGTAGCTGTGGCTGAGCAGTCAGACTTCCCTCAAGAAGAGTTAGGCAGTATGCAAAGTATACACAATAGGCACTCAGACACAATAATACAAGCAAACACTGACCAGAGCTTGGTATCAAAGTATATAATTATTTATTTAAAGACACACTGTTTGAAACACTCCAGCACTCTTATTGTAAAACACTCTAAACACAGTTACTATTATAATATATACAACCCTTATTCCTTATCAGATAAGTCTTAGTTAACACCACTTATTTTCATACAGAGGTGAACGCTTAACTATAGATGGCACTCCAATAAGTTCATGAAGAAGGGAGGGAAAAAGACAGAATATGGAAAGGTACACCACTCTAAGATTTAGGAACAGCAAGGCAGAAGAGCAAAAGTCACTTGTGAGCCATAGTCCATAGGCTGGGCCCACTCTTAGAGAGAGCAGAGCACAAATGCGCCCAAGATCACACAGTTACACTAGGCTTAAAAAGTTTAGAGAGGCTCAGAAAAGTTTAGCCAGGGTGTCCCAGGCTAACCCAGGTTCGAAAGCCGGGGGCTAAATCTACCCCGTACAGTCGGTGGCAAGGGAAGCCAGGCGGGACACGGTACGTTAAGTGGGAAGGATCCTCCAGCGGTGGCAGTTGTTCCTGGCAGCGGGTACAAGTCTCGTCGTGGTCCAGGGGAAGAGAAGATCTCGACTTGGAGGAAAGATTAAGGTCGTTGCACTGCCAGGAAGAAACCAGCCGCAGAGTTTTCCGGTTAAAGGTATTACCCTTTATTTCGCGGTCGTGGTAAAACGTGGTATTCCGGTTGCTGGGGTGCTTGGCACAGGCAAGGCGGCCACGAGATGCGTCGGGAAGGCGAAAAGACGGTGAAACTGGTTATCCCCACCAGTCAAAGGAAGAAGACTCTCCGGCGGGAGATCTGCTCTGTCGGGAAAAGTGGTGAGACGGTCCAGCAGGGCTCCACCGGTGGTGTAGTCGTGGCAGGTCGGCTCAGCTTCTCCCTCGTCGGATTCTTAGGTCCTGTGGCGACTTCTGAAGTCCCAGTCCCCAAAGCCCTGCTTTTATGCAGAAAACCCCCATTCACTCAGCCTAGCTGTCACTCAAACATGCTAAGTGGTGAGCCGAACGGCTCACCACTTGGGCCAATCAGGACGGAATGCGACTTGAGTTGTCTAGGCAACTCAGTCCAGGGTGCCTAAATCCCCCTCCACCCCTCCTAAGTACCCCAGACAGAGTGGCACCACTTTGGAGGGCTTCTGTGGAGAAGCCCGCCAAAAAAAGTGGAACAAAGGGTTCGACTTGGGTTGGAGTCACAGAAGAGAACACAAACGCCATTTTAGAACCGAGTTTTGGCAAAAAATACCAACCGGAGAATTAATATTCAATAAATAAACCGGCGGTTTAAAAGATAGTAGCCTCGAACAATGGGAAAATCCCATAGAGAAATATTCGCGGTTGAATATAAAAAGTAGTATCCACTGCCACCAGCCAAAACTCGATCAGGGGGGACGGAGACGTGCCCCCTCGACTAACAGACCCCGGGGCAATCGAATTGCCCCAGCCAGTACGTCCACAATATGATGGTTTGTACTGGTTCTGTTCAGAATTCAAGACTAGTAAAGTCAATGGTGACTTTACATGCCCTTGGAGACAGTAGTCAGTGCCAGGGTATGGAGTCTATACTGGGGGGTCACTATGACACCCCTGTGTTACTGCACTTAGGGTGCTGTGTAACACACATTACAAAAACACATGAAGCCCTATGGAGTAAAAGACCCCATAGCCCATTAAACACATCTAGAGTCAAAGAAACACACTCAAATCATGCCCAAGATTGAGGGTAGAAGAGTCTCACTCTTGGCGGGAGAAAAAAAGATAAACCCCAAAAATCCAGCAAAGCTGCTGGGGGACTCATTAGGTTGGGAAATTCAGCCTAAACAGAGAATTCTCCCTAACAGCAGGGCTTCACCGGGACTCGGTAGTTACAGCAGCCGTCTTCTTCTCCGCTTCTCTTCGGTTCCTTGCAGTTCCAGTGGCGACTCTGACTTCCAGCCCAAGAGTCCTGCCTTTTATGCAAAAATCCCCCATTCACACAGCCTGGCTGTCAATCACACACAGCAGGGGGGGTTGTCCGGCCCAGAAAACCACCCCAATCAATCACGACAAAGTGCGACTTGGGTTTCCAAGGATACCCTGTGCAGGGGGTGACTACACCCCTCCCTCACATTCAGCTCACCTGGACACCCAGGCGTCAAGAGGAGGGCTTCTTGGGATAAGCCCGCCAAAAGACGGTGACCAAAGAAGGCAAACCTGGTTTGCTGCGCAAAGTAAAACACACGAAGGACTTTAACAAAAAGAAATGGCGAATAAACCCAACCGGAGCCAAAAGAAAAAGCATTTGGTCAGGCGGGTTTATGTTCGAAGCTAATATAATAGCCTGGAACAGCACCAAGTTTATATAATATAATCGCGGTAGAAAAGTTAGGGTAGATAACACTGCCACCAGCCAAGTCGAAATGTTAAAAGAGCAAAACAAAGCTCAGAGAGGCACAGACAAAAATGGATAGGAATTAACCCTTTCCATTACTCCATGTATGATGGGGTGTACTGAGTCTGTAGTTTTAAATGACTACATAAAGTACATGGCAACTTTACCTGTTTCTGGGGGAGAGTAGTCAACCCCAGAAAAAATTGAGTCAGTGGGAAGTCTCAAAGACAACCCTGTGTCACTGCACTGAAGGTGCTGTGTAACACACACAAAAAGTGGGGGCTCATGGAGTGGTGTGCTCCAGAGCCGAAGATCACACAAACAGTAAAAATACACATGGCAAAACACATGTAAGAGTGGGAAAAGGCTCACACTCTTACCATGTGGAAAAAATAAACTCCAGAAATCCATCAAAGCTGCTGGGGGACTCACTAGGTGAGGGAAATTAGCCATAGAATGAGAATTCTCCTTAACACAATCATCATGCCAACTCCGTTGGGCTCTCTTCTTTGCGGACTACGACTTCGTCATCACCTATAGTACCCGGAGTATGCATTGGAAAAGCGGACGCCCTGTCTCGCATGAGTGAGGGAGAAGAGGCATTCACTACACCAGACCCGGGGCCATCATCCCTGAAGGACAAATCCAAGGCATGATTGCTGCAACCACCACTCTAGACAACTTAAAATCTGACCTGCAACACATGATGATCCACCAGCGCAACAGGAATGGCTAGGGAAGGGAGACCGGTATACGATTGTGCACAACCTACCATACTGCCTAGGATGATTGTACATCCCGGATAAGAAATTACAGAATCAAATCATCGCAAACTATCACGATTCATTAGTTGAAGGGCATCTGGGAATAGCCAAAACCCACGCTAAAATACAGAAAAATTACTGGCGGCAATTTGGCGAAAGGACATTGGGGGTTATTACACAGTAGGAGGTAACCATGCCGCTAATAGCAGCATGGCTACCCCCTTACCGGGTACCGGGTCCGGGTTCCTTAAATGAGGAATTACCGGGCCATTCCAACCTTGGTGGGCGCGGTAATTCCTCATTCAAGGAACCGCACCCGGTACATCCCCATTCCCATTCGAGCCCCCATAGGACTCAATGGGAATGGGGAGGGTGCTAACAATGGGTCTGTTAATAACGGGCCTGTTGTTAACACCCTGGTCTGCTCGCGGGACCGGCTAAGGGCGCCTGATAAAACCAGGTGTCCTTAGCGGGTTCCCGCGAGCAGACTCGTAATGAGGCGGTAAGGGGTTGACGGCTCCGGCACCTTTACCGGCGCCGTTAACCCCTTACTGCCTCACTCGGAATGACCCCCATTGTCCAGTTCATCACAATCTGTGGCACCTGTGCACAACACAAGTCCCAAAAACAAAGTCCCATCAGTCTGCTACGTCCTTTAGAAGTGCCCCCAGCACCTTGGCATACGCGATCAATGGATTTTATTACAGACCTTGCCTCCTGTAATGGCTACAATACCATCTTAGTCGTCGTAGATCTGTTTTCCAAATTGGCCCACTTTATTCACCTGAAAGGTCTCACAACTGCTTATACTCTGGCTACCATGTTTTTGGAACAGATTGTCCAGCTACACGCGTTCCCATCAATATTGATATCAGACCGAGGAACTCATTTTGTCTCTGTATTCTGGAAAAGGTGTAAAATTGCCAAAATCGACCTCCGGTTATCTACAAGCCATCACCCCCAAACTGACTGCCAGACGGAACGTACTAACCAGAACTTCAAGCAATACATAAGGTGTATGCTGCAACAAACCGAGGATACCCGGAAGGACATACTTTGGTTAGTATAATACGCATATAACAACTCCATTCAAACCAGTACGGGACAAAGCCCATTCTACATAGTGTATGGTTGACATCCACAGACATCCGTTTTCGACCCACTCAAATCATTAGAAATGCCCTCTGTAACGACCTTACACAAAACCATCACCCAGGTTTTTAAAGAAGCAGCAGAGCATCTTGCCAGAGCCAAAAAAAAACAGAAGCAGTTTGTGGATCAACACCGACGGGAAGCTCCCAACTACCAAGTCGGAGACAAGGTTTGGTTAGCATCCAAAAACATCCCCCTGAAAGGACCACAGGCATTCCATCCCAGATATCTGGGACCCAACACTATCAAGGCTGTGTTCAACCCTGCGGCCATGAAATTAGAATGACCGGCCCACAAGCGGATCCACCCAGTGTTTTATGTCTCCCTCCTAAAACCATTGAGACCAGGTAAGCGGATCGATACTCCACTGGATCCCGAAATAGTTGAAGGAGAACCAGAATACGAAGTTAAAAGGATCCTAGACTCTAAGATGGTCCGGTCCAAGTTATACTACCTTATAGACTGGAAAGGTTATGGACCCCAAGATTGGACCTGGGAACCCAGTGAGCATGTCCACGCTCCACGATTAATCAGGCAGTTGCACCGCAATAACACCACTAAACCAGGGCCAGGGGCGAAACCACCCATGAGAAGGGCCTTGAGGGGGAGTGCTGTCATGGTCACAGGCCCCAGAACACAAAATCTACACCATGTAGTGATGGGGGCAATGGGTCACTTGACTCACTTATGTCCTTTTGAGACCTATAAACACAGGGGACAGTTGTGAACAGGAACACTTTATTTCAGTGCGGGAGTGCTTTTACTTTATTTCAGTGCAGGAGTGCTTTTATTTTAGGAAACACACAGGTTTGGCAGAACAAGTCAAAGTCCACCGTGCTTGTACACTGAAGAAATTAGGGAAGCACTAAAGCTGCAGGTGGCTGAGGGGTGTGGGAGCACTGCCAGATGCCATCCACAGTT